>NC_134506.1:47434804-47779804 GCF_027942865.1 Odontesthes bonariensis | reverse complement strand
AGAGCCTGGCTGCAGTGCCTGGCTGCAGGGCCTGGCTGCAGAGCCTGGCTGCAGAGCCTGGCTGCAGGGCCTGGCTGCAGGGACTGGCTGCAGAGCCTGGCTGCAGAGCCTGGCTGCAGAGCCTGGCTGCAGGGACTGGCTGCAGGGACTGGGTGCTGACAGCAGGCTGGATGCTCCTTTGGCTCTTTGCTCCGTCTCTTCCAACAAACATCTGGAACTCTGATGGCTCTGACCACAGCACACGTTTCTACCGTGTGACGCTCCATCCCAGATGTGTGACGCTCCATCCCAGATGTGTGACGCTCCATCCCAGATGTGTGACGCTCCATCCCAGATGTGTGACGCTCCATCCCAGATGTGTGACGCTCCATCACAGACGCCTCCGAGCACAGAGAAGTGGACGCCGCCTCTGGACCAGGCTAACATCAGGCTAACATTTGGTTAACATCAGGCTAACATCAGGTTAACATTAGCATAACATTAGGCTAACATCAGGCTAACATTAGGCTAACATCATCCTAACATCATGCTAACATCAGGCTAACATCAGGCTAACATTTTGTTAACATCAGGCTAACATCAGGCTAACATTAGGCTAACATCAGGTTAACATTAGCATAACATTAGGCTAACATCAGGCTAACATTAGGCTAACATCATCCTAACATCATGCTAACATCAGGCTAACATCAGGCTAACATTAGGCTAACATCAGGCTAACATCAGGCTAACATTTTGTTAACATCAGGCTAACATCAGGCTAACATCAGGCTAACATCAGGTTAACATTAGCATAACATTAGGCTAACATCAGGCTAACATCAGGCTAACATCATGCTAACATCAGGCTAACATCAGGCTAACATCAGGTTAACATTAGCATAACATTAGGCTAACATCAGGCTAACATCATGCTAACATCAGGCTAACATCATGCTAACATCAGGCTAACATCAGGTTAACATTAGCATAACATTAGGCTAACATCAGACTAACATTAGGCTAACATCATGCTAACATCAGGCTAATATCAGGCTAACATCAGGCTAACATCATGCTAACATCAGGCTAACATTAGGCTAACATCAGGCTAATATCAGGCTAACATCAGGCTAACACCAGGCTAACATTAGGCTAACATTAGGCTAACACCAGGCTAACACCAGGCTAACATCAGGCTAACATCAGGCTAACATCAGGCCCACCTAGAGTCCAGACCCAGTGTCCTGATCAGCAGTTCTGCAGCTTCCTGAAGCTCTCTCAGAGTTTCTCTTTGGACATTTTCTGCTTCTTCCCTCATCTTCAATCCAGTCCTTGTACCTGAGCAGCTTCAGAGGAATGTGTTTTTTCTTTGTTAAGCCACTTAACTCTGAGCTATGAATCAGGCAGTAAAAAGGCTCCTAACTCAACGGATGCACCAGTGTTGTGTCCACACAGAACAGACAACTGTTCTCTGGGTTAATGTGTTCAACTCCACCATCACACCTCCACCCTTAAGGAAGGGACCTTTTCAATTGTTACATCTGATCATTGCTTCTTTCGGGAACTTTAGGACCCGAACATGGATTAGTTAAGAAATATGAATAATATAATATACAATATAAAGTTTGATCAAACATTGAGCGACAGAAAAACTTTTTTATTTGACTCGAGCCAGAAAACATTTTGAGTTGAAAGCTGTTGGCGTAAATTCCCTGGAGGCAGGAGAAGGTGTATCTTACAGGTGAGATGACAGAGAGCCCTTCCATCAACTGAGCTACAGTTTACTATGATTGTCAGTGTGCACCACAACGCTTCACTACAGCAGACGTACAAAATCACCAGCTGGAAGCTATGTACAACATGCAGGTCATGAAGAAAGATTGCATAGCTCCTCACGGTGTGCCCTTTAAAGGTGTGCTTTTAGAGAACCATCCAGTCCCTGTGAAGTCAGACATGTGCTGCTCTGCACCGCAGCGCCGTCCTCCAGGTGCGCCTCAAACCGTCCACACAGGCCCGGAGACCCCGAGACTCCAGGAGTCCAGCCCAGAGGACGGCTTCATGCAGAGAAAAGGTCTGAACCAGCTCCTGAACCAGCTCCTGTTCTGGTTCCCGTCTGAAGAAAGAAGACCGGCCATGACCCCAGGTCCAGATGAGAGGTGTGCTCCTCTGCAGGATCTCTGAGGCCCAAACTCAGATCCGGACGTGGAAGTTACTGCAAATACACACAAACATGAGAGTTACAGAAGGTTTGATTTACAAGAGAAGATACAATGAAGCCGTCATTAAAAGCGAACCTAAGTGGTGGGCAACCTGAGCTGGAGCCCATTGAAAACACTGTGTTTTGTCTGCCACTTTTTGCCCAAAATGCCTCAGTTTTGTGGATGTAGCAATCGGTCTAACCGAGAGAAGGGAAAGGGTTACTATCGAGTACCTAAGATAATCGCCCATAGAGGTGAGAAATGGAAAAAACTCACAGAACAACGCTGCAAAAAGTGGATAGTTAACCTACGTTTACAGACTGGAGGGGCTGAATCTGCAAATGCTCGTGTCTGCGGTGACCACTTTTCAAAGGTATGTGCGAAATCTAACAGTTTTGTAGTAATGCAGTAAAGTATTATGTTGCTAAATGCCAATCAGCAGTAATGTAATACGGGCTCCGTTTGGGCTTTGTTTTGAAGGCTGCCCCAGCGCGTTGTTAGCTACTGAGTCAGTGGACTGGGCTCCGACGGTCATGCTGGGTTACCCAAACACAGAGCTAAGACACCGCCATCGGTGTTTCATGCGATCTCTGAGAGTGGTTGATCTAAACAAAACAAATTTGTCACGTCGTCACAATCTTCACATTTCAGTAGTATCCACGAAGTGCTTAAGTGCTAACATTAGCACATTAGCTCCCAGGTTCATGACAACAGAATCGCTCTCTCTCTCTCTGCCTTGTGCATTAGGCTAACAAAGACACAATGTCAGCATTTAGATATTTGGATCTCGGCATTTTATCAAAACATAAACATTTTTGATTGTTATTTGAGTGCCAACATTCACAGCTCGGCATTCAACATGTTAAGTTCTGCTTTACTGCCCAGCCCTGCACTACACACTGCACTTTCCACTGGGATAATGCACCATGAACAACACAGAAAACAAACTTACCCTGGCCAACACCCAAACACAATCATTCTGTAGACATTTTACTCCCAGTTTGCTGATCCATCCGCTGTGGTAATAGTTGTATGCCTCCAAACGTTTGTGGGCCTTCATCTGTTGCTTGGTGTAGTAAGAAGTCTGGATAACCAGGTAGCTCGTCATGTCCACAGCCTCTATATTCAGCAAATCGTTCCGGTCTTGCGAAAATTCGAACATTTTCATTAAGTATGAGTCACGCCCAATGTATTTCTCAACTAACGCCAAATACCTTTCCCTATATACCGGCTCCAAACCACTACAATATTCACTCATCTCCATATTCTCCATGTTGTTGCTATGCTGTAGTCAAGCTTCCTGCCCACCAACTGAAATTTGCGCGTTCCCGTGATGACGTAACTGAAACCCTCCTATTCTTAGTCAGATTAAGGTGTCTACATGCACTTAATAACTCAGTCTGATTGTAATTTAGCCAATAATCCGATTTGATCCAATTCTTAGTCAGATTAAGGTATCTACATGAGCTTAATAACTCAGTCTGATTGTGATTTATTCAATAATCCGATCCTTTCAGAGCCATGTGACCCCACTGAGTAATGTGTGTGTGTTCTGTAAATCTCTGCAGAACTTTAGATGCTGTCATACCTTAAGAAGTCGGGAGCTTTGGAGATCATGTTCTCAAAGTCAGAGAAGGAGAGCTTGCTGTCCCCGTCCAGGTCTGCCTCCTCGATGGCTTTGTCGCAGACCAGCGTGACCTCCTCCGGCGTCAGCTCCCCTTTGGTCAGCTTGTTCAGGGTCCTCTGCAAGTCCTCCTTACAGACGAAGTCGTCCCGGTTGTAGTCTGGACCGGAACCACAACACAGACAGACAAACAGACAGACGTCTGTTAAAATTGGCTTTATTCTTAGACATTATAGATGAAATAGTCTCTGTACTTTTCCACGATGACCTGAAGTGATCCAGGAATGGGGAGACAAAACAATTGGGAAAGCCTATAAATGAGGCTATAAATGCAAATGATACCTGGAAATAGAGGCTCAGTCTGACGGATTTCCTGCGGGAGCTCTGTTCCACTGAGCCCAGCGCTGATATGCTTTGACGTGTGACTACCAATAAACACTTTATTTAACTTGAGATTCCTCCGGCTTGTTCTTGAGCTGCCATTGAAAGAATCGATCTAACAATTTGGTGCCGTGACCCGGATGGCAGATTCTGAGGACGGTGCGACGGAGGACAGCTGGAGGTGATCCAGGGGGACCCTTTGTTCAGACAATTCGATGGGCCCGGGCATAAGGTGAGCAGAAAGCCTCTTGTATAAATATATGGGAAATTTCTGCACATTGGTTAAGCTAAATTAAGTTGTCTGAATTAAGATGTCCTCTGATCATTAAAAATCCAGGTATGAATTTACTGTCTGTTGGTCACATTGAATGCTGATATGTAAAGTATAAACACATAGTCTCACATTCAGGGAAAGTAAATAAGTGTCCAGATAGGTTAATTCGAACAAATAAAAAAAAGAAAAATAAATTCATTTAAAAATGATTATCCCATGGGGGGAATTGTCTTCTAAATTGAGAGGTTTCCGTACGCGAGAGCTCCAAAAATTAATGGTCCTTTATTACCAAAGAGTTATAAATGACCATTAATTCCTGATGAACTCAAGTCCTGGGATTCTTGTATCAAACATAGGAGCATGTAGGGCAAACAGCTTTTAAAGTGTTGCTGATCTGTTGCACTTGGTTGTTTCTGCCACTCTTTCCTTTCTCAAAGTGCTTTGGGTTTCTCCTGAGCAGGAAAACTGTACCATGTGACTAAAGCTGTGTTGAAGCGATGCGTTACCGTATATCTTGAAGGCGTAGATGGTCTTGAGCTCTCTGGGGGAAGTTTCACAGAGCGCAGAAAACATGTCAACAAAGTCGTTGAAGCTCTGGTTCCCCTGTCCATCCTCTGAGAACGTCTCAACGATTCTGTCTCTGAACGGGTTCTCCTGGCAACACAAACACACAGCAAGTCAAAGGGAGGAGGTCACGGGTGAAGAACTCTGATGCTCAGCCGGGACTCCAGCTGGAACCCAATCTGGAACCAACTGGAGACTCTGGACCCAGCTCAGAACTCCAGCTGGAACCCAATCTGGAACCAACTGGAGACTCTGGACCCAGCTCAGAACTCCAGCTGGAACCCAATCTGGAACCAACTGGAGACTCTGGACCCAGCTCAGGACTCCAGCTGGAACCCAATCTGGAACCAACTGGAGGACTCTGGAACCAGCTCAGGACTCCAGCTGGAACCCAATCTGGAACCAACTGGACACTCTGGACCCAGCTCAGAACTCCAGCTGGAACCCAATCTGGAACCAACTGGAGGACTCTGGACCCAGCTCAGGACTCCACCTGGAACCCAATCTGGAACCAACTGGAGGACTCTGGAACCAGCTCAGGACTCCAGCTGGAACCCAATCTGGAACCAACTGGAGGACTCTGGAACCAGCTCAGGACTCCACCTGGAACCCAATCTGGAACCAACTGGAGACTCTGGACCCAGCTCAGGACTCCAGCTGGAACCCAATCTGGAACCAACTGGACACTCTGGAACCAGCTCAGGACTCCAGCTGGAACCCAATCTGGAACCAACTGGAGACTCTGGACCCAGCTCAGGACTCCAGCTGGAACCCAATCTGGAACCAACTGGACACTCTGGAACCAGCTCAGGACTCCAGCTGGAACCCAATCTGGAACCAACTGGAGGACTCTGGACCCAGCTCAGGACTCCAGCTGGAACCCAATCTGGAACCAACTGGAGACTCTGGACCCAGCTCAGGACTCCAGCTGGAACCCAATCTGGAACCAACTGGAGACTCTGGACCCAGCTCAGGACTCCAGCTGGAACCCAATCTGGAACCAACTGGAGGACTCTGGAACCAGCTCAGGACTCCAGCTGGAACCCAATCTGGAACCAACTGGAGGACTCTGGAACCAGCTCAGGACTCCAGCTGGAACCCAATCTGGAACCAACTGGACACTCTGGAACCAGCTCAGGACTCCAGCTGGAACCCAATCTGGAACCAACTGGAGGACTCTGGACCCAGCTCAGGACTCCAGCTGGAACCCAATCTGGAACCAACTGGAGACTCTGGACCCAGCTCAGGACTCCAGCTGGAACCCAATCTGGAACCAACTGGACACTCTGGAACCAGCTCAGAACTCCAGCTGGAACCCAATCTGGAACCAACTGGAGACTCTGGACCCAGCTCAGGACTCCAGCTGGAACCCAATCTGTAACCAACTGGACACTCTGGAACCAGCTCAGGACTCCAGCTGGAACCCAATCTGGAACCAACTGGAGACTCTGGACCCAGCTCAGGACTCCAGCTGGAACCCAATCTGGAACCAACTGGAGGACTCTGGACCCAGCTCAGAACTCCAGCTGGAACCCAATCTGGAACCAAATGGAGACTCTGGAACCAGCTCAGGACTCCAGCTGGAACCCAATCTGGAACCAACTGGAGACTCTGGAACCAGCTCAGGACTCCAGCTGGAACCCAATCTGGAACCAAATGGAGACTCTGGAACCAGCTCAGGACTCCAGCTGGAACCCAATCTGGAACCAACTGGAGGACTCTGGACCCAGCTCAGGACTCCAGCTGGAACCCAATCTGGAACCAACTGGACACTCTGGACCAGGCTCAGGGCTCCAGTCCACGACTCCCTGCTGGTTGATGGCTGCAGCCAGGAATGCAACAATTCTGTCCCCGTGAGGTTCCTGTTGGAACTGTACCTTCAGCTCAGGCATGGCGACGATGAGCGTCAGAGGAACTTTGATGTCAGGGTTGTTGGTGTAGTCCAGTGGCACTAAATGTGGAGCCAATTCACGGAACCGTCCATGCAGCCTGGAGACAGCAAAGGTGGGAACCGTACCGTTTAAACACTGACGACAGAGTACTTTCACCTCCCCGTAACGCTCGTACTTTTACCTCCCCGTTACGCTCGTACTTTTACCTCCCCGTAACGCTCGTACTTTTACCTCCCCGTAACGCTCGTACTTTTACCTCCCCGTTACGCTCGTACTTTTACCTCCCCGTTACGCTCGTACTTTCACCTCCCCGTTACGCTCGTACTTTTACCTCCCCGTTACGCTCGTACTTTTACCTCCCCGTAACGCTCGTACTTTTACCTCCCCGTTACGCTCGCGTACCGTTTAAACACTGACGACAGAGTACTTTTACCTCCCCGTTACGCTCGTACTTTTACCTCCCCGTTACGCTCGTACTTTCACCTCCCCGTTACGCTCGTACTTTTACCTCCCCGTTACGCTCGTACTTTCACCTCCCCGTTACGCTCGTACTTTTACCTCCCCGTTACGCTCGTACTTTTACCTCCCCGTTACGCTCGTACTTTTACCTCCCCGTAACGCTCGTACTTTTACCTCCCCGTTACGCTCGTACTTTTACCTCCCCGTTACGCTCGCATACCGTCTAAACACTGACGACAGAGTACTTTTACCTCCCCGTTACGCTCGTACTTTTACCTCCCCGTTACGCTCGCATACCGTCTAAACACTGACGACAGAGTACTTTTACCTCCCCGTTACGCTCGTACTTTTACCTCCCCGTTACGCTCGTACTTTTACCTCCCCGTTACGCTCGCGTACCGTCTAAACACTGACGACAGAGTACTTTTACCTCCCCGTTACGCTTGCGTACTGTTTAAACATTGACGACAGAGTTCTTTTACCTTCTCGTTACGCTCGCGTATCGTCTAAACACTGACGACAGAGTACTTTTACCTCCCCGTAACGCTCGTACTTTCACCTCCCCGTTACGCTCGTACTTTTACCTCCCCGTTACGCTCGTACTTTTACCTCCCCGTTACGCTCGTACTTTTACCTCCCCGTAACGCTCGTACTTTTACCTCCCCGTTACGCTCGTACTTTTACCTCCCCGTTACGCTCGCATACCGTCTAAACACTGACGACAGAGTACTTTTACCTCCCCGTAACGCTCGTACTTTTACCTCCCCGTAACGCTCGTACTTTTACCTCCCCGTTACGCTCGTACTTTTACCTCCCCGTTACGCTCGCATACCGTCTAAACACTGACGACAGAGTACTTTTACCTCCCCGTTACGCTCGTACTTTTACCTCCCCGTTACGCTCGTACTTTTACCTCCCCGTTACGCTCGCGTACCGTCTAAACACTGACGACAGAGTACTTTTACCTCCCCGTTACGCTTGCGTACTGTTTAAACATTGACGACAGAGTACTTTCACCTCCCCGTTACGCTCGTACTTTTACCTTCTCGTTACGCTCGCGTATCGTCTAAACACTGACGACAGAGTTCTTTTACCTTCTCGTTACGCTCGCGTATCGTTTAAACACTGACGACAGAGTACTTTTAACCGGTTCTGAATCTGAACACACAGCCAGCCGTCCTGCCTCAGCGATAAAGGTGATAAATGTTTGGAAAGATACTCACCGCAGGATTTCCTTCCGGGTGAAGAAGGTGCAGTCCTGCAAACAAACAAGCAGATAAGCAGAGTCAGTCAGTCCCCAGGGAGGGAGAGATTTCAGCCATCAGTCAGCAGCAGCAGCAGCAGCAGCAGGAGGAGGATGGAGATCATCAGCAGCAGCTGCCGCGCTCTGTCTGTTTGGTCTGATCTATGACCACTGTTCTCTGTTCTCTCTGTTCTCTCTGTTCTCTCTGTTCTCTGTTCTCTCTGTTCTCTCTGTTCTCTCTGTTCTCTCCGTTCTCTCTGTTCTCTCCGTTCTCTCCGTTCTCTGACCCATGATGTTAGATATTTACCCCATGAAGGGAACCCCTGCTTCACCCTAATGTCTGACTAAAGGACGCTAACCCATGCTAACTGCCCCGTTAGCACCTGTCACCTGATACGCCTCCAGCTGCTCATCGGTGAAGGTCGTCTGCTTGTTGCCCATGGTGCCCGGCGGATCCTCCCATCACACAGCTGCATCACACTGGAAGCCGCCGCTCTGAGGCTGCTTCACATCCGGCTGCACGTCCCACACGGCCGGGACGCCCACAATCCTGATCTGAGGCCGAGGCTTCTTCTTCTTCTTCTTCTGCTGGGGGCAGCCCAGAGAAAAATCTGATTCTGATGGAGGAGGAGGAGGAGCGGGAGGAGGAGGAGGAGGAAGAGAGGGAGGAGGAGGAGGAAGAGAGGGAGGAGGAGGAGGAGGAGGAGGAGGAGGAGGAGGAGGAGGAGGAGGAGGAGGAAGAGGAAGAGAGGGAGGAGGAGGAGGAGGAGGAGAGGGAGGAGGAGGAGGAGGAGGAGGAGGAGGAGGAGAGGGAGGAGGAGGAGGAGGAGGAGGAGGAGGAGGAGGAGGAGGAGGAGAGGGAGGAGGAGGAGGAGGAGGAGGAGGAGGAGGAGGAGGAGGAGGAGGAAGAGAGGGAGGAGGAGGAGGAGGAGGAGGAGGAGGAGGAAGAGAGGGAGGAGGAGGAGGAGGAGGAGGAGGAGGAGGAGGAGAGGGAGGAGGAGGAGGAGGAGGAGGAGGAGGAGGAGGAGGAGGAGGAGGAGGAGGAAGAGAGGGAGGAGGAGGAGGAGGAGGAGGAGGAGGAGGAAGAGGAGGAGGAGGAGGAGGAGGAGGAGGAGGAGGAGGAAGAGAGGGAGGAGGAAGAGGAGGAGGAGGAGGAGGAGGAGGAGGAAGAGGAGGAGGAGGAGGAGGAGGAGGAGGAGGAGGAGAGGGAGGAGGAGGAGGAGGAGGAGGAGGAGGAGGAGGAGGAGGAGGAGGAGGAGGAGGAGGAGGAGGAGGAGGAGGAGGAGGAGGAGGAGGAGGAAGAGGAGGAGGAGGAGGAGGAGGAGGAGGAGGAGGAGAGGGAGGAGGAGGAGGAGGAGGAGGAGGAGGGAGGAGGAGGAGGAGGAGGAGGAGGAGGAGGAGGAGAGGGAGGAGGAGGAGGAGGAGGAAGAGAGGGAGGAGGAGGAAGAGGAGGAAGAGAGGGAGGAGGAGGAGGATGAGGAGGAGGAGGAGGAGGTGGAGGAGGAGGAGGAGGAGGAAGAGAGGGAGGAGGAGGAGGAGGAGGAGGAGGAGGAGGAAGAGAGGGAGGAGGAGGAGGAGGAGAGGGAGGAGGAGGAGGAGGAAGAGAGGGAGGAGGAGGAGGAGGAGAGGAGGAGGAAGAGAGGGAGGAGGAGGAGGAAGAGAGGGAGGAGGAGGAGGAAGAGAGGGAGGAGGAGGAGGAGGAGGAGGAGGAGGAGGAGGAGGAAGAGAGGGAGGAGGAGGAGGAAGAGAGGGAGGAGGAGGAGGAGGAGGAGGAGGAGGAGGAGGAGGAGGAGGAGGAGGAGGAGGAGAGGGAGGAGGAGGAGGAGGAGGAGGAGGAGGAGGAGGAGGAGGAGGAGGAGAGGGAGGAGGAGGAGGAGGAGGAAGAGAGGGAGGAGGAGGAGGAGGAGGAGGAAGAGGAGTAGGAGGAGGAAGAGGAAGAGGAGGAGGAGGAGGAGGAAGAGGAGGAGGAGGAGGAGGAGGAGGAGGAGGAAGAGGAGGAGGAGGAGGAGGAGGAAGAGGAGGAGGATTTGAGGAGGAAGAAGAGGAGGAGGAGGAGGAGGAGGAGGAGGAGGAGGAGGAGGAGGAGGAGGAGGAGGAGGAGGAGGAGGAAGAGGAGGAAGAGGAGGAAGAGGAGGAGGAGGAGGAGGAGGAGGAGGAGGAGGAGGAGGAAGAGGAGGAGGAGGAGGAAGAGGATATCTTCATTAGGTTGTCAATGAACAATCCAAGATCAATCTGAAAGGATACATTTCACCTATTTTTCCCCTTTTAGAACTCCCTCAACCTAGAGTCACATTTACTTGACTTAGTCACATAACAATGGGTAATAATGCTAATAAGCAAACACAACTCTATCCCCACCCCAAAGAAAAATAAAAAAAATAAAAATAGAAATAAATAATAATAATAAAAGGGAACATTCAGAGGAGTCCAAACAGCACAGATACGCTATGACCACCACTACATTGAATCATAGACACACTGGCTTCTCACAGAACTCTGACAGGATATATACACACCGATAATATCTGAATCAGCACCAACCATCCTCATCATTCATCATCCAGAGATGGAATGGAATCGACCAAAGAAAGAATGGGATTCCAGGTTTTATAGAATTTGTCAGAGCAGATACTGTACTGGATCTTTTCTAAGTGCAGGAATGACATGAAGTCCTTTAGCCAAGAGTTAGGGGAGGGAGGATTCTCATCCTTCCAATGAAGTAAGATACGTCTACGAGCTCCCAAAGATGCAAAAGCGATACAATTATTTTCCCTGTTGGTGAAGAGTGTGAAATCTGCAGGCTCACCAAAGATGGAGGTTAAAGGGCTCGAAGGCACCGGCTTGTTTAGAGCTTTTGAAAGAAGAACCAATAAGAGCTCAATCTCGGGCAAGAAAAAACCAGTCATGAGCTCACAAACCCAACAACGGTGAGGTCCACATTGGTCTATCCTGGCCTGGGTAATTTAACTCTTCCTGCTCTGGTGAAAGGAGAAGCTGGAGGTAGAGGTGAACTGGGGGTAGTACCACCAGCCTCTGGCTCTGAGCCAGTCAGGCTCTGTCTCTCATGATTTCATCTAAATGTAATGCCTGAGAAGGCATTCATTTAACCTTAACCGTTACTAACAGCAGCTTTTACAATCAGGCAAATGCTGCTAACATGATAGGCAGTGTTAGTTAGTTAGTTACCTGCAGTGTTAGCCGAGGACATGCTAACGTTGCTAACGTTGCTAACGCTGCTGGGTTCAGATTCACCAACGTTAGTCCGGAGCGGATCGAAAACGCGACATTCATTCATAGTTATTGCATGTTGGTAGTATTTCCTCCCTTTGGTGAAATATTCACTTTGCAAGTTGCCCTGTTGTCGTCTTTTTTAGGGATGTGGAACCAAACTTTTGAGCGTTTGTACCGCTTGGGCGCCATGTTTACTGTTGGCTGCTGGCTGCGCTGGACTCGCCACGCAACGCTGCGTGGTGACGTCATTCGCGCCCACTGGAATCGATAAGGGAATCGTTTGCAACATCGCCAAACGATTCCAAGGAACTGAAACACTGGGAACCGGTTCTCAACAAGAACCGGACTACATTTAAACTGCAGCGGTGTTGCATTTCTTTCTGAAAACGTGTTGAAACTCGCCGTATGAGCGCATTAAGATTTCCAATTCGAGGTTGGTGAAAAACGTAGCCCCGCCTCTTCCCCGTTGCCATGGTGACTCGTCGAATCGGGGCTCCATTGATGCTGGCTTTTTAAAGTTGTGGCTCTAAACTCAAGGTGAAAAAACTCAGTTTTCTGTCTCAGAGTAGATCAACTCAGAGTTTGTTGAACCTGCTTTGGGAAACGGACCCCAGCTCTGCATCAACGTGCACAGATCCACGCTCACGGAGCTGATTACCAGCATCATCACATGTGACATTTCAGGCAGGTGAGGTGTGACTCACCTGCTGAAGTAATGAAACGGCCATAATCTGAAAAATAAATACAAACATATGTAAAAGCCACGCCTCTAGAGTACATGAACGCGCACGAGCACGAAGGTGCACGAGCGCTGTTCTGACAGCAAGCATCGATCGTTGCCGTATTTAGTATTTAGTATATGCTAACTATACGTTTAATAATGCTAGGTGCTAGCCAAGCTGGCTCTAGTTTAGCTTCCAGCCAAGCTTCTGGACGCGTAATTCGTTCACGGAGCAGGGTACGCGCACAGGGGGGGGGGGAGGGGCAGGTTGCAGTTTGATAGACGCATCAGAATCCAATCATCGTTAACGGACCGTTCAGTATGATTGGATACTGTTTTTCCTAGATTGTACGTTCTAGAGGCCACTAAAACTTTTCATTTTTGTGTCAAAACTTTTAATTAATTGGTTGCAATGGGGGTGTGAAGAGTATTTCAAGCAATGTGTAAAAAAAATGCTCCAGAAAAAGATCCCCTACCCCGCCTTTAAGTTGAATAAATTAAAAACATATTTGCAAAATTAATTGAACAGAACGTGAAAAAGATCCAATTTTCTGCTTTAATTTCAAACTGTTGCTATTTATAATATTTATATATATTTAAAAAATAAAAATAAATTGTGGCAAAGTAAATAAATAACATAAGTTTAAGATTTAAGAAGCAGAAAAAAAATTAATTTCATGCTCTATTCAATTATTCATGTGTGAATAATTATTTCTTATTTAATTTTAGTGTCTTTTATCATCATATAAACGTATGAATGTGTTCTTGTTGTTATTTGGGATTATGGCAGTTTCAGTGCTCCATAAAACTGGCTTTAAACACCGAACATGAGTAACATAAACGTTAAGAAACGTAAAAAAAATGTTAGTTATGTAAGAGAAACACGCTCTGACCCGCCCACAAAAACTCGAAATAAAGAGACATCTGTCGGCACATCAGAGTGAGACCTCTGTAAAATATGAGATCTTTGTCCGGGCTGCTCCGGAAACTCTTTGTAGTGAGTCATCTCGCGGTTAAAGGATCTTTGATAGCCCCTCAGTAGAATGGCAGCAGGCAGCGTGTGGAGGTCACTGGTAAGAAACTGATCATTTATCAGCCCTGAAACATCACCAACAGCGTTTATCGCTGCTTGTCGGCCGCGTCTTCGTGTTTCTGAGCGGGCCGAAGTGTTCGGGCAGCTGCTCTCTGTTAGCTGTTAACTGTTAGCCGTTAGCCGGCTAGCCCGTGTCCTTCAGAGGGATGCGAGCAGCTAACGCAGTTCCGGAGGAGTTTCCTTCCAGCAGGCTGTCATTGCTTCATGGAAATGATCTCAGTGTCTGAGAAGGATTTTAATTTAATTTAATTTTAGAGACAGAGACACACTTCCCCACCTGTGTGTCCCCTTTAAACACGGAGCCCGGGGCGCTGCCCTCGGGTTAGCGGGGTGGACCCACACTAACTTGGGGAATATAATAAAAGCTGGTTGGCTTTGGTAATATCTATTTTTATCTCTGTGAAAATACAAAAAGCTCAAGAACAATCTGAATACCATTCTATACGAATTCCGAGCATTTTAGGCTGCTAACTGTGTGGCTAATGGGACCGCCTGTCACTGTAAGACCTTCAACACCAAACCTCGTTCAAAAAACTATCAATTTACTGTTTTCCCGTCGTTTTGGTAAAAATCCGTAAATATGAGAACTTAAATCCGAGATTTAAAGACAAGCCGAGTTTCCTCGGAGCAATTTGGGTTTAATAAAATCTGCCATTTAGGTTCTAATAATAGAACAAATGAAGTTATTTGGTCATAAACACGTTTTACACTGAGTCCTGTAAACAGGAAACAAAGTATAAAATCCCAGTTGAAAGCAGCCATGAAACACAGGAAGGTTTTAAGCTTTCACCTTATGGGGAATTATGGCAAAATGAACATAAACTATTTCCAAAAAGTTTTGTTTCTCATTTTATTTTCACTAAGTTTGTGGCGACTGCTGGATGTTAAAGTCGGTGAAAGGTTTTCCACTGCAGAGGCCTTGTTGAGGTGGTTCAGTGTTCAGCATATTAAAGAGATTTCTGCAGACCTGTTCCCCTCAGTGTGCTGGAGTTTAAGATCTGTGTTTCTCCTCCAGGTGAGTCAGGTGATGGGCGGGGCCGTGAGGAGACCTGCTCTGTCCTCTGCGTCCTTCTCCAGAGGGGTGAGTACATGAGCCTCAGAGAACCGAACGCTGCGTGTGCACCAAGAGCGAGCTGTGGGCGAGCTGTGGGCGAGCGAGCTGTGGGCGAGCTGTGGGCGAGCTGAGCTGCGAGCGAGCGAGCTGTGGGCGAGCTGAGCTGCGAGCGAGCTGTGGGCGAGCTGTGGGCGAGCTGAGCTGCGAGCGAGCTGTGGGCGAGCTGTGGGCGAGCTGAGCTGCGAGCGAGCGAGCTGTGGGCGAGCTGCGCTGCGAGCGAGCGAGCGAGCTGTGGGCGAGCTGAGCTGCGAGCGAGCGAGCTGTGGGCGAGCTGCGCTGCGAGCGAGTGAGCTGTGGGCGAGCTGAGCTGCGAGCGAGCGAGCTGTGGGCGAGCTGAGCTGCGAGCGAGCGAGCTGTTGGCGAGCTGAGCTGTGGGCGAGCTGCGCTGCGAGCGAGCGAGCGAGCTGCGAGCGAGCGAGCTGCGAGCGAGCGAGCTGTGGGCGAGCTGCGCTGCGAGCGAGTGAGCTGTGGGCGAGCTGAGCTGCGAGCGAGCGAGCTGTGGGCGAGCTGAGCTGCGAGCGAGCGAGCTGTGGGCGAGCTGTGGGCGAGCTGAGCTGCGAGCGAGCGAGCTGTGGGCGAGCTGAGCTGCGAGCGAGCGAGCTGTGGGCGAGCTGCGAGCGAGCGAGCTGTGGGCGAGCTGAGCTGCGAGCGAGCTGTGGGCGAGCTGAGCCGCCTGGGCGAGCTGCGAGCGAGCGAGCTGTGGGCGAGCTGAGCTGCGAGCGAGCTGTGGGCGAGCTGAGCCGCCTGGGCGAGCTGCGCCGCCTGGGCGAGCTGCGCCGCCTGGGCGAGCTGAGCCGCCTGGGCGAGCTGCGCCGCCTGGGCGAGCTGCCTGGGCGAGCTGAGCTGCCTGGGCGAGCTGCCTGGGCGAGCTGAGCTGCCTGGGCGAGCTGAGCCGCCTGGGCGAGCTGAGCCGCCTGGGCGAGCTGCGCCGCCTGGGCGAGCTGAGCTGCCTGGGCGAGCTGCCTGGGCGAGCTGAGCTGCCTGGGCGAGCTGAGCCGCCTGGGCGAGCTGAGCTGCCTGGGCTCCTGGTGTCTCTTTAGTCTACTCGGCTTCATGCTATCGTTGGCAAGTTTCTCTCCACAAAATACACATTCTGGCCGAGGACAGTCCTGGCCTTCGATAAAGCCATATTCAAGGTAACCGTCGTGGTATTGTCGTGTTTTCTTCTTAACAGATGAATCATCTGCAGAACTTTTACGCTTCTCAGACATTTTAGCCACAAAACAACAGGCGAAACACTGCCAACTAGCCTAGCTACTTAATAATCGTCATGGCAACAATTCACTTCACGCATGCCTACAACTGGCTCTTCATCGAAACACAGGCCTACTTTAATGAAATTACATGATGGGGACAATATATTTTTAAATGTTTTAATTTTACTGACACCGTTTGGATGTGTTGGTAGGATTCTGTAATTACTGAATGTAACTTAACAAATACAACTTTGGTAACGTGACCCAGCGCACCCCAGGTAAAGAACCGATGTCCTCTGAGACTGAGCAGGACTCTCTCTGTGTGCAGATGCAGACGGTCACCCTGATTCCTGGAGATGGCATCGGTCCAGAGATCTCTTCTGCGGTCATGAAGATCTTTGACGCAGCGCAGGTGAGTGACCGCACCTGCAGACAGAAACCGAGTCTCTGCAGCGCCAGCTAACCCGTGTTCACCTGCAGGCGCCGATCAGGTGGGAGGAGAGGAACGTCACGGCCATCAAAGGCCCCGGGGGCCGGTGGATGATCCCCCCGGATGCCAAAGAGTCCATGGACCAGAACAAGATCGGCCTCAAAGGTCAGTGTGGGCCTCAGAGGTCAGTGTGGGCCTCAGAGGTCAGTGTGGGCCTCAGAGGTCAGAGGTCAGTGTGGGCCTCAGAGGTCAGTGTGGGCCTCAGAGGTCAGAGGTCAGTGTGGGCCTCAGAGGTCAGTGTGGGCCTCAGAGGTCAGTGTGGGCCTCAGAGGTCAGTGTGGGCCTCAGAGGTCAGAGGTCAGTGTGGGCCTCAGAGGTCAGTGTGGGCCTCAGAGGTCAGTGTGGGCCTCAGAGGTCAGTGTGGGCCTCAGAGGTCAGTGTGGGCCTCAAAGGTCAGTGTGGGCCTCAAAGGTCAGAGGTCAGTGTGGGCCTCAGAGGTCAGTGTGGGCCTCAAAGGTCACAGGTCAGTGTGGGCCTCAGAGGTCAGTGTGGGCCTCAGAGGTCAGTGTGGGCCTCAGAGGTCAGTGTGGGCCTCAAAGGTCAGTGTGGGCCTCAAAGGTCAGAGGTCAGTGTGGGCCTCAGAGGTCAGTGTGGGCCTCAAAGGTCAGAGGTCAGTGTGGGCCTCAGAGGTCAGTGTGGGCCTCAAAGGTCAGAGGTCAGTGTGGGCCTCAGAGGTCAGAGTGGGCCTCAAAGGTCAGTGTGGGCCTCAAAGGTCAGTGTGGGCCTCAAAGGTCAGAGGTCAGTGTGGGCCTCAGAGGTCAGTGTGGGCCTCAGAGGTCAGTGTGGGCCTCAAAGGTCAGTGTGGGCCTCAAAGGTCAGTGTGGGCCTCAAAGGTCAGAGGTCAGTGTGGGCCTCAGAGGTCAGTGTGGGCCTCAGAGGTCAGAGGTCAGTGTGGGCCTCAGAGGTCAGAGGTCAGTGTGGGCCTCAGAGGTCAGTGTGGGCCTCAGAGGTCAGTGTGGGCCTCAAAGGTCAGTGTGGGCCTCAAAGGTCAGTGTGGGCCTCAAAGGTCAGAGGTCAGTGTGGGCCTCAGAGGTCAGTGTGGGCCTCAAAGGTCAGTGTGGGCCTCAAAGGTCAGTGTGGGCCTCAGAGGTCAGTGTGGGCCTCAGAGGTCAGTGTGGGCCTCAGAGGTCAGTGTGGGCCTCAGAGGTCAGTGTGGGCCTCAAAGGTCAGAGGTCAGTGTGGGCCTCAAAGGTCAGAGGTCAGTGTGGGCCTCAAAGGTCAGAGGTCAGTGTGGGCCTCAGAGGTCAGTGTGGGCCTCAGAGGTCAGTGTGGGCCTCAGAGGTCAGTGTGGGCCTCAGAGGTCAGTGTGGGCCTCAAAGGTCAGAGGTCAGTGTGGGCCTCAGAGGTCAGTGTGGGCCTCAGAGGTCAGTGTGGGCCTCAAAGGTCAGTGTGGGCCTCAAAGGTCAGAGGTCAGTGTGGGCCTCAGAGGTCAGTGTGGGCCTCAGAGGTCAGAGGTCAGTGTGGGCCTCAGAGGTCAGTGTGGGCCTCAGAGGTCAGAGGTCAGTGTGGGCCTCAGAGGTCAGTGTGGGCCTCAAAGGTCAGAGGTCAGTGTGGGCCTCAGAGGTCAGTGTGGGCCTCAGAGGTCAGTGTGGGCCTCAGAGGTCAGTGTGGGCCTCAGAGGTCAGTGTGGGCCTCAGAGGTCAGTGTGGGCCTCAGAGGTCAGTGTGACCTTTGACTCTGATCACGTGACCGTTTCCTCCCGCAGGACCCCTGAAGACGCCCATCGCCGCCGGCCACCCCTCCATGAACCTGCTGCTCAGGAAGACCTTCGACCTGTACGCCAACGTGCGGCCCTGCATTTCCATCGAGGGCTACAAGACGCCGTACACGGACGTGGACCTGGTGACCATCCGGGAGAACACGGAGGGCGAGTACAGCGGCATCGAGCACGTGGTGAGTGGGCGAAGCTTAGGTCATTTAGCACGTGGTGAGTGGGCGGAGCTTAGGTCATTTAGCACGCGGTGAGTGGGCGGAGCTTAGGTCATTTAGCACGTGGTGAGTGGGCGGAGCTTAGGTCATTTAGCACGCGGTGAGTGGGCGGAGCTTAGGTCATTTAGCACGCGGTGAGTGGGCGGGGCTTAGGTCATTTAGCACGTGGTGAGTGGGCGGGGCTTAGGTCATTTAGCACGTGGTGAGTGGGCGGAGCTTAGGTCATTTAGCACGTGGTGAGTGGGCGGAGCTTAGGTCATTTAGCACGTGGTGAGTGGGCGGGGCTTAGGTCATTTAGCACGTGGTGAGTGGGCGGAGCTTAGGTCATTTAGCACGTGGTGAGTGGGCGGAGCTTAGGTCATTTAGCACGTGGTGAGTGGGCGGAGCTTAGGTCATTTAGCACGTGGTGAGTGGGCGGAGCTTAGGTCATTTAGCACGTGGTGAGTGGGCGGAGCTTAGGTCATTTAACACGCGGTGAGTGGGCGGAGCTTAGGTCATTTAGCACGCGGTGAGTGGGCGGAGCTTAGGTCATTTAGCACGCGGTGAGTGGGCGGGGCTTAGGTCATTTAGCACGCCGCGAGTGGGCGGGGCTTAGGTCATTTAGCACGCCGCGAGTGGGCGGGGCTTAGGTCATTTAGCACGCCGCGAGTGGGCGGGGCTTAGGTCATTTAACACGCGGTGAGTGGGCGGGGCTTAGGTCATTTAGTGAGTGCTGAGTGGGCGGAGCTCAGAGCATTTATGGCCTCGGCTCGCCTCCTGACGCTCTCTTCTTCTTCTTGTTTCAGATCGTCGACGGCGTCGTTCAGAGCATCAAACTGATCACTGAGACCGCCAGCAGACGCATTGCAGAGTACGCCTTTGAATACGCCCGAAACAACCAGAGAAGCAGCGTGACAGCCGTCCACAAAGCCAACATCATGTGAGTCTGAGGGAGGCGGAGCCGGCTAAACAGCCGAGCTAACGTTAGCATGGAAGGTAATCAGCCGAGCTAACGTTAGCATGGAAGGTAAACAGCCGAGCTAACGTTAGCATGGAAGGTAAAGAGCTGAGCGAACGTTAGCATGGAAGGTAATCAGCCGAGCTAACGTTAGCTAGCATGGAAGGTAAACAGCCGAGCTAACGTTAGCATCTCATGTTCTACCCACAGTTGTAGGCAGTATGTGCAGCTTCTGAACTACGGAAGCCCAGAGGGAGTCAAACTGTCCTAAACCACAAAGTTCATCGGAACAGTTTTCAGAAAAAGAACAGAAACTTGTTGTGTTTAGCTGGGCCTGCTGCTCTGGTTGTGACTCCGTGTGGAAAGCAGCCTGCAGCGCCACCTGCTGTCCAGCTGATCCTTCAGATTCTCTGCCTCCTCCTACTTCAAACATCTTCGTCTTCTCGGTTTCTCTTTTAAATGTGTGTCGTGTAAATCTTTGCTCATCAGTGTCTTTACCTGCAGGCGGATGTCAGACGGCCTGTTCCTGAGGAAGTGTCGGGAGGTGGCCGAGGACTTCAAAGACATCAAGTTCACCGAGATGTACCTGGACACCGTGTGTCTGAACGTGAGTCTGCCCGGCGACACACCGATCAGCAGCCAGAGCAGAGAGGACTCAGAAACAGTTGATCCATAGAGTGGATGAGTTCTGATGAGTTCTGGCTCAGATCCGTCCGGCTGTAAAGTGAATTCTGCTGCTTCTCTTGTTCCCAGATGGTTCAGGATCCAACCCAGTTTGACGTCCTGGTCATGCCCAACCTGTACGGAGACATCCTGAGGTCAGTGTTTGCTCTGAGTTAAACATGTTCCGTCCAATCAGAGGCTGTGGCTGTGGGCGCTGAGGTCATGTGACTGTGTTTCAGCGATCTGTGTGCCGGTCTGATCGGAGGTCTCGGTGTCACTCCCAGCGGGAACATCGGAGCCAACGGGGTCGCCATCTTTGAATCGGTTAGTTTCTCCGTGTGCCGCAGAAAGTAAACCTTAACCAGCTGTGTTAGTTAGTTTGTATAAACCTTAACCAGCTGTGTTAGTTAGTTTGTATAAACTTTAACCAGCCGTGTTAGTTAGTTGGTGTTAGTTAGTATAAACTTTAACCAGCTGTGTTAGTTGGTATAAACTTTAACCAGCTGTGTTAGTTGGTATAAACTTTAACCAGCTGTGTTAGTTAGTTGGTGTTAGTTGGTATAAACTTGAACCAGCTGTGTTAGTTAGTTTGTATAAACTTGAACCAGCTGTGTTAGTTGGTATAAACTTTAACCAGCTGTGTTAGTTAGTTTGTATAAACCTTAACCAGCCGTGTTGGTTAGTCGGTATAAACTTTAACCAGCTGTGTTAGTTAGTTGGTGTTAGTTTGTATAAACTTTAACCAGCCGTGTTAGTTAGTTTGTATAAACCTTAACTAGCCGTGTTGGTTAGTCGGTATAAACTTTAACCAGCTGTGTTAGTTAGTTGGTGTTGGTTTGTATAAACTTTAACCAGCTGTGTTAGTTAGTTGGTGTTAGTTGGTATAAACTTTAACCAGCTGTGTTAGTTAGTTGGTGTTGGTTTGTATAAACTTTAACCAGCTGTGTTAGTTGGTATAAACTTGAACCAGCTGTGTTAGTTAGTTTGTATAAACTTTAACCAGCTGTGTTAGTTAGTTGGTATAAACTTTAACCAGCTGTGTTAGTTGGTGTTGGTTAGTATAAACTTTAACCAGCTGTGTTAGTTGGTATAAACTTTAACCAGCTGTGTTAGTTAGTTGGTGTTAGTTGGTATAAACTTTAACCAGCCGTGTTAGTTAGTTGGTATAAACCTTAACCAGCTGTGTTAGTTAGTTGGTGTTAGTTAGTATAAACTTTAACCAGCTGTGTTAGTTAGTTGGTATAAACTTTAACCAGCTGTGTTAGTTAGTTGGTGTTAGTTAGTATAAACTTTAACCAGCTGTGTTAGTTAGTTGGTATAAACTTTAACCAGCTGTGTTAGTTAGTTGGTGTAAGTTAGTTGGTTGTTAGTTTGTATAAACTTTAACCAGCTGTGGTAGTTAGTTTGTGTTAGTTAGTTAGTATAAACTTTAACCAGCTGTGTTAGTTAGTTGGTTAGTTGGTATAAACCTTAACCAGCTGTGTTAGTTAGTTGGTGTTAGTTGGTGTTAGTTGGTTGTTAGTTAGTATAAACTTTAACCAGCTGTGTTAGTTAGTTGGTATAAACTTTAACCAGCTGTGTTAGTTAGTTGGTATAAACCTTAACCAGCTGTGTTAGTTAGTTGGTGTTAGTTGGTATAAAATTTAACCAGCTGTGTTAGTTAGTTGGTGTTAGTTGGTATAAAATTTAAACAGCTGTGTTAGTTAGTATAAACTTTAACCAGCTGTGTTAGTTAGTTGGTATAAACCTTAACCAGCTGTGTTAGTTAGTTGGTGTAAGTTAGTTGGTTGTTAGTTTGTATAAACTTTAACCAGCTGTGGTAGTTAGTTTGTGTTAGTTAGTTAGTTAGTTTGTGTTAGTTAGTTAGTATAAACTTTAACCAGCTGTGTTAGTTGGTTATATATTACAACGTGTGTTTTTTCCCCTCTGCAGGTGCACGGCACCGCCCCCGACATCGCCGGCTTGGACATGGCCAACCCCACCGCCCTGCTGCTCAGCGCCGTCATGATGCTGCGTCACATGGGTCTCCATGACTACGGCAACAAGATCCAGACGGCCTGTTTCGACACCATCAGAGACAAGAAGGTGAGACGCTTTGCTCATCGTGTGAGGAAGAAAACCAAGTTTGGTTAATAAAGTTCAGAAAAAGCTCAAACAGGAAAGGACTGAATAAGTCTCAGCTAACTCGTTACCTCCGGCTACCTGTTCCTGTTTGTGTTCCAGGTGCTGACGAAGGATCTGGGAGGAAACTCTAAATGTTCAGAGTTCACAGCTGACATCTGCCGTCGCATCCAGGATATGGACTGAAGCCGCCGCGGGGGGGGGGGGCGGAGCCTGTGGAGCCTGCGGGCGCCGATCAGAGCCGCCGCTTCATGTCTTCTTTCACACATTCAGAAAAAGAACTGTACGTGGGGGCGGGGCTTCTGCAGCTCCTGTAATGTGTTCCTGTAACATTCACATCAAACGCACAACTTCCACCTGACCAAGAATGATGACATCAGCAGAGGAGAGTCTTACTGGATCCCTAATAATGAGATCAGCTCTGTTGGTACTTAGTTACTCTTTTTAACGGTAGCGCCCTGTGACCGCAGCTCTCGTGTCGTCTTATTTATTGTTTCTACTTCCTGTTTCCTGCTGTTTTCACTCCACAGATCCATAAATATAGAAGTTCTCAGCACAAAGACAAAGTCTCCGAGTTTTTAATGCCCCAAACAGAACCGAGCTTCTGGGTTTCTAATGCCCCAAACACACATGAACAGGTGCACCTCAGACCACCTGAAGCTGCAGAGAACCCGTACCAGCGTTCTCCTGTCTAAGCCCCGCCCACCAGAGGAGGTTGAGGAGTGAAGAGACGTTTCAGAGTCGATAGTTAAAGCTGTATTTATTATTGATCATCAGAGAAGTATTAAAAGTGTTCATGACAGTGTTTGTTTACTCTGAATTCAGGACAAAAGAATAATCTGGTCCACATCAGTCATACGAAGGGAGAGAAAATAGGGGTCTGATCCCAGGCCACAACACAAACTGCTGCCAATCCAAATAAACTGTGTTTCATTCCTAATATTAACACAGATTCATATACCCATAAAAACAGGGTGTAAACGGCTGAAAACAGGCTTTAAA
Organism: Odontesthes bonariensis; assembly: GCF_027942865.1. NCBI lineage: Eukaryota > Metazoa > Chordata > Actinopteri > Atheriniformes > Atherinopsidae > Odontesthes > Odontesthes bonariensis. The sequence continues at coordinate 47,756,690 of NC_134506.1, read as the reverse complement.
CAGGGTGTAAACGCTGAAAACAGGCTGTAAACAAGGTGTAAACAGCTGCTACAGTCTGAGCTCTGCTGGTATCACAACTGCAGGAGTCTGTGCTTATGCTCCATAACGTAACCTTTTTTTTCTTTTTTAGGATTTTTAGGTTATTTAAGGATTTGTGATTGATATTTATATTTTGTATTTCTGTTCTTTTTTTTTTTTTAAACTTTTTTGTATTTAAAATTATATATTATATTTTATATATAATATGTTGTGTTGGTAAACGGGGTAAATCTTTATTTTGTTTGGGTGGGGGGTCACCGCCTGTGACTAATGGAAATAAGAGACAGGACCGAGGTTCACGGAAGAGTTCACCACACCGTCCAGAGGGGGGCGGTGCTGAGCCTGAGAGATGGCCGCTGATACACAGAAGAAGAAGAAGAACCCTCAGCTTGGAGATTTGTGTTTAATTTCTTAAAGACTAAAGGACTTTTTGAAAGGATTTAGTTTTTTTTATTTATTTCGTGAATTGTTTATTTATTTGTCTATTCATTTTCTTTCTTTCTTTTATTTGATTTTGTCACTCCTTCGTCGACGCTCCACACCCGCAGTTACATAATTGTACCGTTGGTGGCGGTAATGCAACATTACGGATGCTAACCGCCAAAAAATTACAAGAAGAAGAAGAAAACGAAGAAGAAGAAGAAGCAGAAGCAGAAGCCGGAAGCAGCTGTCAGCTCCGGCTCGGTAAATAAATACATCCATGTTCGGTTGTTGTCAGAGTTTTAAAAACTTTCTGACGGACTCAAAGTGTAGCCCGTGACACGGAGAACCGAGCCGAGCCGACCCGACCCGAACCCGAACCCGAACCCGAACCGGTCCGTTCGGAGCAGCATGACGGCGGTGGACGTGGAGGATGAGAGCATCCTGGCCTCCATCTTTAAGGACAGCTTCCCGGACAGCTGGAGGGACAACCCGGACTTCGCGGCCTACCTGTCCGAGCTCAGCTCCCTCGGCGTGGACCAGCTGAGCCGGGAGCCGGAGCGGCTGGCGGAGGAGCGGGCTCAGATCCTGCAGCAGACCCGGGAGCTGGCCTTCTCCAACTACCAGACCTTCATCCGCACCGCCGACTGCACCCAGCACATCTACCGGGACTTCGGCCGGGTGGAGAGCAGCGGGTCCCGGCTGCTGGACAAGCTGCCCCGCTTCGGAGAGAAGTGCAGGTGGGTAAAAATCTGTAGTACGACATACTGCATACTAGTATGAGTAGTAACCTCCTGATGCATACCCAACATTTCGGAGAATCTAGTATGCATCCGGGAACTTAAAGGCGGTTTGGAACACAGCCACTCTGTTTCTGTGTGATGCGTCCAGGAGCTTCATGAGGGAGGCGGAGGACATCGGCTCCAGCCGCCGGATGAACAGCCTCACGCTGAACCGCCACACTGAGATCCTGGAGATCCTGGAGATCCCGCAGCTCATGGACACCTGCGTCCGGAACGGCTACTACGAGGAGGCTCTGGAGCTGGCCGCCTACGCCAAGCGGCTGGAGAAGAAGCACTCGTCCCTGCCCGTCATTCAGGTGGGTCCAGCTGAGTCCAGACACCTGCAGCTGCTCTGAGTCCAGGTGCCCGGTACTTCCCGGTACTTCCCGGTACTTCCCGGTACTTCCCGGTACTTCCCGGTACTTCCCGGTACTTCCCGGTACCGTCTTTGACCTCGGCTGTGTGGGCGCCTCTGACCTCTGACCTCTTGTGTCCGCAGGGCATCGTCCGTGAGGTGCGGCAGTCGACTCAGCTGATGCTCACCCAGCTGCTGCAGCAGCTGCGCAGCAACTCGCAGCTTCCCGTGTGCCTGCGCGTCATCGGGTACCTGCGGCGGATGGACGTGTTCACGGAGGCGGAGCTTCGGGTGAAGTTCCTGCAGGCCCGCAGCACCTGGCTGCACTCCATCCTCGCCGCCGTGCCCCAGGAGGACCCCTACTTCCACATCACCAAGACCATCGAGGCCTGCCGGGTGCACCTGTTCGACATCATCACGCAGTACCGAGCCATCTTCTCCGACGAGGACCCGCCGCCGCCGCCCGCCGGCGGCCAGGTGAACGAGGGCGCCATATTCCACGGCTGGGTGGTGCAGAAGGTGGCGGAGTTCCTGGAGACGCTGGAGGCGGACCTGCAGCGGGGCGTGGGGGGGCGCCTGGACTCCCTGCTGGGGCAGTGCATGTACTTCGGCCTGTCCTTCAGCCGGGTGGGGGCGGACTTCCGCGGGCAGCTGGCGCCCATGTTCCAGCGGGTGGCGGCGGACGCGTTCCACGGGGCGGTGCGGGAGGCGCTGGACAAGTTCCAGGAGGACATGAACCGGTACACGCTGATGGCGCTGCCCTCGGTGCTGGGGGGCACCGTGCCGCCGGCGCCGCCCGGCGTGCAGCCCGGCACCCTCCAGCCCCCCATGTCCCTGCTGGACTTCCAGCCGCTCGCCTGCCTCCTCAACAACGTCCTGAGCGCCTTCAACGACCTGCGGCTCTGCTGCCCCGTCGGACTCGCCCAGGACGTCAGCGAGTGTCTGCAGGGCGCCATGAAGACGGTAAGGAGGTCCGGCTCAGACCCGGCAGAACCTTATTTAAGCACAGGTTCTGTTTAAAGTGACCAGAACTGTTTAAAGTGAACCGAACTGTTTAAAGTGAACAGAACTGTTTAAAGCTGCAGTCTGCAACTCTTTTTCAAGCATAATGCCTGGAACTGTCCGGGGATTCTGAAAGTAGTACATTAAATACCCCAATACAACAAAAAAAAGAGTTCTCTAGGTCCCCTATATGTCCCGCTAGGTCCCTCCAAAGCCAGCAGGTTTGTTTACAAAATTGCAGACCGGACCGGTAAAAGGTAACCAATCAGGTTTACGAGCTGGGCTCTGCTGCCTGTCAATCACCGATTGTTTACGCGCGATACAAGGTAGGCTCGTCCCCACGCTTATTTATCTGGACTATTGAACTTCATTACGGGCTAGTCTACTTACTGTGTCTTCCATGATCGCAAATGACAGGTGAGTTGATGAATGAGGAGTCGTGTAGGCGCATCTACGGAGGTCTACACGACTACGGAGGTCACCGTTTTCAACTTCAAGCGTTCTGATAGATCATGTAAACTCTTAAAATGCCAAAAATTAGGACTTTACGTATGACAACAACAAATCCTGCAGACTGCAGCTTTAAAGTGAACAGAACTGTTTAAACGAACAGAACTGTTTAAAACGAACAGAACTGTTTAAACGAACAGAACCGAACTGTTTAAAGTGAACAGAACTGTTTAAACGAACAGAACCGAACTGTTTAAAGTGAACAGAACTGTTTAAACGAACAGAACTGTTTAAACGAACAGAACTGTTTAAAACGAACAGAACTGTTTAAACGAACAGAACTGTTTAAAACGAACAGAACTGTTTAAACGAACAGAACCGAACTGTTTAAAGTGAACAGAACTGTTTAAACGAACAGAACCGAACTGTTTAAAGTGAACAGAACTGTTTAAACGAACAGAACTGTTTAAAGTGAACAGAACTGTTTAAAGTGAACAGAACTGTTTAAACGAACAGAACTGTTTAAAACGAACAGAACTGTTTAAACGAACAGAACCGAACTGTTTAAAGTGAACAGAACTGTTTAAACGAACAGAACTGTTTAAAACGAACAGAACTGTTTAAACGAACAGAACTGTTTAAAACGAACAGAACTGTTTAAACGAACAGAACCGAACTGTTTAAAGTGAACAGAACTGTTTAAACGAACAGAACCGAACTGTTTAAAGTGAACAGAACTGTTTAAACGAACAGAACTGTTTAAAGTGAACAGAACTGTTTAAAGTGAACAGAACTGTTTAAACGAACAGAACCGAACTGTTTAAAGTGAACAGAACTGTTTAAACGAACAGAACCGAACTGTTTAAACGAACAGAACTGTTTAAAACGAACAGAACTGTTTAAAGTGAACTGAACTGTTTAAACGAACAGAACCGAACTGTTTAAAGTGAACAGAACTGTTTAAACGAACAGAACCGAACTGTTTAAACGAACAGAACTGTTTAAAACGAACAGAACTGTTTAAAGTGAACTGAACTGTTTAAAGTGAACAGAACTGTTTAAAGTGAACAGAACCGACGCTGAGCCGGCCTTAAAGGCCCCGGATCTGTCGGGTTCTGACTGAGTGCCGGTTCTTCTTGTCTCCTCAGGTGACCCGTCAGGTTCTGGTGTTCCACCGGGCCGAGGAGTCGGCCTTCAGCACCAGGGAGAAGGAGCTGTTCCTCCAGTTCTGCTGCTCGTACGCTGAGGACCTGCTGCCCTTCCTGAACCGCTGCCTGCAGGTTCTGTTCCCTCCGGCTCAGCTGGCGCTGGCTCTGGGTGAGGACTCAGCGGAACCAGGTTCTGGTTCCGTTTGTTTTCTGTGTCAGGTGTCGGGTGGAATTATTTAAACTAAATCTGGTTTCTGCTGGTTCTGGTTCTGGTGTCGGATCAGGACCCAAACAGTGGCTGATGTCTGACTGTTGGACCGGCTAAAAAAGAACCAGAACCTGAGTTACATGTTTCCATCATGTAAAAACATTTAGGGCTGGGCAACGAATAAAATGTTTAATCTTGGGGCGGTCGGTGGCGCAGTGGGTTAAGCGGCCGGCCCATGTACAGAGGCTACAGTCCTCACTGATGTACAGAGGCTACAGTCCTCACTGATGTACAGAGGCTACAGTCCTCACTGCAGCCGGCCCATGTACAGAGGCTACAGTCCTCACTGCAGCCGGCCCATGTACAGAGGCTACAGTCCTCACTGCAGCCGGCCCATGTACAGAGGCTACAGTCCTCACTGCAGCCGCCCATGTACAGAGGCTACAGTCCTCACTGCAGCCGCCCATGTACAGAGGCTACAGTCCTCACTGCAGCCGCCCATGTACAGAGGCTACAGTCCTCACTGATGTACAGAGGCTACAGTCCTCACTGCAGCCGCCCATGTACAGAGGCTACAGTCCTCACTGATGTACAGAGGCTACAGTCCTCACTGATGTACAGAGGCTACAGTCCTCACTGCAGCCGCCCCAAGTACAGAGGCTACAGTCCTCACTGCAGCGGGCCCATGTACAGAGGCTACAGTCCTCACTGCAGCCGGCCCATGTACAGAGGCTACAGTCCTCACTGATGTACAGAGGCTACAGTCCTCACTGATGTACAGAGGCTACAGTCCTCACTGATGTACAGAGGCTACAGTCCTCACTGATGTACAGAGGCTACAGTCCTCACTGATGTACAGAGGCTACAGTCCTCACTGATGTACAGAGGCTACAGTCCTCACTGATGTACAGAGGCTACAGTCCTCACTGCAGCGGGCCCATGTACAGAGGCTACAGTCCTCACTGCAGCGGGCCCATGTACAGAGGCTACAGTCCTCACTGATGTACAGAGGCTACAGTCCTCACTGATGTACAGAGGCTACAGTCCTCACTGCAGCCGCCCCATGTACAGAGGCTACAGTCCTCACTGATGTACAGAGGCTACAGTCCTCACTGATGTACAGAGGCTACAGTCCTCACTGATGTACAGAGGCTACAGTCCTCGCTGCAGCCGCCCCATGTACAGAGGCTACAGTCCTCACTGATGTACAGAGGCTACAGTCCTCACTGCAGCCGCCCCATGTACAGAGGCTACAGTCCTCACTGATGTACAGAGGCTACAGTCCTCACTGATGTACAGAGGCTACAGTCCTCGCTGCAGCCGCCCATGTACAGAGGCTACAGTCCTCACTGATGTACAGAGGCTACAGTCCTCACTGATGTACAGAGGCTACAGTCCTCACTGATGTACAGAGGCTACAGTCCTCACTGCAGCCGCCCCATGTACAGAGGCTACAGTCCTCACTGATGTACAGAGGCTACAGTCCTCACTGATGTACAGAGGCTACAGTCCTCACTGCAGCCGGCCCATGTACAGAGGCTACAGTCCTCGCTGCAGCCGCCCATGTACAGAGGCTACAGTCCTCACTGCAGCCGGCCCATGTACAGAGGCTACAGTCCTCACTGATGTACAGAGGCTACAGTCCTCACTGCAGCGGGCCCATGTACAGAGGCTACAGTCCTCGCTGCAGCCGCCCCATGTACAGAGGCTACAGTCCTCGCTGCAGCCGCCCATGTACAGAGGCTACAGTCCTCGCTGCAGCCGCCCCATGTACAGAGGCTACAGTCCTCGCTGCAGCCGGCCCATGTACAGAGGCTACAGTCCTCGCTGCAGCCGCCCCATGTACAGAGGCTACAGTCCTCGCTGCAGCCGCCCCATGTACAGAGGCTACAGTCCTCACTGCAGCCGCCCCATGTACAGAGGCTACAGTCCTCGCTGCAGCCGCCCATGTACAGAGGCTACAGTCCTCGCTGCAGCCGCCCCATGTACAGAGGCTACAGTCCTCACTGCAGCGGGCCCATGTACAGAGGCTACAGTCCTCGCTGCAGCCGCCCATGTACAGAGGCTACAGTCCTCACTGCAGCGGGCCCATGTACAGAGGCTACAGTCCTCACTGCAGCCGCCCCATGTACAGAGGCTACAGTCCTCACTGATGTACAGAGGCTACAGTCCTCACTGCAGCCGCCCCAAGTACAGAGGCTACAGTCCTCACTGATGTACAGAGGCTACAGTCCTCACTGCAGCCGGCCCATGTACAGAGGCTACAGTCCTCACTGCAGCCGCCCCATGTGCAGAGGCTACAGTCCTCACTGCAGCGGGCCCATGTACAGAGGCTACAGTCCTCACTGCAGCGGGCCCATGTACAGAGGCTACAGTCCTCACTGATGTACAGAGGCTACAGTCCTCACTGATGTACAGAGGCTACAGTCCTCACTGCAGCCGCCCATGTACAGAGGCTACAGTCCTCACTGCAGCCGCCCCAAGTACAGAGGCTACAGTCCTCACTGCAGCGGGCCCATGTACAGAGGCTACAGTCCTCACTGATGTACAGAGGCTACAGTCCTCACTGATGTACAGAGGCTACAGTCCTCACTGATGTACAGAGGCTACAGTCCTCACTGATGTACAGAGGCTACAGTCCTCACTGATGTACAGAGGCTACAGTCCTCACTGATGTACAGAGGCTACAGTCCTCACTGATGTACAGAGGCTACAGTCCTCACTGATGTACAGAGGCTACAGTCCTCACTGCAGCCGCCCCAAGTACAGAGGCTACAGTCCTCACTGCAGCGGGCCCATGTACAGAGGCTACAGTCCTCACTGATGTACAGAGGCTACAGTCCTCACTGATGTACAGAGGCTACAGTCCTCACTGATGTACAGAGGCTACAGTCCTCACTGCAGCCGCCCCATGTACAGAGGCTACAGTCCTCACTGATGTACAGAGGCTACAGTCCTCACTGATGTACAGAGGCTACAGTCCTCACTGATGTACAGAGGCTACAGTCCTCGCTGCAGCCGCCCCATGTACAGAGGCTACAGTCCTCGCTGCAGCCGCCCATGTACAGAGGCTACAGTCCTCGCTGCAGCCGCCCATGTACAGAGGCTACAGTCCTCACTGCAGCCGCCCCATGTACAGAGGCTACAGTCCTCGCTGCAGCCGCCCCATGTACAGAGGCTACAGTCCTCGCTGCAGCCGCCCCATGTACAGAGGCTACAGTCCTCACTGATGTACAGAGGCTACAGTCCTCACTGCAGCCGGCCCATGTACAGAGGCTACAGTCCTCGCTGCAGCCGCCCCATGTACAGAGGCTACAGTCCTCACTGCAGCCGGCCCATGTACAGAGGCTACAGTCCTCGCTGCAGCCGCCCATGTACAGAGGCTACAGTCCTCACTGCAGCCGGCCCATGTACAGAGGCTACAGTCCTCGCTGCAGCCGCCCATGTACAGAGGCTACAGTCCTCGCTGCAGCCGCCCCATGTACAGAGGCTACAGTCCTCGCTGCAGCCGCCCATGTACAGAGGCTACAGTCCTCACTGCAGCCGCCCCATGTACAGAGGCTACAGTCCTCGCTGCAGCCGCCCCATGTACAGAGGCTACAGTCCTCGCTGCAGCCGCCCCATGTACAGAGGCTACAGTCCTCGCTGCAGCCGCCCATGTACAGAGGCTACAGTCCTCACTGCAGCGGGCCCATGTACAGAGGCTACAGTCCTCACTGCAGCCGCCCATGTACAGAGGCTACAGTCCTCACTGATGTACAGAGGCTACAGTCCTCACTGCAGCCGCCCATGTACAGAGGCTACAGTCCTCACTGATGTACAGAGGCTACAGTCCTCACTGCAGCCGCCCCATGTACAGAGGCTACAGTCCTCACTGATGTACAGAGGCTACAGTCCTCACTGCAGCCGCCCCATGTACAGAGGCTACAGTCCTCACTGCAGCCGCCCCATGTACAGAGGCTACAGTCCTCACTGCAGCCGGCCCATGTACAGAGGCTACAGTCCTCGCTGCAGCCGCCCATGTACAGAGGCTACAGTCCTCACTGCAGCCGCCCCATGTACAGAGGCTACAGTCCTCACTGCAGCCGCCCCATGTACAGAGCCTACAGTCCTCACTGATGTACAGAGGCTACAGTCCTCACTGCAGCCGCCCATGTACAGAGGCTACAGTCCTCGCTGCAGCCGCCCATGTACAGAGGCTACAGTCCTCACTGCAGCCGCCCCATGTACAGAGGCTACAGTCCTCGCTGCAGCCGCCCATGTGCAGAGGCTACAGTCCTCACTGCAGCCGCCCATGTACAGAGGCTACAGTCCTCACTGCAGCCGCCCATGTGCAGAGGCTACAGTCCTCACTGATGTACAGAGGCTACAGTCCTCACTGCAGCCGGCCCATGTACAGAGGCTACAGTCCTCACTGCAGCCGGCCCATGTACAGAGGCTACAGTCCTCGCTGCAGCCGCCCATGTACAGAGGCTACAGTCCTCACTGCAGCCGCCCCATGTACAGAGGCTACAGTCCTCACTGCAGCCGCCCCATGTACAGAGGCTACAGTCCTCACTGCAGCCGGCCCATGTACAGAGGCTACAGTCCTCGCTGCAGCGGGCCCATGTACAGAGGCTACAGTCCTCACTGCAGCCGCCCCATGTACAGAGGCTACAGTCCTCACTGCAGCCGGCCCATGTACAGAGGCTACAGTCCTCACTGCAGCCGGCCCATGTACAGAGGCTACAGTCCTCGCTGCAGCCGCCCATGTACAGAGGCTACAGTCCTCACTGCAGCCGGCCCATGTGCAGAGGCTACAGTCCTCACTGCAGCCGGCCCATGTGCAGAGGCTACAGTCCTCACTGATGTACAGAGGCTACAGTCCTCACTGCAGCCGCCCCATGTACAGAGGCTACAGTCCTCACTGCAGCCGCCCATGTGCAGAGGCTACAGTCCTCACTGCAGCCGGCCCATGTGCAGAGGCTACAGTCCTCACTGCAGCCGGCCCATGTGCAGAGGCTACAGTCCTCACTGCAGCCGGCCCATGTACAGAGGCTACAGTCCTCACTGATGTACAGAGGCTACAGTCCTCACTGCAGCCGCCCATGTACAGAGGCTACAGTCCTCGCTGCAGCCGCCCCATGTACAGAGGCTACAGTCCTCACTGCAGCCGCCCATGTGCAGAGGCTACAGTCCTCACTGCAGCCGCCCCATGTACAGAGGCTACAGTCCTCACTGCAGCCGCCCCATGTACAGAGGCTACAGTCCTCACTGCAGCCGCCCATGTGCAGAGGCTACAGTCCTCACTGCAGCCGCCCCATGTACAGAGGCTACAGTCCTCACTGCAGCCGCCCCATGTACAGAGGCTACAGGCCTCACTGCAGCGGGCCCATGTACAGAGGCTACAGTCCTCACTGATGTACAGAGGCTACAGTCCTCACTGCAGCGGGCCCATGTACAGAGGCTACAGTCCTCACTGCAGCGGGCCCATGTACAGAGGCTACAGTCCTCACTGATGTACAGAGGCTACAGTCCTCACTGCAGCCGGCCCATGTACAGAGGCTACAGTCCTCACTGCAGCCGCCCCATGTACAGAGGCTACAGTCCTCGCTGCAGCCGCCCCATGTACAGAGGCTACAGTCCTCACTGCAGCGGGCCCATGTACAGAGGCTACAGTCCTCACTGCAGCCGCCCATGTACAGAGGCTACAGTCCTCACTGCAGCCGCCCCATGTACAGAGGCTACAGTCCTCACTGCAGCCGCCCCATGTACAGAGGCTACAGTCCTCACTGCAGCGGGCCCATGTACAGAGGCTACAGTCCTCACTGCAGCCGGCCCATGTATAGAGGCTACAGTCCTCACTGCAGCGGGCCCATGTACAGAGCCTACAGTCCTCACTGCAGCCGCCCATGTGCAGAGGCTACAGTCCTCACTGCAGCCGCCCATGTGCAGAGGCTACAGTCCTCACTGCAGCCGCCCCATGTACAGAGGCTACAGTCCTCACTGCAGCCGGCCCATGTACAGAGGCTACAGTCCTCACTGCAGCCGGCCCATGTACAGAGGCTACAGTCCTCACTGCAGCCGGCCCATGTACAGAGGCTACAGTACTCGATGCAGCCGCCCCATGTACAGAGGCTACAGTACTCGATGCAGCCGCCCCATGTACAGAGGCTACAGTCCTCACTGATGTACAGAGGCTACAGTCCTCACTGCAGCCGCCCATGTACAGAGGCTACAGTCCTCACTGATGTACAGAGGCTACAGTCCTCACTGCAGCCGGCCCATGTACAGAGGCTACAGTACTCGATGCAGCCGCCCCATGTACAGAGGCTACAGTCCTCGCTGCAGCTGGCCCATGTACAGAGGCTACAGTCCTCACTGCAGCCGCCCCATGTACAGAGGCTACAGTCCTCACTGCAGCCGGCCCATGTACAGAGGCTACAGTCCTCGCTGCAGCCGGCCCATGTACAGAGGCTACAGTCCTCACTGCAGCCGCCCCATGTACAGAGGCTACAGTCCTCACTGCAGCCGGCCCATGTACAGAGGCTACAGTCCTCACTGCAGCCGCCCCATGTACAGAGGCTACAGTCCTCACTGCAGCCGGCCCATGTACAGAGGCTACAGTACTCGATGCAGCGGGCCCCGGTGCGACTCCCGCACCGAGCGGCCCTGTGCTGCGTGTCTTCCCCCTCTCTCTGCCCCCTGCTTCCTGTCTCTCTCACACTGTCCTATCATTAAAGGCATAAAAAGCCCCAAAAAATACTTTAAAAAAAATGTTTAATCTAATTAATCACATGATTTCCCTGATTAATCACGATTAATCTCATTTGTGCGCAGAATCCAAAAATGAATCCAAAAGTAGCGTATAGCTTTTAGCATTTAGTTTTATTTTAAATGTGCTGCCATATGAATGAAAGTGCCATAACATTTGTTGTGCAAACACACTTTTTTTGGACAAAATCCAAAAAAAAGCAGAGTAAAAGTTCCGTACCCTTCTCCAGGTTTGGTGGATCCGCCGATTACGTTCTTACTTTTACAAAATAAAAGCCTGTGAGCTCTGATTGGCCGCTCAGTGATCAGGTGTGTCTCTGATTGGCCCCTCAGTGATCAGGCGTGTCTCTGATTGGCCCCTCAGTGATCAGGCGTGTCTCTGATTGGCCCCTCAGTGATCAGGCGTGTCTCTGATTGGCCGCTCAGTGATCAGGCGTGTCTCTGATTGGCCCCTCAGTGATCAGGCGTGTCTCTGATTGGCCCCTCAGTGATCAGGCGTGTCTCTGATTGGCCCCTCAGTGATCAGGCGTGTCTCTGATTGGCCCCTCAGTGATCAGGCGTGTCTCTGATTGGCCCCTCAGTGATCAGGCGTGTCTCTGATTGGCCCCTCTGTGATCAGGTGTGTTTCTGATTGGCCCCTCAGTGATCAGGTGTGTCTCTGATTGGCCGCTCAGTGATCAGGCGTGTCTCTGATTGGCCGCTCAGTGATCAGGCGTGTCTCTGATTGGCCGCTCAGTGATCAGGCGTGTCTCTGATTGGCCCCTCAGTGATCAGGTGTGTCTCTGATTGGCCCCTCAGTGATCAGGCGTGTCTCTGATTGGCCCCTCAGTGATCAGGCGTGTCTCTGATTGGCCCCTCAGTGATCAGGCGTGTCTCTGATTGGCCCCTCAGTGATCAGGAGTGTTTCTGATTGGCCCCTCAGTGATCAGGCGTGTCTCTGATTGGCCCCTCAGTGATCAGGCGTGTCTCTGATTGGCCGCTCAGTGATCAGGCGTGTCTCTGATTGGCCCCTCAGTGATCAGGCGTGTCTCTGATTGGCCCCTCAGTGATCAGGCGTATCTCTGATTGGCCCCTCAGTGATCAGGTGTGTCTCTGATTGGCCCCTCAGTGATCAGGCGTATCTCTGATTGGCCCCTCAGTGATCAGGTGTGTCTCTGATTGGCCGCTCAGTGATCAGGCGTGTCTCTGATTGGCCCCTCAGTGATCAGGCGTGTCTCTGATTGGCCCCTCAGTGATCAGGCGTATCTCTGATTGGCCCCTCAGTGATCAGGTGTGTCTCTGATTGGCCCCTCAGTGATCAGGCGTATCTCTGATTGGCCCCTCAGTGATCAGGCGTATCTCTGATTGGCCCCTCAGTGATCAGGCGTGTCTCTGATTGGCCCCTCAGTGATCAGGTGTGTCTCTGATTGGCCCCTCAGTGATCAGGCGTGTCTCTGATTGGCCCCTCAGTGATCAGGCGTGTCTCTGATTGGCCCCTCAGTGATCAGGCGTGTCTCTGATTGGCCCCTCAGTGATCAGGCGTATCTCTGATTGGCCCCTCAGTGATCAGGTGTGTCTCTGATTGGCCCCTCAGTGATCAGGTGTGTCTCTGATTGGCCCCTCAGTGATCAGGCGTGTCTCTGATTGGCCCCTCAGTGATCAGGCGTGTCTCTGATTGGCCCCTCAGTGATCAGGCGTGTCTCTGATTGGCCCCTCAGTGATCAGGCGTGTCTCTGATTGGCCCCTCAGTGATCAGGCGTATCTCTGATTGGCCCCTCAGTGATCAGGTGTGTCTCCGCAGGTGTTCCGGCCTCCCAGCTGCACCGGTACGGCGGCCTCGGCCGCATCGACGTCGCCGCCGTCCTGCAGCCTCTGGACTTCCTGCTTCCTCAGAGGGAGACGCCGCCGGAGGTCGACGTCACGGCCGAGCTGAGCAGCCTCACCGCTGAGACGCCAGAACCAGAACCGGCAACGGATACAGAACCAGAACCGGCAACGGATCCAGAACCAGAACCAGAACCTGAGTCCGCACGGCCCAGAGACTCTGCAGCCGACCTGAGGCCCGAGGAGGAGGCGGGGCCTCTGAGTGAACTGGACCTCTGAGGTTCTGGTGGTCCGACTTATTTAAAACATCCGTTTGGACTCTGGTGTCAGAACTTTATGGACTGAATATAAAATGTTTCTGTAGCTGTGAGCTGATCATTAAACGTCTCCATCTCATGTCAGAACCATCAGGGCCCGGTCCATCACTGTTCAGAACCTTCAGGGCCCGGTCCATCACTGTTCAGAACCTTCAGGGCCCGGTCCATCACTGTTCAGAACCTTCAGGGCCCGGTCCATCACTGTTCAGAACCTTCAGGGCCCGGTCCATCACTGTTCAGAACCTTCTGTAACAACAGGTTCAGAACCTTCAGGGCCCGGTCCATCACTGTTCAGAACCTTCCTAAATGAGTGAAATGAGCTGAAGTTCAGAACTATATTTACCTTTCTATCTTTATAATAAAGTAATATTCTACATTATCTCTGTGTGAGAACTTTCCTGTAACAGGATCAGAACCTTCAGGGCCCGGTCCAACAGTGTGTTCAGAACCTTCAGATGAAGCATCATCCTGACTGAAAGCGAGCGAAACTGACGCGATACGACGATGAAATTTCGTGAGGCGGCCTGATATGCAGCGTGAGGATTCTATTGGTTCAGAAAGACTCGCCTGAAACAGCGAGTTCTGTGGCTCCTTGGGTTCAGATCTTTGGGGTCATAAACCATCGGGTGCTGTTCCACGGTAAAGATCAGCTTCTCCTCGTCCATTATTTCCTCAGTGATGCTAAGCTAGTTAGCTAAGCTGTTGCTAACTGCTTCTTGTCAACAGGAAGCAGCGTGTTCATTTCAACCAATAAGAAGCGTTTAGGGGCGGGACGCCGCCGAGATAGAGACAGCGCGGGCGATTTTTCGCGGGGTCGGCGTCATCGCTGGACGGAGCGACATGTCAGGACAGGCTGGTTGAAAAGTAGCTTTCTGATCACTTTTTATCGCTCGCGTTCAGTCGGAATGGCGAGTTAGCCTGCAGCTGGTTCTGGAGAAGATTTACTGAACATCTGGAGTCCGTTTCACAAAGCAGGTTCAACCAACTCTGAGTCTGTTCCTGACCTCTGAGCTGATCTACTCTGAGATAGAAAACTCTGAGTCTGTTCCTGACCTCTGAGCTGATCTACTCTGAGATAGAAAACTCTGAGTTTTCGGTTCCAGAAACGCTGATTTGAGTGAGTTTACTCAGCTCTGAGTAGGTTCACCTTGAGTTTAGCGCGTGCACCACAACTTTAAAAAGCCAGCATCAATGGAGCCCCGATTCAACGAGTCACCATGGCAACGGGGAAGAGGAGGGGCTACGTTTTTCACCAACCTCGAATTGGAAATCTTAATGCGCTCATACGGCGAGTTTCAATACGTTTTTAGAAATAAGTGCAACACCGCTGCAGCAGCAAAAGTGTAAGTTTAAATGTAGTCCTTTGCAATCACAATTATATCACAGGGAAACTGCTGAATGGTAGCCCATTCATTTATTTCATTCAATGGGCGAGAGGCGGGGTGCACCCTGGACAGGCCGCCAGTCCATCGCAGGGCCACACAGAGACAAACAACCATGCACACTCACACTCACTCCTACAATTTAGAGTCATCATCTATATCATGTTCTGTTAAATAATTAAGCCTATTTAAACTAACACAGACTTCTACTGAGCCAACAGAAAGAAGGCAGATGCCCGTAAAACGGGTGCTGCCCAGCACCGCCACCTCTAACAGAGGGCCAGTGGCTGAGGGAATCCACCCCCCACACACGAGTGCCTTTATAAAATATAATAGGCCTATATATGTCTGTTTTAAGCCTATTCATACAAATATTTATTTGTCTTTTATGTCTTTTTTTTCTTTTGTCCCAACACATTCTGATGGTGCCGCTCAAAAAGATAATTATCTGGAAATGCAAAAACATCTATGCGGTCTGATAACCATCTCCTGATGAATATTTAATTCTCTGCGCAGTAATGCTGCTCCTTCATCCACGGGATCGTTGTCTAAAGGACATGTTGGTGGAAACAGTCGCCTCCTGCTGTGCCTAAAGGACTTATAGAAGAAGAAGAACTCGCTCTGCTGACTGAATGAATGAGGAAATCAAATGGCTGAAAGAGGGCGGAGACAGAGAGAAACTCCTGGTTCACTGAGTAAAACCTGGTTAGGTTCAGAGAGTCTGTTACTACGGTAACTGACCGTGAGGTTGAGTTACCTCTCTTTGTGAAACAGGCTAGAGTTACCCCTCTTTCTCTGGGTGAGTTACCTCTCTTTGTGAAACAGGCTAGAGTTACCCCTCTTTCTCTGCGTGAGTTACCTCTCTTTGTGAAACAGGCTAGAGTTACCCCTCTTTCTCTGGGTGAGTTACCTCCCTTTGTGAAACAGGCTAGAGTTACCCCTCTTTCTCAGGGTGAGTTACCTCTCTTTGTGAAACAGGCTAGAGTTACCCCTCTTTCTCTGGGTGAGTTACCTCTCTTTGTGAAACAGGCTAGAGTTACCCCTCTTTCTCTGGGTGAGTTACCTCTCTTTGTGAAACAGGCTAGGGTTACCCCTCTTTCTCTGGGTGAGTTACCTCCCTTTGTGAAACGGAAAACTCAGTTTCCCTCATTTCAGGGTTAACCTACTCAGAGTTTTCACTAAACCTGCTACGTGAAACGGCCCTCAGGAGTTTCAGAGCCACATCGCAGCTGAGAGTCAGAGTGCTGAAGCAGCTTCCATCTTCTCTCTGACCTCCTGATGTTGTTGTTTTTTATGTTTGTTTTGGGCTTTTTATGCCTTTAATGATAGGACAGTTGGAGAGAGACAGGAAGCAGAGAGAGGGGGAAGACATGCAGCACAGGGCCGCTCGGTGCGGGACTCGCACCGGGGCCAGCAGCCTCTGTACACGGGGCGGCTGCTTAACCCACTACGCCACCGAGCGCCCCGTGACCTCCTGATGTTTGTCAGGAGGTCAGAGAGAAGATGATGGAGGTTTGTTTGATGTCAGAATCGTTACTTTTAGACCATCTAAAATGTAAAAGTCTGACGGGTTTGGAGCTTTGATTACAAAGATCTGCTGGTTTGAAAGTTCAGCCAATCGGAGCAAATGTGACCCAGAAGGGGAGGGGCTTAAGCTCCACGTCCACTTCGAGGAGTCAAGATACCGTCGGATTTCTCAGCTGTGCTCACATGTAACCTGGATTCTGTGGAGCTAAGGAGAACAGGTGCTGTCCTGTTGGCCTGAGATGGTGACATGAATAATAGCCGCATTCGGGGGTCGGTAGCCCCGCCCCTTGGTGGTCGGTAGCTCCGCCCCTTGGTGGTCGGTAGCTCCGCCCCTTGGTGGTCGGTAGCCCCGCCCCTTGGTGGTCGGTAGCCCCGCCCCTTGGTGGTCGGTAGCTCCGCCCCTTGTCATGCTGTCAGGCTGAAATGTTTCCTCATACACACGGACACAACCTTGGCGTGTTTAATAAGTGAAACCTCCACGTGGTCTCCTTTGTCTGCGGCGCTCTGCTCTCCTTCCTTCATGAAACCAAGAAGTATGGCCTGCGCTCCATCCTGCGTCTCCTGACTCTCTCTGTGAGCTCTGCCAGCCTCCATGTTAGACGCCCCATGTGATCGTCCATGATTAATATCACCATCATGCAGACCATGAACACGGTGGCCTCCCCGCTCTCCATGTTAGCTTCTTGGTGCTGTTCTCTCCTTACTTTTACCGGGTTTTGTTTTGTTCTGTTTTGTTGTTGAATGTGGCGCTAACTGAAACAGTTCCCCTGGGGAAGGACCGTTCTTATAACGGCTCTGTCCGAGTGCGGCTAATGACACGGAGACTTCAGGAAGTGGTGCTGAGCTCAGGTGTGTTTAAACTCTGAAGGAACATCTGAGAGGTTAAACTGTTTATTCACAGCGCCTAAAACACTGAACTGCTCCTTTAAAGAGCTTCTGACAGAACAAAGTGACTCTGGGTCTGATGATGTCAGACTGAAGGTTTATTATTGATTAAGTTACAATGATGCACATGAGAGTGAGCGTTATCTACACGTCTGTCCAGGCTTCAGACCCCGTCTCTGCTGACCAACCAATGAGAAGCTTTGGTCACGCCGTCCATCGGTCCCATCACAGTAGGGTCAGGTTAGGTGGTGACCCGTCTGACTGTGTCGGACTGTCAGTGTCTTAATGACATCACTTCTTCTTCACAAACTTCTTGCGGGCGGCGTTGGGGTTGGCCCGCCTCCTGCCGCCGCCACATTGGCCGTCCCTGATCTGCAGGTTGGCGGCCCGGCTGTAGATGTCGTTCTCGCAGAACGGCGACGTTCCGGCCACGTAGTCCGGGTCGAAGACGTCCGTCTTCTGGCGGGCCTTCCTGGGCAGCCGCTGCTGGGGGAAGCGCTGGTCCTCCACCAGGTAGGGGTTGTTGGCGTGCTTCCCTCCCTGAGGCAGCGGCAGCGCGTGCTGCAACACAAACACGGCGGGTTCAGACGCCGTCACGTGACACACAGAACCACGATTACAGGAAACAAACGGGTTTGGAGACATTTAAAAAGGGACTCAATAAAAAAAGAGACAAAAAGCAAATAAAGTTTTGGTTTCTCTAAATAACCACAACAACCTGAGCAGTTGGGCTAGGTTTGGGGTTAGTTATTGCGGCTCCTTTAGCAGCAGCTAACGCTAACAGCTTAGCTAATGAAGATGACGTACACCAGCTTCTAAGGAGTTATTGCTGTTCCTTTAGCAGCAGCTAACGCTAACAGCTTAGCTAATGAAGATGACGTACACCAGCTAACGCTAACAGCTTAGCTAATGAAGATGACGTACACCAGCTAACGCTAACAGCTTAGCTAATGAAGATGACGTACACCAGCTTCTAAGGAGTTATTGCTGTTCCTTTAGCAGCAGCTAACGCTAACAGCTTAGCTAATGAAGATGACGTACACCAGCTAACGCTAACAGCTTAGCTAATGAAGATGACGTACACCAGCTAACGCTAACAGCTTAGCTAATGAAGATGACGTACACCAGCTTCTAAGGAGTTATTGCTGTTCCTTTAGCAGCAGCTAACGCTAACAGCTTAGCTAATGAAGATGACGTACACCAGCTAACGCTAACAGCTTAGCTAATGAAGATGACGTACACCAGCTTCTAAGCAGTTATTGCTGTTCCTTTAGCAGCAGCTAACGCTAACAGCTTAGCTAATGAAGATGACGTACACCAGCTTCTAAGCAGTTATTGCTGCTCCTTTGGCAGCAGCTAACGCTAACAGCTTAGCTAATGAAGATGACGTACACCAGCTTCTAAGGAGTTATTGCTGTTCCTTTAGCAGCAGCTAACGCTAACAGCTTAGCTAATGAAGATGACGTACACCAGCTTCTAAGGAGTTATTGCTGTTCCTTTAGCAGCAGCTAACGCTAACAGCTTAGCTAATGAAGATGACGTGCAGTTATTGCTGTTCCTTTAGCAGCAGCTAACGCTAACAGCTTAGCTAATGAAGATGACGTACACCAGCTTCTAAGCAGTTATTGCTGTTCCTTTAGCAGCAGCTAACGCTAACAGCTTAGCTAATGAAGATGACGTACACCAGCTTCTAAGGAGTTATTGCGGCTCCTTTAGCAGCAGCTAACGCTAACAGCTTAGCTAATGAAGATGACGTACACCAGCTTCTAAGGAGTTATTGCTGTTCCTTTAGCAGCAGCTAACGCTAACAGCTTAGCTAATGAAGATGACGTACACCAGCTAACGCTAACAGCTTAGCTAATGAAGATGACGTACACCAGCTAACGCTAACAGCTTAGCTAATGAAGATGACGTACACCAGCTTCTAAGGAGTTATTGCTGTTCCTTTAGCAGCAGCTAACGCTAACAGCTTAGCTAATGAAGATGACGTACACCAGCTAACGCTAACAGCTTAGCTAATGAAGATGACGTACACCAGCTAACGCTAACAGCTTAGCTAATGAAGATGACGTACACCAGCTTCTAAGGAGTTATTGCTGTTCCTTTAGCAGCAGCTAACGCTAACAGCTTAGCTAATGAAGATGACGTACACCAGCTAACGCTAACAGCTTAGCTAATGAAGATGACGTACACCAGCTTCTAAGCAGTTATTGCTGTTCCTTTAGCAGCAGCTAACGCTAACAGCTTAGCTAATGAAGATGACGTACACCAGCTTCTAAGCAGTTATTGCTGCTCCTTTGGCAGCAGCTAACGCTAACAGCTTAGCTAATGAAGATGACGTACACCAGCTTCTAAGGAGTTATTGCTGTTCCTTTAGCAGCAGCTAACGCTAACAGCTTAGCTAATGAAGATGACGTACACCAGCTTCTAAGGAGTTATTGCTGTTCCTTTAGCAGCAGCTAACGCTAACAGCTTAGCTAATGAAGATGACGTGCAGTTATTGCTGTTCCTTTAGCAGCAGCTAACGCTAACAGCTTAGCTAATGAAGATGACGTACACCAGCTTCTAAGCAGTTATTGCTGTTCCTTTAGCAGCAGCTAACGCTAACAGCTTAGCTAATGAAGATGACGTACACCAGCTTCTAAGGAGTTATTGCTGTTCCTTTAGCAGCAGCTAACGCTAACAGCTTAGCTAATGAAGATGACGTACACCAGCTAACGCTAACAGCTTAGCTAATGAAGATGACGTACACCAGCTTCTAAGCAGTTATTGCTGTTCCTTTAGCAGCAGCTAACGCTAACAGCTTAGCTAATGAAGATGACGTACACCAGCTTCTAAGGAGTTATTGCTGTTCCTTTAGCAGCAGCTAACGCTAACAGCTTAGCTAATGAAGATGACGTACACCAGCTTCTAAGCAGTTATTGCTGCTCCTTTGGCAGCAGCTAACGCTAACAGCTTAGCTAATGAAGATGACGTACACCAGCTGCTAAGCAGTTATTGCTGCTCCTTTGGCAGCAGCTAACGCTAACAGCTTAGCTAATGAAGATGACGTACACCAGCTTCTAAGGAGTTATTGCTGCTCCTTTAGCAGCAGCTAACGCTAACAGCTTAGCTAATGAAGATGACGTACACCAGCTTCTAAGCAGTTATTGCTGCTCCTTTGGCAGCAGCTAACGCTAACAGCTTAGCTAATGAAGATGACGTACACCAGCTTCTAAGCAGTTATTGCTGCTCCTTTGGCAGCAGCTAACGCTAACAGCTTAGCTAATGAAGATGACGTACACCAGCTTCTAAGGAGTTATTGCTGCTCCTTTAGCAGCAGCTAACGCTAACAGCTTAGCTAATGAAGATGACGTACACCAGCTTCTAAGCAGTTATTGCTGCTCCTTTGGCAGCAGCTAACGCTAACAGCTTAGCTAATGAAGATGACGTACACCAGCTTCTAAGCAGTTATTGCTGCTCCTTTGGCAGCAGCTAACGCTAACAGCTTAGCTAATGAAGATGACGTACACCAGCTTCTAAGCAGTTATTGCTGCTCCTTTGGCAGCAGCTAACGCTAACAGCTTAGCTAATGAAGATGACGTACACCAGCTTCTAAGGAGTTATTGCTGCTCCTTTAGCAGCAGCTAACGCTAACAGCTTAGCTAATGAAGATGACGTACACCAGCTTCTAAGCAGTTATTGCTGCTCCTTTAGCAGCAGCTAACGCTAACAGCTTAGCTAATGAAGATGACGTACACCAGCTTCTAAGGAGTTATTGCTGCTCCTTTAGCAGCAGCTAACGCTAACAGCTTAGCTAATGAAGATGACGTACACCAGCTTCTAAGCAGTTATTGCTGCTCCTTTGGCAGCAGCTAACGCTAACAGCTTAGCTAATGAAGATGACGTACACCAGCTTCTAAGGAGTTATTGCTGTTCCTTTAGCAGCAGCTAACGCTAACAGCTTAGCTAATGAAGATGACGTACACCAGCTTCTAAGCAGTTATTGCTGCTCCTTTGGCAGCAGCTAACGCTAACAGCTTAGCTAATGAAGATGACGTACACCAGCTTCTAAGCAGTTATTGCTGCTCCTTTGGCAGCAGCTAACGCTAACAGCTTAGCTAATGAAGATGACGTACACCAGCTTCTAAGGAGTTATTGCTGCTCCTTTAGCAGCAGCTAACGCTAACAGCTTAGCTAATGAAGATGACGTACACCAGCTTCTAAGCAGTTATTGCTGTTCCTTTAGCAGCAGCTAACGCTAACAGCTTAGCTAATGAAGGTGACGTACACCAGCTTCTAAGCAGTTATTGCTGTTCCTTTAGCAGCAGCTAACGCTAACAGCTTAGCTAATGAAGATGACGTACACCAGCTTCTAAGCAGTTATTGCTGTTCCTTTAGCAGCAGCTAACGCTAACAGCTTAGCTAATGAAGATGACATACACCAGCTTCTAAGCAGTAATTGCTGTTCCTTTAGCAGCAGCTAACGCTAACAGCTTAGCTAATGAAGATGACGTACACCAGCTTCTAATGAGTTATTGCTGCTCCTTTGGCAGCAGCTAACGCTAACAGCTTAGCTAATGAAGATGACATACACCAGCTTCTAAGCAGTAATTGCTGTTCCTTTAGCAGCAGCTAACGCTAACAGCTTAGCTAATGAAGGTGACGTACACCAGCTTCTAAGGAGTTATTGCTGTTCCTTTAGCAGCAGCTAACGCTAACAGCTTAGCTAATGAAGGTGACGTACACCAGCTTCTAAGCAGTTATTGCTGCTCCTTTCTGAAAGATGAACATTGTTCCCACATTACTTTGTTAGCTGAAGCTGCAGTAATCACTGGAATGTGAATCTCACCCGGAGTCCTCGGGGGTTCAGCACTTTGGGGTTTTTGGAGAAGTGCATGTTCATGCTGCCGTCGTCGCCGACGGTAACCGCCAGCTTCTTCAGGGTTTTGTTGCCACAGTGGGGACAGAACGCTTTGTTCATGTTGCTCGTCGTCCTGAGAAAAAAAGCTCTCAGTTAAAGGCAGCCTTCATGTTTCTGAGCGGCTCTGAGCTCAGGTTGGACTCTCGGTTAAAGGCAGCCTTCATGTTTCTGAGCGGCTCTGAGCTCAGGTTGGACTCTCGGTTAAAGGCAGCCTTCATGTTTCTGAGCGGCTCTGAGCTCAGGTTGGACTCTCGGTTAAAGGCAGCCTTCATGTTTCTCAGGTTTGACTCACTTGAAGCAGGCGTGGCACCTCAGGATGTAGCTCCTGGCCTGTTTGATCAGCATCCCGTTCACCGACAGCACGTGGAGGCCCATCTGGAGCAGAACGTTCTGGAAACGGGAGAAGATTTATCAGACACTTTTTCCAATGAGCAATGAGCCTGCGAGGGGCAGTGAGCCTGAGGGGGGGCAGTGAGTGAGCCTGGGGGGGGGGGGGGGCGGGCAATGAGCCTGCGGGGGGCAATGAGCCTGCGGGGGGGCAGTGAGTGAGCCTGGGGGGGGGGGGGGGGCGGGCAATGAGCCTGCGGGGGGCAATGAGCCTGCGGGGGGGCAGTGAGTGAGCCTGGGGGGGGGGGGGGGGGGGGGGGGGCGGGCAATGAGCCTGCGGGGGGGCAGTGAGTGAGCCTGGGGGGGGGGGGGGGGGGGGGGCGGGCAATGAGCCTGCGGGGGGGCAATGAGCCTGCGAGGGGCAATGAGCCTGGGGGGGGGGGGGGGGGGGGGGGGCAATGAATGAACCTGCGGGGGGCAGTGAGCCTGCGGGGGCAGTGAGTGAGCCTGCGGGGGGGCAATGAGCCTGCGAGGGGCAATGAGCCTGGGGGGGGGGGCAATGAATGAACCTGCGGGGGGCAGTGAGCCTGCGGGGGCAGTGAGTGAGCCTGCGGGGGGGCAATGAGCCTGCGAGGGGCAATGAGCCTGGGGGGGGGGCAATGAATGAACCTGCGGGGGGCAGTGAGCCTGCGGGGGCAGTGAGTGAGCCTGCGGGGGGGCAATGAGCCTGCGAGGGGCAATGAGCCTGGGGGGGGGGGGGGCAATGAATGAACCTGCGGGGGGCAGTGAGCCTGCGGGGGCAGTGAGTGAGCCTGCGGGGGGGCAATGAGCCTGCGAGGGGCAATGAGCCTGGGGGGGGGGGGCAATGAATGAACCTGCGGGGGGCAGTGAGCCTGCGGGGGCAGTGAGTGAGCCTGCGCGGGGGCAGTGAGTGAGCCTGCGGGGGGGCAATGAGCCTGCGAGGGGCAATGAATGAACCTGCGGGGGCAGTGAGTGAGCCTGCGGGGGGGCAGTGAGCCTGCGGGGGCAATGAATGAACCTGCAGGGGGCAGTGAACCTGCGGGGGGCAGTGAGCCTGCGGGGGCAGTGAGTGAGCCTGCGGGGGGGCAATGAGCCTGCGAGGGGCAATGAATGAACCTGCGGGGGGCAGTGAGTGAGCCTGCGGGGGGCAGTGAGCCTGCGAGGGGCAATGAATGAACCTGCGGGGGGCAGTGAACCTGCGGGGGGCAGTGAGCCTGCGGGGGCAGTGAGTGAGCCTGCGGGGGGCAATGAGCCTGCGAGGGGCAATGAATGAACCTGCGGGGGGCAGTGAGCCTGCGGGGGCAGTGAGTGAGCCTGCTCCTATGGGTGTAAAACAGGAAGTGACCACCTGCAGGCTCACCATCGCTGTGTCTTACCTGCATGGCGAAGTCGGTGGTCAGACATCCGACTGTGACATCAGCAGGCGCTGTCCAATCAGCAGAGTCCATCTTCACCTGTTTGATGTTACTGGGAGTGATCCAACCGCCTCCATCATCATCATCATCATCAGCAGCGTCTTCAGGCTCGTTCTCTTTGTCCTCGTCCTCTGATTGGTCGTTAGACTCCCGGAGCTCCGCCCCCGCCTCTGTCTGTAGTGAGACTCTGCCCTCGTCCTGTACACACAAAAAATAAATAAATAAATAAACATCAACATGGCCGACAGGTTCAGAAAACACTGAGTTGCATCTCAGATTCTGGATGTTGGAAGCAGGCATCACAGCTTTGGGTTAGCCCTAGGACCTGGCTCTTGACCCGCCCCGTTAGCCTTGGACCCGGCCAATTGGCCCTGGACCCGGTCAGTTGGCTCTGGACCCAGCCCGTTGGCCCTGGACCCGGCCCGTTGGCCCTGGACCCGGCCCGTTGGCTCTGGACCCAGCCCGTTGGCCCTGGACCCGGCCCGTTGGCCCTGGACCCGGCCCGTTGGCTCTGGACCCAGCCCGTTGGCCCTGGACCCGGCCCATTGGCCCTGGACCCGGCCCGTTGGACCCGGCCCATTGGCCCCGGTCCATTGGCCCCGGACCCGGCCCGTTGGACCCGGCCCATTGGCCCCGGTCCATTGGCCCCGGTCCATTGGCCCCGGACCCGGCCCATTGGACCCGGCCCATTGGACCCGGCCCATTGGACCTGGACCCGGCCCGTTGGACCCGGCCCATTGGCCCCGGTCCATTGGCCCCGGACCCGGCCCGTTGGACCCGGCCCATTGGACCTGGACCCGGCCCATTGGACCTGGCCCATTGGCCCTGGCCCATTGGCCCTGGACCCGGCCCATTGGACCTGGACCCGGCCCGTTGGACCCGGCCCGTTGGCTTCATGGTCCAACTCACCAGCAGCCCCAGCAGGTCGTCGTCGATGGTTGGCAGCGGTTCCCTCCAGAACAGGAAGCTGCTGAACTGTTGGCTGTTGGGCGCCACAGAGTCCGTCTGCTGGTTCTGCTGGTTCTGCTGGTTCTGCTGCGGGTTTGAAACTTCGTTTGGACCCTAACAGAATAGCAGCAGAAACTTCTACATTAACACCAGAACCACAGAGTGGGCTGCTCTGGGTCGGTCCCGGCCCGTTGGGACTCACCAGCAGCGCCAGCAGGTCGTCGCTGAAGGACGGCAGCGGGTCCCTCCAGAACTGGAAGCCGTTGAACTGCTCCCGGTCGTTGGACCTCTCCTTCTCTGTCGGGGTCTGTGAGGGGTTCTGAGCCTCTGAGGGTTTCTGATGGGACAAAGAGACAAACTGAACCTGGTCCAGATGGTTCTGACACCATCAACTGATGTTCAACAGCAGCCGGGCGGTACCTTGGAGGGGAAGTGGAACCCGGCGACGTTAACTGGAGCCTCCGGGTGGCGCCGTGTGCTCTGAATGTTCACCTTAAACACAAGATGGGTCCATGGGTCAGAACCATGTCACCATGACACCAGACACATTTATGGGAACTGCAGCAGAACAATCAGAACCTTGAGGTCCGGTTCTTTCTTCAGGTGCTGGGAACCGACGTGCTCCAGCTCCAGCTGGTAGGTCAGAGCCAGAACCTTGATGTCGGTGGCTGAGAGGCTCGGATAGTCTCCGGTCTTCTTAGAGAACTCTGTGACTGAAAAACAAAAAACAGACCGTGTCCTGGTCAGTTTGGTCACAGTGTCCTGGCTAGTTTGGTCAGTGTCCTGGTTAGTTTGGTCACCGTGTCTGACGTGTCCTGGTTAGTTTGGTCACCTCGTCCTGGTTAGTTTGGTCACAGTGTCCTGGTTAGTTTGGTCACAGTGTCCTGGTCAGTTTGGTCACCGTGTCTGACGTGTTCTGGTTAGTTTGGTCACCGTGTTCTGGTCAGTTTGGTCACCGTGTTCTGGTCAGTTTGGTCACCGTGTTCTGGTCAGTTTGGTCACCGTGTTCTGGTCAGTTTGGTCACAGTGTCCTGGTTAGTTTGGTCACCGTGTCTAACGTGTTCGGTCACCGTGTTCTGGTTAGTTTGGTTACCGTGTCCTGGTTAGTTTGGTCACCGTGTCCTGGTTAGTTTGGTCACCGTGTTCTGGTCAGTTTGGTCACCGTGTCCTGGTTAGTTTGGTCACCGTGTTCTGGTCAGTTTGGTCACCGTGTCCTGGTTAGTTTGGTCACCGTGTCCTGGTTAGTTTGGTCACCGTGTCCTGGTTAGTTTGGTCACCGTGTCCTGGTTAGTTTGGTCACAGTGTCCTGGTTAGTTTGGTCACCGTGTTCTGGTCAGTTTGGTCACCGTGTCTGACGTGTTCCGGTTAGTTTGGTCACCGTGTCCTGGTTAGTTTGGTCACCGTGTCTGACGTGTTCTGGTTAGTTTGGTCACAGTGTCCTGGTTAGTTTGGTCACCGTGTCCTGGTTAGTTTGGTCTCAGTGTCCTGGTCAGTTTGGTCACAGTGTCCTGGTCAGTTTGGTCACCGTGTCCTGGTCAGTTTGGTCACAGTGTCCTGGTCAGTTTGGTCACAGTGTCCTGGTTAGTTTGGTCACCGTGTCCTGGTTAGTTTGGTCACCGTGTTCTGGTCAGTTTGGTCACAGTGTCCTGGCTAGTTTGGTCACAGTGTCCTGGTTAGTTTTGTCACAGTGTCCTGGTTAGTTTGGTCACCGTGTCCTGGTTAGTTTGGTCACAGTGTCCTGGTTAGTTTGGTCACCGTGTCTGACGTGTTCTGGTTAGTTTGGTCACAGTGTCCTGGTTAGTTTGGTCACCGTGTCCTGGTTAGTTTGGTCACAGTGTTCTGGTTAGTTTGGTCACCGTGTCTGACGTGTTCTGGTTAGTTTGGTCACCGTGTCCTGGTCAGTTTGGTCACCGTGTCCTGGTCAGTTTGGTCACCGTGTTCTGGTTAGTTTGGTCACCGTGTCCTGGTCAGTTTGGTCACCGTGTCCTGGTTAGTTTGGTCACCGTGTCCTGGTCAGTTTGGTCACAGTGTCCTGGTTAGTTTGGTCACAGTGTCCTGGTCAGTTTGGTCACCGTGTCCTGGTTAGTTTGGTCACCGTGTCCTGGTCAGTTTGGTCACCGTGTCCTGGTCAGTTTGGTCACTGTGTCCTGGTTAGTTTGGTCACAGTGTCCTGGTTAGTTTGGTCACCGTGTCCTGGTCAGTTTGGTCACAGTGTCCTGGTCAGTTTGGTCACCGTGTCTGACGTGTTCTGGTTAGTTTGGTCACCGTGTCCTGGTTAGTTTGGTCACCGTGTCTGACGTGTCCTGGTCAGTTTGGTCACAGTGTCCTGGTTAGTTTGGTCACAGTGTCCTGGTTAGTTTGGTCACCGTGTCTGACGTGTCCTGGTCAGTTTGGTCACAGTGTCCTGGTTAGTTTGGTCACCGTGTCTGACGTGTTCTGGTTAGTTTGGTCACAGTGTCCTGGTTAGTTTGGTCACAGTGTCCTGGTCAGTTTGGTCACAGTGTCCTGGTTAGTTTGGTCACCGTGTCCTGGTCAGTTTGGTCACCGTGTCCTGGTCAGTTTGGTCACTGTGTCCTGGTCAGTTTGGTCACCGTGTCCTGGTTAGTTTGGTCACCGTGTCCTGGTTAGTTTGGTCACAGTGTCCTGGTTAGTTTGGTCACCGTGTCCTGGTTAGTTTGGTCACCGTGTCCTGGTCAGTTTGGTCACAGTGTCCTGGTCAGTTTGGTCACCGTGTCCTGGTTAGTTTGGTCACAGTGTCCTGGTCAGTTTGGTCACAGTGTCCTGGTTAGTTTGGTCACAGTGTCCTGGTTAGTTTGGTCACAGTGTCCTGGTTAGTTTGGTCACCGTGTCCTGGTTAGTTTGGTCACCGTGTCCTGGTCAGTTTGGTCACAGTGTCCTGGTCAGTTTGGTCACCGTGTCCTGGTTAGTTTGGTCACAGTGTCCTGGTCAGTTTGGTCACCGTGTCCTGGTTAGTTTGGTCACAGTGTCCTGGTTAGTTTGGTCACCGTGTCCTGGTCAGTTTGGTCACAGTGTCCTGGTTAGTTTGGTCACCGTGTCTGACGTGTTCTGGTTAGTTTGGTCACCGTGTCTGACGTGTTCTGGTTAGTTTGGTCACCGTGTCCTGGTTAGTTTGGTCACCGTGTCTGACGTGTCCTGGTCAGTTTGGTCACAGTGTCCTGGTTAGTTTGGTCACCGTGTCCTGGTCAGTTTGGTCACAGTGTCCTGGTTAGTTTGGTCACAGTGTCCTGGTCAGTTTGGTCACAGTGTCCTGGTTAGTTTGGTCACAGTGTCCTGGTCAGTTTGGTCACCGTGTCCTGGTTAGTTTGGTCACAGTGTCCTGGTTAGTTTGGTCACCGTGTCCTGGTCAGTTTGGTCACAGTGTCCTGGTCAGTTTGGTCACAGTGTCCTGGTCAGTTTGGTCACAGTGTCCTGGTCAGTTTGGTCACCGTGTTCTGGTCAGTTTGGTCACCGTGTCTGACGTGTTCTGGTTAGTTTGGTCACAGTGTCCTGGTTAGTTTGGTCACCGTGTCCTGGTCAGTTTGGTCACAGTGTCCTGGTCAGTTTGGTCACCGTGTTCTGGTAAGTTTGGTCACCGTGTTCTGGTTAGTTTGGTTACCGTGTCTGACGTGTCCTTGTTAGTTTGGTTACAGTGTCTGATGTGTCCTGGTTAGTTTGGTTACCGTGTCAGATGTGTTCTGGTTAGTTTGGTCACCGTGTCCTGGTCAGTTTGGTCACCGTGTTCTGGTTAGTTTGGTCACCGTGTTCTGGTAAGTTTGGTCACCGTGTTCTGGTTAGTTTGGTTACCGTGTCTGACGTGTCCTTGTTAGTTTGGTTACAGTGTCTGATGTGTCCTGGTTAGTTTGGTTACCGTGTCAGATGTGTTCTGGTTAGTTTGGTCACCGTGTTCTGGTTAGTTTGGTCACCGTGTTCTGGTTAGTTTGGTTACCGTGTCTGACGTGTTCTGGGTGTGGATCCTTGAGGCAGAGCTGGTACGGCAGGACAGCGAGGCTCCTCCTGGTGGGTTTGTCTCTGATCTCATCCACCACATCCTTCAGAGAGTAGATGTTTTTCCCGATATCCTGAAACACAAACACAACCAGGTTTAACATCTGGAGTTTCCTGGTCATAACGACGGCGCTCTGAGACGTCAGTCTTCTCTTAGTCTCGTAGTTAAAAGTTTCCAAATCCTCATCGTTCTGCTATGATAACTAGGCTCCGCCCCCATTTGTGTGCTCAGGTGTGGGACAGACCGTGGGAGACCGCTGGTCTGGAATCAGTTTGAACCACCAGATCTGAGGTTAGGATGATGATGTCACCAGCTCTCAGATGCTGCAACTGCTGTTTAACAGCTGAAACCTGATCCCCAGCAGAATTCCAGAACATTTTGGGCCCAGTGATTAATAAAAAACAAGCTCATTAATGTTGATGTGGAGGGTCCATGTAAACAACCTCAGAGGATCAATAAACAACATGTAGACAACCTCAGAGGATCAATAAACAACATGTAGACAACCTCAGAGGATCAATAAACATGTAAACAACCTCAGAGCATCCATAAACAACATGTAAACAACCTCAGAGCATCAATAAACATGTAAACAACCTCAGAGCCTCCATAAACAACCTCAGAGCATCCATAAACAACATGTAAACAACCTCAGAGCATCAATAAACATGTAAACAACCTCAGAGCCTCCATAAACAACCTCAGAGCATCCATAAACAACATGTAAACAACCTCAGAGCATCAATAAACATGTAAACAACCTCAGAGCATCCATAAACAACATCAGAGCATCTATAAACAACTTGTAAACAAAGCTGTGACGCAGCTGCCTGTGACTGACGGAGGATTCGTTTCTGCTGGAGGTTCGGAGGAAACCTCACATCCGGGTCTTCCCCACCCCTTTGGACCTGGATTTATATTTATATATTATATATAACCTGAGCCACGCACGACATGTACATGACGTGACGATGTGACGTCACAGCTTCTTTGTCCACTGACGTCACTTTGCAGCGGGTCCCGCACCACCTGAACACCCCGGACAGGAGAACCGCAACACCGGGTACAGAACTCTCCGGCCTCCGGCCCATGTGAGCCGGGCCGAACCGGGCCGAACCGGGCCGACAGCGCCGCTCACATGACGTCACTCCCCACGCACAGAACACGTGTCCGCGCCTCACGCGCCACTCAGACTCACCTGGAGAGGAGCTTTCCTTAGAAACGCTCCAGCATCTGCGACAACATGCTCCACCTGGGTCTGCGCCATCTTGAACTGGCGAGCAGCAGCTGGAGCGGCCAATCAGGAGCCAGGAAACAGTCCCGTGACACGCAGAGTTGTTTTTTTTTTTAATAAACTTTATTTATCTTCACAATGTCACAGTAACAGTAGTCATGAAAGAAATAGTGTACAGTAATGAACAAAGGACATAAAATGAAAGAAGAACATAGTTAAAAAATACAAAGATAGAAAACTGTTAGAACACAAGAGAGAAAAAAAAGGAAAAAATAAAAAATTACACAAGTAAATGCGAGTTACAAAAATAAGTTATAGTCTTTCCAAATACTTATTGTTTTTTTAGCCTTTTTTGTTAATTGAATTCGAGATTGAGTCAAGATACAATTTTACATCTATTACGAAGAGGTCAAAAAGTGGTTTCCTGTGCATTGTTTTACTTTTATGAATATGAAATTTAGCAAGCAACAATATTAGACTGATAAGGTATGTGGGAGAGGAATCTTTCGCCTTGAAATCTGTGATTACCAAACAAAACATTTTCAAAGAAAAGAAGGAAATCTGGTGTGATATCAGAGCAACAATGTCTGGAGCATGTTCCAAAACAGATGAGCAGATGTTTCTGGTAAAGCTTACAAAAAGAACAGGAAATATCAACATCAGCTTTATATTTCTGAAGAAAGTGCTTAGTTGGATAAAATTTATGAATTAATTTAAAAGAGACTTCTTTGACTTTATTAGTGAGAAAAAACTTGTGTGGGAGAGACCAAGTTTTTCCCAATTAACATTCTGCACAAAGGAGTTCCAATAAGAAACACAAGATGGGGATGAAGCCAGATTTTCTTGGAATAAAGAACGGATTTTGGAATTAACAGCTTTTAATTGAGTTACTCAGCTGCTGCGGCTTCTTGTTCCAAAACATACATCATGTGACCGGAAAGAGATTTTCAGAAGGATTGTTCTGATAAAATAAAAACAAAAAAAGTAAAAAAAACATCTGAGGCGAACTGTTTCCAGTGTTTCCAGTAAAACCAGGAGAAAGAAAAATGACACGAGTTTCATTTTGAAATCCCAGCAGCGAGCAGTTTGGGCCGTCCCGTGACGTCACATGAAGGTCACGTGGTGTTTGTTGACGGTAAAGAACGAAGGAAGATGGCGGCGCGCTGGAGCAGCGAGAATGTGGTGGTGGAGTTCCGGGACGCTCAGGTGGTTGTTGTCTGTCTGTCTGTCTGTCTGTCTGTCTGTCTGTCTGTCTGTCTGTTTGTTTGTTTGTTCTCTGACCAGAGATCAAAGCAGCCGAGGTGTCACGTGGCGGTCCACCTGCAGAAAAGAGCTGAAAGTGGAGCTGATTCCGAGTTCAGATCTCTTTCTTTTGTCAGTTAGTTTGGGACAGTAAACTAGTTTCTGGGGTGTCGGGACTGGATACTAAACTAATGATGTGACAATTAAGAGAGTTCCGGAACCAGTTCTAATAAAACAATAAGAAATCATTCACCTCTTGCACACTTAAAGGGACAGTTCGCCTCTTTAAAGGGACAGTTCGCCTCTTCTGACATGAAGCTGTGTAACATCCCATATCAGCAGCATCATTTCTGAACATCTTCTTACCCCCTGCTGCGTCCTGTGAGCAGAGTTCCAGCTGAGTTTTGGTGCTGATGAAGGTAGTCTGGCTAGTTGGCTGGAGTTTAAAAAGCCGGACTACCTTCATCAGCACCAAACCTCAGCTGGAACTCTGCTCACAGCAGGGGGGGAGATGTTCAGAAATGATGCTGCTGATATGGGATGTTATATCAGAATGCCTTTATTGCCATTATACATGGTACAACGAAATTTAAAGCCACCGAAAACAGTGCAAAGAGAGTGCGAATATAAAAATATTAAAAATATATAAGTAATGTAAAAAAAGGGAAGGGTGTAAGATGCAGTTTTTTTGTTACGGTAATAAAATAAATAAAATAAAATAAGGTGTTAGTAGGTTCAAGTATGTGGATATATTGCACACAAAAGTTTTTGGCCATAATTTTTGAATATTGCACATGAATAGGATTTTGTCCAAAGGGATGATCAGTGAGTGTCAGAGTTGAGGCTGGTTATGGCTTTGGGGAAAAAGCTGTTTTTAAGTCTGCTTGTCCTCGTCCTGATGCACCTGTAGCGCCGCCCTGAGGGCAGCAGGTCACACAGGCAGAGCCAGAGTGGGAGCCGTCTTTGGAGATGGCCTTGGCTCTGCTGAGGCAGCGGGAGGTGTAAATGTCCATCAGGGAGGGGAGAGGGCGGCCGGTGATCTTCTGTGCTGCCTTGACGACTCTCTGCAGCCTCTCCCTGTCAGCAGGCTCTCCCTGTCAGCAGCCTCTCCCTGTCAGCAGGCTCTCCCTGTCAGCAGGCTCTCCCTGTCAGCAGGCTCTCCCTGTCAGCGGCGGTGGAGCTGCTAACCATACTGTGATACAGTATGGTTAGCAGGCTCTCGATGGATGAGCGGTAGAAGGTCAGCAGCAGGTTGCAGTTGAGGTTGTGCTTCCTGAGAACTCTCAGGAAGTGTAGCCGCTGCCGAGCCCTCTTGATGATGGCTGTGATGTTCTCTGACCAGGAAATGTTGTCAGAGATGACGACGCAGAGGTACTTGAACGTGTGGACCTGTTCCACGCGCTCGCCGTTGATGTGAAGGGGGGCTGTATCAGTGCTGTGCCTCCTGAAGTCGATGATGACCTCTCTGGTTTTCTTGGTGTTCAGAGAAAGGTTGTTCTCTGAGCACCAGTCTGCCAGCTTCAGGACCTCCTCCCTGTAAGCAGCCTCATCACCCCTGGAGATGAGACCGACCACCGTAGTATCGTCAGCAAACTTAACGATAAGGTGGTCCTTGTGGGCCGGTCTGCAGGCGTGGGTGTAGAGGCAGCAGAGGAGGGGGCTCAGCACACAGCCCTGTGGGGAGCCGATGCTCAGCGTGCGGGTGGATGAGAGGTGGGGCCCCAGTCGTAGTCTGGGGTCGGTCAGACAGAAAGTTATTGATCCAGGCACATGTGAAAGGGGGGAGGCCGAGGGTTTCCAGTTTTGTGGTGAGTCTGTCCGGGATTATGGTGTTAAAGGCAGAACTGTAATCCACAAAGAGTATCCGAACATAGCTCTGCTGCTGCTCCAGGTGGTTTAGCGCAGAGGGGAGAGCTACGGCGATGGCATCCTCTGTGGATCTGTTCGCCCGGTATGTGAACTGATGGGGGTCGAGGTCTGGGGGGAGGTGGTCCGTGATGTGCCGAAGGACCAGTCTCTCAAAGCGCTTCATGATTACCGGAGTTATACGGCTTTAACTTTCAATTTATGTATTTTGTGCACGTGTGTAACTTTTTGGGCTGAGAAAAAAAACAGAACAGCGGATCAGTTTGACACGTTCGTGGTGTGTTGAATCGTTTGTGACGCGTTCTGTGACAAACATGGAAACAGGACCTCATGACCGCGCGTGTCTTCCTGTGTTTCAGGCCACCGCCATGTCAGTGGACTGCCTGGGCTCCCACGCCGTCCTGTCCGGGTGAGTTCCAGTCACCTGTGGAAAAGCTGAGCGTGTGGTTTCAGATCTGCTCTGTGACTCATCCTAAAGACATAAAATCAGAATGAGAGCTTTGATGATGAAGGCAGGGTGCTCCTCTGTGTTGTTGTTGTCTTCCTCCAGCCGCCGCTTCCTGTACATGGTGGACCTGGAGGCCCCGTCCGAAACCGCCCGTAAGATCGGGCGCCACAGCAAGTGGGACGTGGGAACGGTCCAGTGGAACCCTCACCGCTCAGAGGCCCACGTCTTCGCCGCCTCGGTGAGTTGTTCCACCACAAAGGCTTCGTTCTGTAAATCAGTGGTTTTCAAAGTGGGGGCCAGGGGGCGCTAGCGGGGCCTCAGAAAATTGGAGTGAAGATGAGAAAAAAATGCAAAAATAAAAAAATAGAATAAAATTTTCTTTTAAACATTATTCTAAAAAATTGTCACATTTTTTTCATCAGTATTGTAAAATACAATTTATAATAATATATCATATGGAATGTTATTTGCCATGCTTGTCTTTCTGATTGGCTGCCAGTCAAAACATGGTAGACCTGGCGGTTTGCGCCTGTTCTGAAGCTGCTCTGCTCCTCAAGCTAGCATGTAGCTAGCTTAGCCAAAATGGACAGATTTTTGACTTGGAAGGGACCGAAAGAACTGGCCGACTAAAATCAGAAAGCATGAGGCAGCATACATTAAGTTTGGCTTCACAGCCGTACAGAAAAATGGCGTCCTCTGTCTGGAGACCCTCTCAAATGAGTGTTTAAAACCTTCGAAACTTCCGCGTCACCTGATACAAAAACATCCGTAAGAGTCCGAAAAAACGGCAGACTTCTTCAGACGTAAAGAAGAGCATTTAGTCAGGCTGCATTCACACTGCGAGCTGCTGTCCGTGAAGAAAAGAAAGAAAATACCTTCTAAAAGTTGATGTTTCTTTACATATTTTGTAGCAAAGGGGCCAGAAGCTGATACTGTTTGGGGGGCCTTGGCATGGAACAGTTTGGGAACCCCTGCTGTAAATAATGACCGGGTGTAACGTGTCGAATGGCGTTGTTCATTCCGTCAGCTGTTCTGGGACCCACCGTGACAGTGTGCATGTGTGTGTGCATGTGTGTGTGTCTCAGAGTAACCAGCGCGTGGACCTGTACTCATGGCGGGACGGCGTTGGCGAGGCCCACAGCTCCCTGCAGGGACACACCCGGGTCATCAGGTAACAGCAGAGTGAGGGCACGCTTCTGTCTGAAGGCGAGCTCTGAGTGGACTCACTGTGTTCTGTTGGTGTCCTCAGCGATCTGGACTGGTCCTGGTTCGATCCGGAGTTCCTGGTCACCAGCTCCGTGGACACCTACATCTACATCTGGGACACCAGGTTAGTGTGACCAGCAGGCGGTGAAGGAACCACGTCTGTTCTCAGACCCGGAGTTTAACACCAAACCAGTGTTGGACAAAAAGACAACAACAGATGCTTGATGTGCAAGAAGGAAGGTGAAGAAATGTGACCACAGCTCTCTGAAGCAACTGTTCACAAACTAAGCGTCAGGTGACTGAGACCAGTATCCTGAACCAAGTAGAACCAGTTTGAGCCGGTAAGGTTAGTTAGAACCAGTTAGAACCAGTTTGAGCCGGTAAGGTTAGTTAGAACCAGTTAGAACCAGTTTGAGTCAGTAAGGTTAGTTAGAACCAGTTAGAACCAGTTTGAGTCAGTAAGGTTAGTTAGAACCAGTTAGAACCAGTTTGAGTCAGTAAGGTTAGTTAGAACCAGTTTGAGTCAGTAAGGTTAGTTAGAACCAGTTTGAGCCGGTAAGGTTGGTTAGAACCAGTTTGAACCAGTTTGAGTCAGTAAGGTTAGTTAGAACCAGTTAGAACCAGTTTGAGTCAGTAAGGTTAGTTAGAACCAGTTAGAACCAGTTTGAGTCAGTAAGGTTAGTTAGAACCAGTTTGAGTCAGTAAGGTTAGTTAGAACCAGTTTGAGCCGGTAAGGTTGGTTAGAACCAGTTTGAACCAGTTTGAGTCAGTAAGGTTAGTTAGAACCAGTTAGAACCAGTTTGAGTCAGTAAGGTTAGTTAGAGCCAGTTAGAACCAGTTAGAACCAGTTTGAGTCAGTAAGGTTAGTTAGAGCCAGTTAGAACCAGTTAGAACCAGTTTGAGTCAGTAAGGTTAGTTAGAGCCAGTTAGAACCAGTTTGAGTCAGTAAGGTTAGTTAGAGCCAGTTAGAGCCAGTTAGAACCAGTTAGAACCAGTTTGAGTCAGTAAGGTTAGTTAGAACCAGTTAGAACCAGTTTGAGTCAGTAAGGTTAGTTAGAACCAGTTAGAACCAGTGTGAGCCGGTAAGGTTAGTTAGAACCAGTTAGAACCAGTTAGAACCAGTTTGAGTCAGTAAGGTTAGTTAGAGCCAGTTAGAACCAGTTTGAGTCAGTAAGGTTAGTTAGAGCCAGTTAGAACCAGTTAGAACCAGTTTGAGTCAGTAAGGTTAGTTAGAACCAGTTAGAACCAGTTTGAGTCAGTAAGGTTAGTTAGAGCCAGTTAGAACCAGTTAGAACCAGTTTGAGTCAGTAAGGTTAGTTAGAGCCAGTTAGAACCAGTTTGAGTCAGTAAGGTTAGTTAGAGCCAGTTAGAACCAGTTAGAACCAGTTTGAGTCAGTAAGGTTAGTTAGAACCAGTTAGAACCAGTTTGAGTCAGTAAGGTTAGTTAGAACCAGTTAGAACCAGTGTGAGCCGGTAAGGTTAGTTAGAACCAGTTAGAACCAGTTTGAGTCAGTAAGGTTAGTTAGAGCCAGTTAGAACCAGTTTGAGTCAGTAAGGTTAGTTAGAGCCAGTTAGAACCAGTTTGAGTCAGTAAGGTTAGTTAGAGCCAGTTAGAACCAGTTTGAGTCAGTAAGGTTAGTTAGAGCCAGTTAGAACCAGTTAGAACCAGTTTGAGTCAGTAAGGTTAGTTAGAACCAGTTAGAGCCAGTTAGAACCAGTTAGAACCAGTTTGAGTCAGTAAGGTTAGTTAGAACCAGTTAGAACCAGTTAGAACCAGTTAGAACCAGTTAGAGCCAGTTAGAACCAGTTAGAACCAGTTAGAACCAGTTTGAGTCAGTAAGGTTAGTTAGAACCAGTTAGAACCAGTTAGAACCAGTTAGAACCAGTGTTTCTGAAGGATTCTGGGATACCTGGCGGGTCAGGTGACCATCAGCGTTGTGTTCAGGCTCTCAAACTTTTTTCTGAATGATGCTGCGTTCAGGTTCATGAACATGACGGTGAAACTTTGCCTCCACAGAGACACTCGGAAACCCGCCGTGGTGCTGTCTGCTGTGGGTGAGTGTTAAAGGGCCAAAGGGCCACGCCATCCGTCCTCCATAAAGGCTGGGATGTATCTGTTACCTGTCAGCTGGTGTGTGGGTTAAAGGTCAAAGGTTAAAGCTAACTGAGCCTTCTGTCTGTCAGCCGGGGCGTCTCAGGTGAAGTGGAACAGGAAGAACCAGCACCTGCTGGCGTCCAGTCACGACGGAGACGTTCGGATCTGGGACAAAAGAGTGAGCCTCAAACTGACCCAATGCATCAGCTCTGATCATCAGCTCTGATCATCAGCTCTGAGATCATCAGCTCTGAGATCATCAGCTCTGAGATCATCAGCTCTGAGATCATCAGCTCTGATCATCAGCTCTGATCATCAACTCTGAGATCATCAGATCTGATCATCAGCTCTGATCATCAGCTCTGAGATCATCAGCTCTGATCATCAGCTCTGAGATCATCAGCTCTGAGATCATCAGCTCTGAGATCATCAGCTCTGAGATCATCAGCTCTGAGATCATCAGCTCTGATCATCAGCTCTGAGATCATCAGCTCTGATCATCAGCTCTGATCATCAGCTCTGATCATCAGCTCTGATCATCAGCTCTGATCATCAACTCTGAGATCATCAGATCTGATCATCAGCTCTGATCATCAGCTCTGAGATCATCAGCTCTGAGATCATCAGCTCTGAGATCATCAGCTCTGATCATCAGCTCTGATCATCAGCTCTGATCATCAGCTCTGATCATCAGATCTGAGATCATCAGATCTGATCATCAGCTCTGATCATCAGCTCTGAGATCATCAGCTCTGAGATCATCAGCTCTGATCATCAGCTCTGATCATCAGATCTGAGATCATCAGCTCTGATCATCAGCTCTGATCATCAGCTCTGAGATCATCAGCTCTGAGATCATCAGCTCTGAGATCATCAGCTCTGAGATCATCAGCTCTGAGATCATCAGCTCTGATCATCAGCTCTGAGATCATCAGCTCTGATCATCAGCTCTGAGATCATCAGCTCTGAGATCATCAGCTCTGATCATCAGCTCTGAGATCATCAGCTCTGAGATCATCAGCTCTGATCATCAGCTCTGATCATCAGCTCTGAGATCATCAGCTCTGATCATCAGCTCTGATCATCAGCTCTGATCATCAGCTCTGATCATCAGCTCTGAGATCATCAGCTCTGATCATCAGCTCTGAGATCATCAGCTCTGAGATCATCAGCTCTGATCATCAGCTCTGATCATCAGCTCTGATCATCAGCTCTGAGATCATCAGCTCTGATCATCAGCTCTGATCATCAGCTCTGAGATCATCAGCTCTGATCATCAGCTCTGAGATCATCAGCTCTGATCATCAGCTCTGATCATCAGCTCTGAGATCATCAGCTCTGAGATCATCAGCTCTGATCATCAGCTCTGAGATCATCAGCTCTGAGATCATCAGCTCTGATCATCAGCTCTGATCATCAGCTCTGAGATCATCAGCTCTGATCATCAGCTCTGATCATCAGCTCTGAGATCATCAGCTCTGATCATCAGCTCTGATCATCAGCTCTGATCATCAGCTCTGATCATCAGCTCTGAGATCATCAGCTCTGAGATCATCAGCTCTGATCATCAGCTCTGAGATCATCAGCTCTGAGATCATCAGCTCTGAGATCATCAGCTCTGAGATCATCAGCTCTGAGATCATCAGCTCTGATCATCAGCTCTGAGATCATCAGCTCTGATCATCAGCTCTGATCATCAGCTCTGAGATCATCAGCTCTGAGATCATCAGCTCTGAGATCATCAGCTCTGATCATCAGCTCTGATCATCAGCTCTGATCATCAGATCTGAGATCATCAGATCTGATCATCAGATCTGAGATCATCAGCTCTGAGATCATCAGCTCTGATCATCAGCTCTGATCATCAGCTCTGATCATCAGCTCTGATCATCAGCTCTGAGATCATCAGCTCTGAGATCATCAGCTCTGATCATCAGCTCTGAGATCATCAGCTCTGATCATCAGCTCTGATCATCAGCTCTGAGATCATCAGCTCTGATCATCAGCTCTGATCATCAGCTCTGAGATCATCAGCTCTGAGATCATCAGCTCTGATCATCAGCTCTGAGATCATCAGCTCTGAGATCATCAGCTCTGATCATCAGCTCTGAGATCATCAGCTCTGAGATCATCAGCTCTGAGATCATCAGCTCTGAGATCATCAGCTCTGAGATCATCAGCTCTGAGATCATCAGCTCTGAGATCATCAGCTCTGAGATCATCAGCTCTGATCATCAGCTCTGATCATCAGCTCTGATCATCAGATCTGAGATCATCAGATCTGATCATCAGATCTGAGATCATCAGCTCTGAGATCATCAGCTCTGAGATCATCAGATCTGATCATCAGATCTGAGATCATCAGCTCTGATCATCAGCTCTGATCATCAGCTCTGATCATCAGCTCTGAGATCATCAGCTCTGATCATCAGCTCTGATCATCAGCTCTGATCATCAGCTCTGAGATCATCAGCTCTGAGATCATCAGCTCTGAGATCATCAGCTCTGATCATCAGCTCTGAGATCATCAGCTCTGATCATCAGCTCTGAGATCATCAGCTCTGATCATCAGCTCTGAGATCATCAGCTCTGATCATCAGCTCTGATCATCAGCTCTGAGATCATCAGCTCTGAGATCATCAGCTCTGATCATCAGCTCTGATCATCAGCTCTGATCATCAGATCTGATCATCAGCTCTGAGATCATCAGCTCTGAGATCATCAGCTCTGATCATCAGCTCTGAGATCATCAGCTCTGAGATCATCAGCTCTGATCATCAGCTCTGATCATCAGCTCTGAGATCATCAGCTCTGAGATCATCAGCTCTGATCATCAGCTCTGATCATCAGCTCTGATCATCAGATCTGAGATCATCAGATCTGATCATCAGCTCTGATCATCAGCTCTGAGATCATCAGCTCTGAGATCATCAGCTCTGAGATCATCAGCTCTGAGATCATCAGCTCTGAGATCATCAGCTCTGATCATCAGCTCTGATCATCAGATCTGAGATCATCAGATCTGATCATCAGCTCTGATCATCAGATCTGAGATCATCAGCTCTGAGATCATCAGCTCTGAGATCATCAGCTCTGAGATCATCAGCTCTGAGATCATCAGCTCTGATCATCAGCTCTGATCATCAGCTCTGATCATCAGCTGTGAGATTTCTTCAGGTTAAATGTGAGCGCGCTCCCGGCTCGCCTGATGCTGTGTCTCTGTGAGCAGAAGCCGAACACGGCGGTGGAGTACGTGGCGGCTCACCTCTCAAAGATCCACGGCCTCGACTGGCACCCGGACAACGAGTTCATCCTCGCCACGTCCAGCCAGGACAACTCAGTGAGGGTGAGGACCATACATGTTTAAAGTACTAGCGATTCAGACTTGAGTAGAAGTAGAAGTGCTCTTTGAGCACCGTACTTAAGTGGAAGGACTAAAGTATTAAACATGTTTTGTACTTAAGTATTGCAAGTAGTTTATTTTTAAAATTTCTACTCAAGTACTGAAAGTAAAAGTAAAAGTATTGTGTAATGTAGTTATTAAAGAAATCAGTCGAAAGTTTGAAAATCAAATTGTTTCTATTATTCAAAATGTTTGGCTGTAACAGCAGTACAGCAGAATGTACAAGAGCACCTTAAAACATTGAAGGCCAATATTTCGCAATCTCTCGGGAGGCATAGTAGGCACTTTATTTTGTATGAATTGTCTTTCACTCGGGCGAATGAAAACAGAGACTGTAAGTAGGGCCAGGGGCGGTCTTCTTCCTCACCGCCACCACGATCACTCGAAGTTGAAGGTGTTTCTGGTTCTTCCATCTTTGGTTCAAACAAAGCAGGCAGGCAGCAGAGCGAAAGAGGCCGAGCAGAGAGCAGCACGAGCGGTCTTCTTCTCTTCAGTTTGCACACATTAGATCTACGTCATGTATAACTTCGCGCCACAGTAAAATTGGATGCAACGGTTGTTATAGCAACCATAAACTCTGAACGGGACGTTAGACTTGAACTAGAGTGACTGTGGGGTTTGGAATGATTCCTAACATGTTTATAATAACGAGTAACGATGCAGCACATAAAAAATGTATCGGAGTAAAAGTACTAAACTCATTGAAAATATGTACTGAAGTAAAAGTGGAAGTAGGGGAAAAAAATAATACTCCGGTAGAGTACAGATACAGCATTTTAGTACTTAAGTAGAGTAGTGAAGTAGTTCTACTTCGTTACTATACATCTCTGGTGAGTCCACACGCCGCCCACACACCGTGTGGACTCTGACTCTGATTGGTCGGCTGAGCACACCTCCACCTGTTCTACAGATCCACGCTCACAGAGCGGATACCGTTTGGGTTCTTCAGACCTACATGTTCTCTTCTGTGTGTTTTCTGTGTGTGTAGTTCTGGGATTACCGACAGCCCAGGAAGTACCTGAACATCCTGTCCTGCCAGGTTCCTGTGTGGAAGGCCCGGTACACGGTGAGTGTGACACCTGAGGTCAGAGTTCAGGAGCGACCTCACCCTCAGTGATGTCAGACCGTCACTTATGACATGTTAAAAACACGTCATAACTCATGTAATAACACATTTAATTACATGGAATAACACATGTAATAACACATTTAATTACATGTAATAACACATGTAATAACACATGTAATAACACATTTAATTACATGTAATAACACATGTAATCTCATGGAATAACTTGTGTAAAAACACGTCATAACACATGTAATAACACATGTAATAACTCGTAAAAACACGTTAAAACACGTCATAACTCGTGTAATAACTAATTTAATAACTCATGTAATAACACCTGTAATTACATGTCATAACTCGTGTAATAACACATGTAATAACTCGTGTAAAAACACGTTAAAAACACGTCATAACTCGTGTAATAACACATGTAATAACTCGTGTAATAACACATGTAATAACTCGTGTAAAAACACGTTAAAAACACGTCATAACTCGTGTAATAACACATGTAATAACTCGTGTAATAACACATGTAATAACTCGTGTCATAACACGTCATAACACATGTAATTACATGTAATAACACATGTAATAACTCGTGTAAAAACACGTTAAAAACACGTCATTACTCGTGTAATAACACATGTAATAACACATGTAATAACTCTGTGTGCACACAGCCGTTCTCCAATGGGCTGGTCACTGTGATGGTTCCTCAGCTGAGGCGGGAGAACAGTCTCTTGCTTTGGAGCACGCTCGATCTCAACAGTCCCGTGCACGCCTTCGTGGGACACGACGACGTGGTTCTGGAGTTCCAGTGGCGGCCTCAGAAAGAAGGTGAGACGCTGCGCACCATCATCATCATCATCATCATCATCATCACCACACTGACAGAGGGCCGGTTATGGAGCTGGGTCAGAAACCTTCCAGCTTCTCATATGGAGGCTCTGACGCTGACGGCAGCAGCTCAGGGACAAAAAGAGAACAGACTGATAGTTACCGGCTGGTTACCGGCTGGTTATCTGGGTGTTAGTGTTGGTTACCTGCTGGTTAGCTGGGTGTTAGTGTTGGTTACTGGTTGGTTAGCTGGGTGTTAGTGTTGGTTACCGACTGGTTAGCTGGATGTTAGTGTTGGTTACCGGCTGGTTAGCTGGGTGTTAGTGTTGGTTACCGACTGGTTAGCTGGGTGTTAGTGTTGGTTACCTGCTGGTTAGCTGGGTGTTAGTGTTGGTTACTGGTTGGTTAGCTGGGTGTTAGTGTTGGTTACCTGCTGGTTAGCTGGGTGTTAGTGTTGGTTACCGGCTGGTTAGCTGGGTGTTAGTGTTGGTTACCGGCTGGTTAGCTGGGTGTTAGTGTTGGTTACCGGCTGGTTAGCTGGGTGTTAGTGTTGGTTACAGGCTGGTTAGCTGGGTGTTAGTGTTGGTTACCGGTTGGTTAGCTGGGTGTTAGTGTTGGTTACTGGTTGGTTAGCTGGGTGTTAGTGTTGGTTACCTGCTGGTTAGCTGGGTGTTAGTGTTGGTTACTGGTTGGTTAGCTGGGTGTTAGTGTTGGTTACCTGCTGGTTAGCTGGGTGTTAGTGTTGGTTACTGGTTGGTTAGCTGGGTGTTAGTGTTGGTTACCTGCTGGTTAGCTGGGTGTTAGTGTTGGTTACCTGCTGGTTAGCTGGGTGTTAGTGTTGGTTACCGGCTGGTTAGCTGGGTGTTAGTGTTGGTTACCGGCTGGTTAGCTGGGTGTTAGTGTTGGTTACAGGCTGGTTAGCTGGGTGTTAGTGTTGGTTACCTGCTGGTTACCAGCTGGCTGTTAGTGTTGGTTATCTGCTGGTTAGCTGGGTGTTAGTGTTGGTTACTGGTTGGTTAGCTGGGTGTTAGTGTTGGTTACCTGCTGGTTAGCTGGGTGTTAGTGTTGGTTACCGGTTGGTTAGCTGGGTGTTAGTGTTGGTTACCGGTTGGTTAGCTGGGTGTTAGTGTTGGTTACCTGCTGGTGAGCTGGGTGTTAGTGTTGGTTACCGGCTGGTTAGCTGGGTGTTAGTGTTGGTTACCTGCTGGTTAGCTGGGTGTTAGTGTTGGTTACCTGCTGGTTAGCTGGGTGTTAGTGTTGGTTACCGGCTGGTTAGCTGGGTGTTAGTGTTGGTTACCTGCTGGTTAGCTGGGTGTTAGTGTTGGTTACTTGC
Source organism: Odontesthes bonariensis (assembly GCF_027942865.1). Lineage (NCBI taxonomy): Eukaryota > Metazoa > Chordata > Actinopteri > Atheriniformes > Atherinopsidae > Odontesthes > Odontesthes bonariensis. Next base: position 47,713,260 of record NC_134506.1, on the reverse strand, counting down.
TGGTTAGCTGGGTGTTAGTGTTGGTTACCGGCTGGTGAGCTGGGTGTTAGTGTTGGTTACCGGCTGGTTAGCTGGGTGTTAGTGTTGGTTACCGGTTGGTTAGCTGGGTGTTAGTGTTGGTTACCTGCTGGTTAGCTGGGTGTTAGTGTTGGTTACCTGCTGGTTAGCTGGGTGTTAGTGTTGGTTACCGGCTGGTGAGCTGGGTGTTAGTGTTGGTTACCGGCTGGTTAGCTGAGTGTTAGTGTTGGTTACCTGCTGGTTAGATGGGTGTTAGTGTTGGTTACCGGCTGGTGAGCTGGGTGTTAGTGTTGGTTACCTGCTGGTTAGCTGGGTGTTAGTGTTGGTTACCGGCTGGTTAGCTGGGTGTTAGTGTTGGTTACCTGCTGGTTAGCTGGGTGTTAGTGTTGGTTACCGGCTGGTGAGCTGGGTGTTAGTGTTGGTTACCTGCTGGTTAGCTGGGTGTTAGTGTTGGTTACCGGCTGGTTAGCTGGGTGTTAGTGTTGGTTACCTGCTGGTTAGCTGGGTGTTAGTGTTGGTTACCTGCTGGTTAGCTGGGTGTTAGTGTTGGTTACCTGCTGGTTAGCTGGGTGTTAGTGTTGGTTACCTGCTGGTTAGCTGGGTGTTAGTGTTGGTTACTGGTTGGTTAGCTGGGTGTTAGTGTTGGTTACCTGCTGGTTAGCTGGGTGTTAGTGTTGGTTACCTGCTGGTTAGCTGGGTGTTAGTGTTGGTTACCTGCTGGTTAGCTGGGTGTTAGTGTTGGTTACTGACTGGTTACCGGCTCCAACTGAGGATTACATAAAAAAGTTCCAGATGAGACATCGAGTCATGTGGAAGCTCCGCCCCCTGACCAAACAGAAAGATGTGTGTGGACAGAATGAAAGTGTTGTGTTGGACTGACCTTGGTCTGTATCATCCTGAACAGGCTCTAAGGACTTCCAGCTGGTCACCTGGTCCAGAGATCAGACTCTGAGGATCTGGAGGGTGGATCCTCAGCTGCAGAAGGTTGGTGTTCCTCCTCCTCTCAGTGACCAGCTCACACAGACCGGGCTCTGATTGGTTGTTCTGCTGCTGCTGTTGTTGTTGTGCAGCTGTGTGTCAGCGACGTGGTGGAGGACCTGATGGAGGGGATGTCTCTCAACGTGGAGTCGGAGAAGTCCCTGTCGTCTCAGGAGCCTGAGGGCCAGCACAGTGGGGGCCCCGCCGCAGACAGCCTGCACGGTGAGTCGGTCTGACCCGGTACTGTCGGAGCCCAGAAGTCCAACACAACTCACACACAACTCACACTCACACCAAGAATATGACTGAAAACAAGCAGCAAGAAGTTTCAGGTGTTTAACAGGTGGATCCTCACTTCTTCCCTCAGATCAGGACGGGTCTCTGAGCTCCGGTGGTCGTCAGGATTCGGGTTCGGGTCTCGCTCAGACTCTGCAGCAGGAGTTCTCCCTGGTGAACCTGCAGATCAGAAACGTCAACGTGGAGGTGAGACTGTCAGGTGGAGGTTCCATATGAAACTGAATTCTGTGTCCTCAGATGAAACTGAACTCTGTGTCCCCAGATGAAACTGAACTCTGTGTCCCCAGATGAAACTGAACTCTGTGTCCCCAGATGAAACTGAATTCTGTGTCCCCAGATGAAACTGAACTCTGTGTCCCCAGATGAAACTGAACTCTGTGTCCCCAGATGAAACTGAACTCTTTATCCTCAGATGAAACTGAACTCTGTGTCCCCAGATGAAACTGAACTCTTTATCCTCAGATGAAACTGAACTCTGTGTCCCCAGATGAAACTGAACTCTTTATCCTCAGATGAAACTGAACTCTTTATCCTCAGATGAAACTGAACTCTGTGTCCCCAGATGAAACTGAACTCTTTATCCTCAGATGAAACTGAACTCTTTATCCTCAGATGAAACTGAACTCTGTGTCCCCAGATTAAACTGAACTCTGTGTCCCCAGATGAAACTGAACTCTGTGTCCCCAGATGAAACTGAACTCTGTGTCCTCAGATGGACGCGATGAACCGCAGCTGCGTGGTGTCGGCTCACTTCGGCATTCATCAGGTTCACCTGGTGGTCAAGTTTCCCGCTCAGTACCCCAACAACGCCGCGCCCACCTTCCAGTTCGTCTCCCCGACAACCATCCCCTCCGCCATGAAGACCAAGATCCAGAAGGTACGAGACTCCCCGCCGCCGCACACTGTGGATACACGCCGCCGCTGGAGCTCAGCTGGGCCCTGATTGGCTCGTAGATCGGACCATGTTGACATCAGCTGGCGCTGACTCAGATTAAAACACGTCCTCCTGTCTGCTCAGATCCTCAGAGACACGTCTCTGCAGAAGGTGAAGAGGAACCAGAACTGCCTGGAGCCGTGTGTCCGACAGCTCGTGTCCTGCCTGGAGTCCGATATGGTGAGACCCTGAAACCAGAACCAGAACCCCAGGTGACCCCAGGTGACCCCAGGTCTGAACCATCCAAAGCTGGTCTGAAAGAAACTGTGCTGGTTCATCCTGTCCTAACTCCTCCCCTCATTGGCCCCTCCCCTCTTTAGCTCCTCCCCTCTTTAGCTTCTCCCCTCTTTAGCTCCTCCCCTCATTGGCTCCTCCCCTCTTTAGCTCCTCCCCTCATTGGTTCCTCCCCTCATTGGCCCCTCCCCTATTTAGCTGCTCCCCTCATTGGCTCCTCCCCTCTTTAGCTCCTCCCCTCATTGGCCCCTCCCCTCTTTAGCTCCTCCCCTCATTGGTTCCTCCCCTCATTGGCCCCTCCCCTATTTAGCTCCTCCCCTCTTTATCTTCTCCCCTCTTTAGCTCCTCCCCTCATTGGCCCCTCCCCTATTTAGCTCCTCCCCTCTTTATCTTCTCCCCTCTTTAGCTCCTCCCCTCATTGGCTCCTCCCTTTAGCTCCTCCCCCTCTCTCTGAGGATAGATGTGACATTTCAGCAGTAATGAACCTGCAGGGGGCGGAGTCTAATGATGTCAGTGTGTTCCTTGTCAGACGCAGGAGGACAGTCCGGCGTCCGGTCCCTACATCCTGTCCACTCCGGCGTTCCCTCGGGTCACCAACACCTACGGCTCCTATCAGGTAACATCACTGAGGAAGAGGAGGCTTCTGCTCTTCATCATCAACATGTTTACTCCAAAGAAAATAAACAAACACCCTCTTGTTGTTGTTTTTGTCTTTCAGGATGCCAACATCCCGTTCCCGCGGACATCGGGCGCTCGTTTCTGTGGCACCAGCTGCCTGGTTTACTTCACCCGGCCAACCACCATGCACCGCTCCGCCCCGCCCACAGAACCCACCCCCAGGTAAGACCTCACCTTCAGCCACACCTTCACCTTCAGCCCGTCTGTAACATGTTGGGTACCAACCAGAGGAGACCTGAAGGGTCACATGCCATGATGTCAGGGAAGCCTTCAGCCGATCATAGGAGAGTTCTCCTAACACGGTCCTTAGGGTTAGGGTCCTTACACGTACCTTAGGGTTAGGGTCCTTACACGGTCCTTAGGGTTAGGGTCCTTACACGTACCTTAGGGTTAGGGTCCTTAGGGTTAGGGTCCTTACACGGTCCTTAGGGTTAGGGTGCTTACACGGTCCTTAGGGTTAGGGTCCTTACACGGTCCTTAGGGTTAGGGTGCTTACACGGTCCTTTGGGTTAGGGTCCTTACACGGTCGTTAGGGTTAGGGTCCTTACACGTACCTTAGGGTTAGGGTCCTTACACGGTCGTTAGGGTTAGGGTCCTTACACGGTCCTTACACGGTCGTTAGGGTTAGGGTCCTTACACGGTCCTTAGGGTTAGGGCTCCTTAGACGGTTGTTAGGGTTAGGGTCCTTACACGGTCCTTAGGGTTAGGGTCCTTACACGGTCCTTAGGGTTAGGGTCCTAACACGGTCCTTAGGGTTAGGGTTCCTTACACGGTCGTTAGGGTTAGGGTCCTTACACGGTCCTTACGCGGTCCTTAGGGTTAGGGTCCTTACACGGTCCTTACACGGTCCTTAGGGTTAGGGTCCTTACACGGTCCTTACACGGTCCTTAGGGTTAGGGTCCTTACACGGTCCTTTGGGTTAGGGTCCTTACGCGGTCCTTAGGGTTAGGGTCCTTACACGGTCCTTACACGGTCCTTAGGGTTAGGGTCCTTACACGGTCCTTACACGGCCCTTAGGGTTAGGGTCCTTACACGGTCCTTACACTGTCCTTAGGGTTAGGGTCCTTACACGGTCCTTACACTGTCCTTAGGGTTAGGGTCCTTACACGGTCCTTACACTGTCCTTAGGGTTACGGTCCTTACACGGCCCTTAGGGTTAGGGTCCTTACGGTTAGGGTCCTTACACGGCCCTTAGGGTTAGGGTCCTTACGGTTAGGGTCCTTACACGGTCCTTAGGGTTAGGGTCCTTACACGGTCGTTAGGGTTAGGGTCCTTAGGGTTAGGGTCCTTACACGGTCGTTAGGGTTTGGGTCCTTACACGGCCCTTAGGGTTAGGGTCCTTAGGGTTAGGGTCCTTACACGGTCCTTAGGGTTAGGGTCCTTACACGGTCGTTAGGGTTAGGGTCCTTACAAGGTCCTTAGGGTTAGGGTTCCTTACACGGTCCTTAGGGTTAGGGTCCTTACACGGTCCTTACACGGTCCTTAGGGTTAGGGTCCTTACACGGTCCTTTGGGTTAGGGTCCTTACGCGGTCCTTAGGGTTAGGGTCCTTACGCGGTCCTTAGGGTTAGGGTCCTTACACGGTCCTTAGGGTTAGGGTCCTTACACGGTCCTTTGGGTTAGGGTCCTTACGCGGTCCTTAGGGTTAGGGTCCTTACACGGTCCTTAGGGTTAGGGTCCTTACACGGTCCTTACACGGTCCTTAGGGTTAGGGTCCTTACACGGTCCTTAGGGTTAGGGTCCTTACACGGTCCTTAGGGTTAGGGTCCTTACACGGTCCTTAGGGTTAGGGTCCTTACACGGTCCTTTGGGTTAGGGTCCTTACACGGTCCTTAGGGTTAGGGTCCTTACACGGTCCTTACACGGTCCTTAGGGTTAGGGTCCTTACACGGTCCTTACACTGTCCTTAGGGTTAGGGTCCTTACACGGTCCTTACACTGTCCTTAGGGTTAGGGTCCTTACACGGTCCTTACACGGCCCTTAGGGTTAGGGTCCTTACGGTTAGGGTCCTTACACGGCCCTTAGGGTTAGGGTCCTTACGGTTAGGGTCCTTACACGGTCCTTAGGGTTAGGGTCCTTACACGGTCGTTAGGGTTAGGGTCCTTAGGGTTAGGGTCCTTACACGGTCGTTAGGGTTTGGGTCCTTACACGGCCCTTAGGGTTAGGGTCCTTACACGGTCCTTAGGGTTAGGGTCCTTACACGGTCCTTAGGGTTAGGGTCCTTAGGGTTAGGGTCCTTACACGGTCCTTAGGGTTAGGGTCCTTACACGGTCCTTAGGGTTAGGGTCCTTAGGGTTAGGGTCCTTACACGGTCCTTAGGGTTAGGGTCCTTACACGGTCGTTAGGGTTAGGGTCCTTAGGGTTAGGGTCCTTACACGGTCCTTAGGGTTAGGGTCCTTACACGGTCCTTAGGGTTAGGGTCCTTACATGGCCCTTAGGGTTAGGGTCCTTACGGTTAGGGTCCTTACACGGTCCTTACGGTTAGGGTCCTTACACGGTCCTTACGGTTAGGGTCCTTAAACTGGATGTGTGTGTGTGCGTGTGCGTGTGCACGTGTGTGCAGGTCCCTGTCGGCTCTCTCAGCCTATCACAGCGGCGTCCTGACTCCGATGAAGATGCGTTCAGAGTCCCAGAGCACCCTGCGGCTGTACAGCGGCAGCCCGACCCGCTCAGACAAAGACACCGTCTCCATCTCCTCCTTCTACTACAAAGAGAGGGTGAGACACACTCACACACATTGATCAGCTCATTGATCCGTTGGCTCCCGATGAAACGGACCCATCCCAGCTGAGAAGCAGCTGCCGGGTTCTGGTTTCCTTCTCCAGTCCAAAGACCGTCTGCAGACCTGGAACTGGAACCAGAAAGTCCAAAAAACTCTGAGCTTGGACTGTTTGTGAACCAATGGGAAGGTTGCTGGTTCGGCCCCCTGATGGAGCTCACATTGAGCCTCCTCATCCTCAGTAATGTCTGTCTTCATGCTGCTCCTCGTGCACACCTCCACTTTTTAACAAAGTCCTCGGGCCCCGATCACATGACCTCTGGCCCCGATCACATGACCTCTGGCCCCGATCACATGACCTCGGGCCCCGATCACATGACCTCGGGCCCCGATCACATGACCTCTGGCCCCGATCACATGACCTCTGGCCTCAATCACATGACCTCGGGCCACAATCACATGACCTCGGGCCCCGATCACATGACCTCGGGCCCCGATCACATGACCTCGGGCCTCGATCACATGACCTCGGGCCACGATCACATGACCTCGGGCCCCGATCACATGACCTCTGGCCCCGATCACATGACCTCTGGCCCCGATCACATGACCTCGGGCCCCGATCACATGACCTCGGGCCCCGATCACATGACCTCGGGCCCCGATCACATGACCTCGGGCCTCGATCACATGACCTCGGGCCCCGATCACATGACCTCTGGCCCCGATCACATGACCTCGGGCCTCGATCACATGACCTCGGGCCTCGATCACATGACCTCGGGCCTCGATCACATGACCTCGGGCCTCGATCACATGACCTCAGGCCTGATCACATGACCTCAGGCCCCGATCACATGACCTCTGCCCCGATCACATGACCTCGGGCCCCGATCACATGACCTCGGCCCCGATCACATGACCTCTGGCCCCGATCACATGACCTCGGGCCCCGATCACATGACCTCGGGCCCCGATCACATGACCTCGGGCCCCGATCACATGACCTCTGGCCCCGATCACATGACCTCGGGCCCCGATCACATGACCTCAGGCCTGATCACATGACCTCGGGCCCTGATCACATGACCTCGGCCCCGATCACATGACCTCGGGCCCTGATCACATGACCTCGGGCCCTGATCACATGACCTCGGCCCCGATCACATGACCTCGGGCCCTGATCACATGACCTCGGCCCCGATCACATGACCTCGGGCCCTGATCACATGACCTCGGGCCCTGATCACATGACCTCGGCCCCGATCACATGACCTCAGGCCTGATCACATGACCCCGGGGTGTGTGTGTGTGCACGTGGATGGACTGAACCATCACTCATGTCAGCAGCTCCGTGCACGCTGCTGCTAACATGGCTGCTTCCATCACTCACATTGTTGATGTGACCAACCAAATGAAAGGTAACCATGGTTACCAAGATAACCTTTCTGTGCTCCACCTCTCACTCTGCTCCACCTTCCTGATCGGCTTCTGTTTGTTTTCTTTTTTTGTGTGTTGTTTTTTCTCTGTCCAATCCCATCTCCCATCTTGCTGTTGGCCACGCCTCCTTCCCACCCTCATCCAATCAGAAGTCCCCAATATCCGCCTCCCGCCGCTGGTCTGTCCAAACCCTCCATGACTGGCCGGTACTGAGCTCTGTCCTCCATCCGTGGCTCCGCCTCCTCATTCTGCATGTCTCTGATTGGCTGCTGCTTTCACTAACAGCATCACCTGATCTATGTGTTCTGAATCCAACGCCAGCGTCCGGGTGCAGCTGCTCTGGGGTAACACCCGGCCGGCGCAGCGTCCCGTCCACACGGGTTCTTTTCCAGTCGGTTCAGAGGTCCAAACTGTCCCAGGGTTCCCTCCAGATGCAGCACAGATGTTGAGGAAGTGAGGAGGGTCAGCGCCGTGTTCGGTCCGTTAACTTTCAGCACCGAACTGCTGAAGGGGATCAGACGGCATCACATGACACGCATCACATGACACGCATCACACCTGCATCGTTTTCCCCTGAATGAAACATTCTGAACACATAAGTGCTCGTTCTAACGGCGCCGCAGTAACCGCCGCCTGCCGCCCCGCTCTGCCGCCGGCTTTAATGTCCACTAACCTCTGAGCTGCGGCTGAGTTCTGTCCATCCGCAGCTCAGAACCTGGAACCGTTCGGAGTAATTTGGCTGTTCGGGCTCCATGTGAGTTTGTGAATGAGATGGAAACTGTTCACAGGGAGAGTCGGGTCGCAGCGAGGGTTCAGCTGCCGGACACGTCAGAACCAGAACTTCTGATGTGTGACCACCACAGTCTGAGCTGAGCACAGTCTCTGACCCGCTCTGTGAACAGATTCTGCCGGTCCGGACCGCGGTTAATCAGTTGGCGGTTAATCAGTTGGCGGTTAATCATCTGTCTTTACTGGGCCGGCTGTCTCCTCCCTCCCGTCTCTGTGTCCGTCAGAAATCCCGCCGCTTTAAGACGAAGCGGGAAGGCGTGGACTACGGCAGCCGTCCCATCAAGCTGGCGGGGAAGGTGATCATCCAGGAGATCTCCTGCCTGCTGCCGGTCCACAAAACCCTGGGAGAGAGCTACATGTGAGGCACACCGACACAGACACACAACCTTTAACACATATCCCTGCTTTAACAGGTCCTGATCAGCTGTTTGAGAGTTAAAGGTGCAGCTCAGGTTTCACCTGCAGGTGTCCTGGTGATGGAGCTTAGTTACCACCAGGGCTGGGCGAGTTAACTCGTTATTATCCGATAACTCGTTATTATCACGTTAACTCCTTATTATCCCGTTAACTTCTTATTATCACGTTAACTCGTTATTATCACGTTAACTCCTTATTATCCCGTTAACTTCTTATTATCACGTTAACTCGTTATTATCACGTTAACTCCTTATTATCACGTTAACTTCTTATTATCACGTTAACTCCTTATTATCACGTTAACTCCTTATTATCACGTTAACTCATTATTATAACGTTAACTCCTTATTATCACTATTCCGTTAACTTCTTATTATCACGTTAACTCGTTATTATCACGTTAACTCCTTATTATCACGTTAACTCGTTATTATCACGTTAACTCCTTATTATCCCGTTAACTTCTTATTATCACGTTAACTCGTTATTATCACGTTAACTCCTTATTATCACGTTAACTCGTTATTATCACGTTAACTCCTTATTATCGCGTTAACTCCTTATTATCGCGTTGACTCGTTATTATCACGTTAACTCCTTATTATCGCGTTAACTCGTTATTATCGCGTTAACTCGTTATTATCCCGTTAACTCGTTATTATCGCGTTAACTCGTTATTATCGCGTTAACTCGTTATTATCCCGTTAACTCCTTATTATCGCGTAAACTCATTATTATCACGTTAACTCGTTATTATCGCGTTAACTCGTTATTATCGCGTTAACTCGTTATTATCGCGTTTACTCGTTATTATCGCGTTAACTCCTTATCATCACGTTAACTCCTTATTATCACGTTAACTCCTTATCATCACGTTAACTCCTTATCATCACGTTAACTCCTTATTATCACGTTAACTCCTTATTATCGCGTTTACTCGTTATTATCACGTTAACTCATTATTATAACGTTAACTCCTTATTATCACTATTCCGTTAACTTCTTATTATCACGTTAACTCGTTATTATCACGTTAACTCCTTATTATCACGTTAACTCGTTATTATCACGTTAACTCCTTATTATCCCGTTAACTTCTTATTATCACGTTAACTCGTTATTATCACGTTAACTCCTTATTATCACGTTAACTCGTTATTATCACGTTAACTCCTTATTATCGCGTTAACTCCTTATTATCGCGTTGACTCGTTATTATCACGTTAACTCCTTATTATCGCGTTAACTCGTTATTATCCCGTTAACTCGTTATTATCGCGTTAACTCGTTATTATCGCGTTAACTCGTTATTATCGCGTTAACTCGTTATGATCCCGTTAACTCCTTATTATCGCGTTAACTCCTTATTATCGCGTTAACTCGTTATTATCGCGTTAACTCGTTATTATCGCGTTAACTCGTTATTATCGCGTTTACTCGTTATTATCGCGTTAACTCCTTATTATCGCGTTAACTCCTTATTATCGCGTTAACTCGTTATTATCGCGTTAACTCGTTATTATCGCGTTAACTCGTTATTATCGCGTTTACTCGTTATTATCACGTTAACTCCTTATTATCACGTTAACTCCTTATCATCACGTTAACTCCTTATCATCACGTTAACTCCTTATTATCACGTTAACTCCTTATTATCGCGTTTACTCGTTATTATCGCGTTAACTCCTTATTATCCCGTTAACTCCTTATTATCACGTTAACTCCTTATCATCACGTTAACTCCTTATCATCACGTTAACTCCTTATTATCACGTTAACTCCTTATTATCGCGTTTACTCGTTATTATCGCGTTAACTCCTTATCATCACGTTAACTCCTTATCATCACGTTAACTCCTTATCATCACGTTAACTCCTTATCATCACGTTAACTCCTTATTATCGCGTCAACTCGTTATTATCGCGTTAACTCCTTATTATCCCGTTAACTCCTTATTATCGCGTCAACTCGTTATTATCGCGTTAACTCCTTATTATCGCGTCAACTCGTTATTATCACGTTAACTCCTTATCATCACGTTAACTCCTTATTGTCGCGTTAACTCGTTATTATCGCGTCAACTCGTTATTATCGCGTTAACTCCTTATCATCACGTTAACTCCTTATTGTCGCGTCAACTCGTTATTATCGCGTTAACTCCTTATTATCCCGTTAACTCCTGATTATCGCGTTAACTCCTTATCATCACGTTAACTCCTTATTATCACGTTAACTCCTTATTATCGCGTTAACTCCTTATTATCCCGTTAACTCCTTATTATCGCGTCAACTCCTTATTATCGCGTTAACTAGTTATTATCGCGTTAACTCGTTATTATCGCGTTTACTCGTTATTATCGCGTTAACTCCTTATCATCACGTTAACTCCTTATTATCACGTTAACTGATTATTGTCGCGTTACCTCGTTATTATCGCGTTAACTCCTTATTATCCCGTTAACTCCTTATTATCGCGTCAACTCCTTATTATCGCGTCAACTCCTTATTATCGCGTTAACTCGTTATTATCGCGTTTACTCGTTATTATCGCGTTAACTCCTTGTCATCACGTTAACTCCTTATTATCACGTTAACTCCTTATTATCGCGTTAACTCGTTATTATCGCGTTTACTCGTTATTATCGCGTTAACTCCTTGTCATCACGTTAACTCCTTATTATCACGTTAACTCGTTATTATCGCGTCAACTCGTTATTATCGCGTCAACTCGTTATTATCGCGTTAACTCCTTATTATCACGTTAACTCGTTATTATCGCGTCAACTCCTTATTATCGCGTTAACTCCTTATTATCACGTTAACTCGTTATTATCACTATCCCGTTAACTCGTTATTATCACGTCAACTCGTTATTATCACGTCAACTCGTTATTATCACTATCACGTTAACTCGTTATTATCACGTCAACTCGTTATTATCACTATCACGTTAACTCGTTATTATCGCGTTTACTCGTTATTATCGCGTTAACTCCTTGTCATCACGTTAACTCCTTATTATCCCGTTAACTCCTTATTATCCCGTTAACTCCTTATTATCGCGTCAACTCCTTATTATCGCGTCAACTCCTTATTATCGCGTTAACTCCTTATTATCACGTTAACTCGTTATTATCACTATCCCGTTAACTCGTTATTATCACGTCAACTCGTTATTATCACGTCAACTCGTTATTATCACTATCACGTTAACTCGTTATTATCACGTCAACTCGTTATTATCACTATCACGTTAACTCGTTATTATCACGTCAACTCGTTATTATCACGTCAACTCGTTATTATCACTATCACGTTAACTCGTTATTATCACGTCAACTCGTTATTATCACTATCACGTTAACTCGTTATTATCACGTCAACTCGTTATTATCACGTCAACTCGTTTTACCGCGTTAACTTGTTATTATCGCGTTAACTCGTTATTATCGCGTTAACTTGTTATTATCCCGTTAACTCGTTATTATCACGTTTACTCGTTATTATCCCGTTAACTTATTATTATCACTATCACGTTAACTCGTTAACTCGTCATTATCGCGTTAACTCGTTATTATCGCGTTAACTCCTTATTATCACGTTAACTCCTTATTATCGCGGCAACTCGTAATTATCACGTTAACTTGTTAATTATTTAACGCCGATAAATATTTTATCACGCATTAACGCAGGTTTTATTATTTATTTTATTTTGTAAAGGTCTGTTGCTCACAGGCTTTTATTTTGTATAGAATAACAGAGGGCCTAAAACAGAGCCCTGAGGTACCCCTGACCGTAGACTCTGTACCTTTACTTTGAAGGGTTTCCTGTTTTTAGGGTCTGTCTAACCCCTGAAATCATGTCAACTGCTCCTTCCTGTTTCAGCCTCAACCTGAACGACATCCAGGACACGTGTCAGAAGAACGCGGCGGTGGCGCTCACAGCCGGACGCCGAGACGTGGCCAAGGTGGGCACGCCTCCATGTTGACCTCTGACCCGCCTCCATGTTGACCTCTGACCCGCCTCCATGTTGACCTCTGACCCGCCTCCATGTTGACCTCTGACCCGCCTCCATGTTGACCTGTGACCCGCCTCCATGTTGACCTCTGACCCGCCTCCATGTTGACCTGTGACCCGTCTCCATGTTGACCTCTGACCCGCCTCCATGTTGACCTGTGACCCGCCTCCATGTTGACCTGTGACCCGTCTCCATGTTGACCTCTGACCCGCCTCCATGTTGACCTGTGACCCGTCTCCATGTTGACCTCTGACCCGCCTCCATGTTGACCTCTGACCCGCCTCCATGTTGACCTGTGACCCGTCTCCATGTTGACCTCTGACCCGCCTCCATGTTGACCTCTGACCCGCCTCCATGTTGACCTCTGACCCGTCTCCATGTTGACCTGTGACCCGCCTCCATGTTGACCTCTGACCCGCCTCCATGTTGACCTCTGACCCTCCTCCATGTTGACCTCTGACCCGTCTTCATGTTGACCTCTGACCCGCCTTCATGTTGACCTCTGACCCGCCTCCATGTTGACCTCTGACCCGCCTCCATGTTGACCTGTGACCCGCCTCCATGTTGACCTCTGACCCGCCTCCATGTTGACCTGTGACCCGCCTCCATGTTGACCTCTGACCCGCCTCCATGTTGACCTCTGACCCGCCTCCATGTTGACCTCTGACCCGCCTCCATGTTGACCTGTGACCCGTCTCCATGTTGACCTCTGACCCGTCTCCATGTTGACCTCTGACCCGCCTCCATGTTGACCTCTGACCCGCCTCCATGTTGACCTCTGACCCGTCTCCATGTTGACCTGTGACCCGCCTCCATGTTGACCTCTGACCCGCCTCCATGTTGACCTCTGACCCTCCTCCATGTTGACCTGTGACCCGTCTCCATGTTGACCTCTGACCCGTCTCCATGTTGACCTCTGACCCGCCTCCATGTTGACCTCTGACCCGCCTCCATGTTGACCTCTGACCCGTCTCCATGTTGACCTGTGACCCGCCTCCATGTTGACCTCTGACCCGCCTCCATGTTGACCTCTGACCCTCCTCCATGTTGACCTCTGACCCGTCTTCATGTTGACCTCTGACCCGCCTCCATGTTGACCTCTGACCCGCCTCCATGTTGACCTCTGACCCGCCTCCATGTTGACCTGTGACCCGCCTCCATGTTGACCTCTGACCCGCCTCCATGTTGACCTGTGACCCGCCTCCATGTTGACCTCTGACCCGGTCAGCTTTCAGAACTCTGACCCGGTTCTCGCCCTCTGCAGGTTTGGGCTCTGGCGTCCGCAGCCACCAGTCAGGACCTGAGTCCAGATTCAGATCCGGACGTAGAGACTCCGTGGGCCCGACACCCGTTTGGACGGCGTCTGCTGGAGACGCTGTGAGCTCATCGGTTTCCTCCGGTCACAGTTTGGTTCTGACCCGGGAGGTTCTGATCTGGGTGTCTGTGTCCCCCCTGCAGGCTGGACCACTACAGCCAGATCAGTGACATCCAGACGCTGGCCATGCTGTGCAGCGTGTTCCGGGCTCAGGCTCCGCCCCCAGACTGCTCCGCCCTGTACGGACACCACCCGTCCCGCTTCCCGCCGCACCACTCCCGCTACGTAAGTTAAAACAGAGCACCAGATGCCCCGCCCATAAAGCCCCGCCCCCCCACGAGCCGGCCAGTAACCATCATTCAGATCATTACATGTGACACCTGCATCCTCCTGCCTCTGATTGGCTCATATGTGGTGGCATCACAAGTAGTGGGAGGAGCCAGAGGTGGTTCTGCAGGTGGGCTGTGTTCCAAACCGCATACTTCTCCTACTTCTCCTACTAACTTTCTGAGTTAGTATGCGAGTTTGAGTAAGCGAGAAGTTCCCGGATGCATACTAGATTCTCCTAAATGTTGGGTATGCATCATGAGGTTACTACTCGTACTCAAACTACCCAAGATGTAACGTAACGTGACGTCGCCGATCGTCATTTCCTGTCAAAACGGCAGTTTCAAGCTAGCTACAACGAGGGTAGGTTCACTTCCTGTTTTCAAAACAAAAGCACCAATTGTATGGTAATGGCTTTCCCTATGATAAAAGGCAACGGGTATTTTATTTTGTGAAAATAACCGGAAGTGCGTTAGCTCACTGCGGCTAGCTTTAGTAGCGCCGAATTCGTGGGAACAAAATTGTAAACAGCCGGTATTTTGTCAGGTTTTCAACACGTTGGGGATCTAAACGACTACTTTCTCTCCTGAAAATGTTTCAAATGTTGCTAAAGTTTACAGAGTTTAGAGCTTAAGGGAAATCAGCTTCAGGCCGGCTGATTTCGGCTCGGGCAGGAGCCAAATGCATTGTGGGTAAACGCTCTGCATACTGTCTGATCGAATGAGTATGCAGTATGGAAGTAGGCAGTATGCAGTATGGAAGTAGGCAGTATGTAGTACGGAAGTATGCAGTATGCAGTACGGAAGTATGCAGTATGCAGTACGGAAGTATGCAGTATGGAAGTATGCAGTATGCAGTATGCAGTACGGAAGTATGCAGTATGCAGTAAGCAGTATGTAGTACGGAAGTATGCAGTATGGAAGTATGCAGTACGGAAGTATGCAGTACGGAAGTATGCAGTACGGAAGTATGCAGTACGGAAGTATGCAGTATGCAGTACGGAAGTATGCAGTATGCAGTACGGAAGTATGCAGTACGGAAGTATGCAGTATGCAGTACGGAAGTATGCAGTACGGAAGTATGCAGTATGCAGTATGCAGTATGGAAGTATGCAGTATGGAAGTATGCAGTATGCAGTACGGAAGTATGCAGTACGGAAGTATGCAGTACGGAAGTATGCAGTACGGAAGTATGCAGTATGCAGTACGGAAGTATGCAGTACGGAAGTATGCAGTACGGAAGTATGCAGTATGCAGTATGCAGTACGGAAGTATGCAGTATGCAGTATGCAGTACGGAAGTATGCAGTATGCAGTACGGAAGTATGCAGTATGCAGTATGCAGTACGGAAGTATGCAGTATGCAGTACGGAAGTATGCAGTATGCAGTACGGAAGTATGCAGTATGCAGTATGCAGTATGGAAGTATGCAGTATGGAAGTATGCAGTATGCAGTACGGAAGTATGCAGTACGGAAGTATGCAGTACGGAAGTATGCAGTACGGAAGTATGCAGTATGCAGTACGGAAGTATGCAGTACGGAAGTATGCAGTATGCAGTATGCAGTACGGAAGTATGCAGTACGGAAGTATGCAGTACGGAAGTATGCAGTATGCAGTACGGAAGTATGCAGTACGGAAGTATGCAGTATGCAGTACGGAAGTATGCAGTATGCAGTATGCAGTATGCAGTACGGAAGTATGCAGTATGCAGTACGGAAGTATGCAGTATGCAGTATGCAGTATGGAAGTATGCAGTATGGAAGTATGCAGTACGGAAGTATGCAGTACGGAAGTATGCAGTACGGAAGTATGCAGTATGCAGTACGGAAGTATGCAGTATGCAGTACGGAAGTATGCAGTACGGAAGTATGCAGTATGCAGTATGCAGTACGGAAGTATGCAGTATGCAGTATGCAGTACGGAAGTATGCAGTATGCAGTATGCAGTACGGAAGTATGCAGTATGCAGTATGGAAGTATGCAGTACGGCAGTATGCAGTATGCAGTATGGAAGTATGCAGTATGCAGTACGGCAGTATGGAAGTATGCAGTACGGAAGTATGCAGTATGCAGTACGGCAGTATGAAGTATGCAGTACGGAAGTATGCAGTAAGCAGTATGCAGTACGGAAGTATGAAGTATGCAGTACGGAAGTATGCAGTAAGCAGTATGCAGTACGGAAGTATGCAGTATGCAGTATGCAGTACGGAAGTATGCAGTACGGAAGTATGCAGTACGGAAGTATGCAGTATGCAGTATGCAGTACGGAAGTATGCAGTACGGAAGTATGCAGTATGCAGTATGCAGTACGGAAGTATGCAGTACGGAAGTATGCAGTACGGAAGTATGCAGTACGGAAGTATGCAGTATGCAGTACGGAAGTATGCAGTACGGAAGTATGCAGTACGGAAGTATGCAGTATGCAGTACGGAAGTATGCAGTACGGAAGTATGCAGTACGGCAGTATGCAGTACGGAAGTATGCAGTATGCAGTATGCAGTATGGAAGTATGCAGTACGGAAGTATGCAGTAAGCAGTATGCAGTACGGAAGTATGCAGTACGGCAGTATGCAGTACGGAAGTATGCAGTACGGAAGTATGCAGTATGCAGTATGCAGTACGGAAGTATGCAGTATGCAGTACGGAAGTATGCAGTATGCAGTATGCAGTACGGAAGTATGCAGTACGGAAGTATGCAGTACGGAAGTATGCAGTACGGAAGTATGCAGTACGGCAGTATGCAGTACGGAAGTATGCAGTACGGAAGTATGCAGTACGGCAGTATGCAGTACGGAAGTATGCAGTACGGCAGTATGCAGTACGGAAGTATGCAGTACGGAAGTATGCAGTACGGCAGTATGCAGTACGGAAGTATGCAGTACGGAAGTATGCAGTACGGAAGTATGCAGTACGGAAGTATGCAGTACGGAAGTATGCAGTACGGAAGTATTCAGTACGGAAGTATGCAGTACGGAAGTATGCAGTATGTAGTATGCAGTATGTAGTATGCAGTATGTAGTATGCAGTATGTAGTATGCAGTATGGAAGTATGCAGTATGGAAGTATGCAGTATGGAATTCCTCTCCCAGAAACACTCCAGCTCTGCAGATAGATACAGATTCCAGCCTGCATTCCCAAACTGATGCATATACATCACCATGTGTGTGTGGGAGTAAGTGTTTTTTGAGAATCTGATCTTAATCTACGGTGGAGTTCCACACAACGCAGAAAGTTCGTGGACACCATCCGTGTCGACAAAAGAAAGGTGGCGGTTGGGCTAACGGCTAACCGAAGCTAACCGAAGCTAGCCGGTAAGCGGTGGAAGCTAACTGTAAGCTAACTGTAAGCCGGTAAGCAGTGGAAGTCTGGAAGCTAACTCGTAAGTAGTGGCTGGGAATTTGCATTGGAGACTAAAGAAATAAAATAAAAAGTGAAATTGAAAGAGAATGGGACCCAGAAAGACTCAAGCTTCAGAGGAGCTTGATGACATTAAGAAATCCCTGGATTTTCTCTCGGAGGAAGTGACAGCTATACGGCTGCATCCAAACAGCATTTTGGACTTAGTGAAAGAAGTGAAGTCGTTGAGACTTCTTAATGAGGAAAAGGATAAACGGATCGCTGCATTGGAGAACCGAGTGGCCGATTTGGAACAATACAGTAAGATAAATGATGTGATCGTCACTGGACTTAGAGTTAAGCCCTGTTCGTATGCCAGCGCAGTGGCTGCACCTAGTACTGTGGGGGAACCATCGGTTGGAGTGCTTGACTCCACAGAGAAACAGCTGGCTTCTTTCCTCCGGAACAAGGGGATAGAGCTGGACATCATCATGAGATTCACAAAGAGGAAATACAAGTTTGCTCTGTTAAAACAAGGCAGATTGCTGAAAGGATCTGATGTATTTATTAATGAGCGCTTGACCAAGAAGAATGCTGATATCGCCAGAAAGGCTCGTTTCAAGGAAAGATCCAATCAACATGGACAACAAATTGTAAGGTTTTTGTCAAACTTAATGGAACTCCAGAGGAGGCAAAGGTTCTGGTTGTTCGGGACCTCGCTGAACTGGATAAGTACAACGGAGTGTTTTACCTGGGATCTCAGGTGATTGCACATGACACTCAATCAGCATGTCTCAGTTAAACAACACGTTGTCCTCATCATCTATGGACACAACATTAACACCTCTAATTAACACGGATTACCTGGAACTGAAAACTTTTGACCTAACTGAATATAAGAGCCAAGACAAGGAAAAGGATTTGGACCCAGAAAACAACTTTTTCTATAACGTTGGGAATAACTGTTGCTACTACTCGACTCAACAATATAATATAACAGTTAATGCAGACAATAAGTTCTCCATAATACATTTCAACAGCAGAAGCTTATATGCGAACTTTAACCACATCAAGGACTGTCTAAGCCAATTTAAACAACCTTTTAGTGTCATCACTCTCTCTGAAACCTGGCTTACTTCTAACAAGGGAGCCGATTTTGAATTAGATGGTTATGAATTTAGTTATATTAATAGAGAAGGAAAGATTGGTGGAGGAGTAGCTGTATATGTGGACAGCAGCTTTAGATATAAGCTAATTGAAAACATGACTAACGTGGTTAAAGATCATTTTGAGTGTTTAACAGTTGAAATATATATGGAAAAAAATAAAAATGTAATTGTTAGCTGTATATATAGGGCTCCTGGTTCTAACATGAACCTCTTCACAGAATGGTTTGAGAAAACATATACAGCTATAACTTCAAAGAACTCCTTTATTTGTGGGGACTTTAATATTGATCTGCTGAATGTCAACAATCACAAATTGACTGAAGAGTTTATTAATACTACATGTAGTCTGAGCCTTTTCCCTCAAATTACGAGACCTAGCAGAATCACAGCCAATAGAGCTACATTAATAGATAACATATTTACAAATTTAATAGACAACACAATAAGTGGATTGTTAGTTCATGACATCAGTGATCATTTACCTGTTTTTGTTGTTTGTGATATCTGCCACATGAAAGTTAAGACTAAAAATAATCCAATTATTAAAAGATTAAGGACGGAAAAATCCATAAATGCATTTAAAGATGAATTATCTAAACAAAACTGGGAGTTAGTATTGAAAGAAAATGACATGGATAAAGCATGTGATAATTTTCTGAATATTTTTAAATCATTATATGAGAAAAATTGTCCGAATGTAGAGTTTATTTCTGCAAATAAATATTCTGAAACTCCATGGATCACAAAGGGATTGCAAAATGCCTGTAAAAAAAAGAATAAGTTATATAGAGACTTCATAAGGCTTAGATCAACTGGGGCAGAAAATAAATACAAGAAATATAAGAACAAATTAACTGCTGTCTTAAGAATAGCAAAACAAGATTATTATAGTAAACAGTTGGATAGAAATAAAAATAATATTAAAGGTATCTGGAATATTTTAAACAGTGTTAGTTATCCACAACACTTTACAAACAATGGAGATAAACATTTAAATAACATGGAAGAGATAGTTCATAATCTTAATAAATACTTTGTAAGTGTGGGCCCTAAACTGGCTGAGAAAATCCCGCAGCCCACAGGACATGAAATACTAAATGATGTATTAGTTAGAAATCCAGATTCCATGCTTCTCACAGCAGTGGAGGAAAATGAGATCATAGATATAGTAAATAAATGTGAAAATAAAAGATGGCATCGACATGATAATAATTAAGAAGGTGATTGTGGAAATTATTCAACCGCTAACATATATCTGTAACCTGTCAATGCGAACAGGAATATTTCCACAAAAAATGAAAATTGCGAAAGTCATCCCACTACATAAATCTGGGAATAGACATGATTTCACAAATTACAGGCCTGTTGCATTACTTCCACAGTTTTCCAAAATTGTGGAAAAAAAATTTGTTGTTAGATTAGAAAGATTTATTAGTAAACATCATCTACTGACTGAAAATCAGTATGGATTTAGGCCACAAAGATCCACAGCGATGGCAGTTCTGCATTTAATAGAAGAAGTGACCAGTGCATTAGGTAAAAAGAAACATGCTGTTGGGGTATTTATTGATTTAAAAAAAGCATTTGATACAATTGATCATGACATACTCAGAAAACTTGAGGGTTATGGTCTAAGAGGAGTAGTGTTGCATTGGATGAAAAGTTATCTCAGCAATAGGCAACAATTTGTCCAGTTGGGTGATTTCCAATCCTCATGCTTGGACATTGTTTGTGGTGTTCCCCAGGGCTCAGTATTGGGGCCAAAATTGTTTATTTTGTATATAAATATAAGGTCTCCAAGAGACTTAACTTTGTATTATTTGCTGATGACACAAACATCTTTGGTACGGGTGAAAATTTACGACAGCTGTTGCTTGAAAGGAATCTAGAGTTATGTAAACTGAAAGAGTGGTTTAATATTAACAAACTGTCGCTAAATTTAGATAAAACCAAGTTTATGTTATTCGGTAAGTGTAAAGAGAAGAGTGATTTACAAATAAAAATTGATAATATGACTGTGGAGAGAGTGACTGAAATCCGGTTTTTGGGAGTATTGATTCAAAATAAGATCTGTTGGAAACCTCATAAAATATGTCCAATCTAAATTTGTAAGAAGTATTGCAGTTCTTTCTAATCCTAGAAAATATCTAAACTCCTCTGCCCTATATATTCTGTACTGTTCACTTATCTTACCATATCTAAGTTACTGTGTGGAAGTTTGGGGCAACACTTACAGAACGTCACTTCAACCATTATGCACATTACAGAAAAGAGCCATTCGTTTAGTTCACAAGGCCGATTTTTATTGTCATACCCACAATCTATTCATCCATTCTTATTTACTGAAACTCACTGATTTGCTAGAGTTTCAAACTGCACAGATTATGTATAAAGTCAGAAACAAAACATTGCCAGAAAATATTCAAAAATGATTTTCTGATAGTGGGGGGATATGACTATAGAGAAAACCTCAACTTCAGAACTTTGAAGGCTCGAACAACAACGAAAAGAATGTGCATTTCTGGTGTTGGTGTGAAGATCTGGAATAAACTCTCCAAAGAGCTGAAGCAAAGTCCAAGCATGAGCTATTTTAAGAAAGGCCTCAAAATGGTTATTATTCAAAGGTATAAGGAAGAACAAGGGGGATGATCCTGGCTGGGAATTAAAACTCTATGTATGATTTCAGCAAGTGTGTGCAGGTCTGTGCATGTGTGGGTAAATGTATATAGGTCTGTAAATAGTTGTGTATTATTTCTGTATATAAGCAGATGGGTGTGTATATGGGTGTATGTATGTATATGTGTGTATATGTGAAGATGTATATATGTATGTGTACATATGTATATGTGTGTGTATGTAGTACTTTCATCTCTCTGAGGAAATATAACTATAATTATTATTTCATGTTGTCAGAAAGGATATTGGAAACTGAAAATAATGTGATAAATTACGACTGGAAAAGGGGTATGATTATATAAGTTATCCTTCATCATACTCCTTTTCAGACTCATAATCACCGATGTGATGTGTCTTCAAGAAATTTATTTATAATTTATTATGTACTTTGTGTTTGCTTTGCACTGACCGGTGAAATGTTTTGTCTGAAATAAATTACTATCATCATCATCATCATCATCATCATCGAAGTATGTAGTATGGAAGTATGTAGTATGCAGTATCTAGTATGGAAGTATGGAGTATGCAGTATCTAGTATGTAGTATGGAAGTATGGAGTATGGAAGTATGGAGTATGGAAGTATGTAGTATGGAAGTATGCAGTATGGAAGTATGTAGTATGCAGTATCTAGTATGTAGTATGGAAGTATGTAGTATGGAAGTATGTAGTATGCAGTATCTAGTATGTAGTATGGAAGTATGGAAGTATGCAGTATGTAGTATGGAAGTATGCAGTATGTAGTATGCAGTATCTAGTATGTAGTATGGAAGTATGGAAGTATGCAGTATGGAAGTATGGAGTATGTAGTATGCAGTATCTAGTATGTAGTATGGAAGTATGGAAGTATGCAGTATGGAAGTATGTAGTATGGAAGTATGCAGTATGGAAGTATGCAGTATGTAGTATGCAGTATCTAGTATGTAGTATGGAAGTATGCAGTATGGAAGTATGTAGTATGTAGTATGCAGTATCTAGTATGTAGTATGGAAGTATGGAAGTATGTAGTATGCAGTATGGAAGTATGCAGAATGGAAGTATGTAGTATGGAAGTATGTAGTATGGAAGTATGCAGTATGTAGTATGCAGTATCTAGTATGTAGTATGGAAGTATGGAAGTATGCAGTATGTAGTATGCAGTATCTAGTATGTAGTATGGAAGTATGGAAGTATGTAGTATGCAGTATGGAAGTATGCAGTATGGAAGTATGTAGTATGCAGTATCTAGTATGTAGTATGGAAGTATGCAGTATGTAGTATGCAGTATCTAGTATGCAGTATGTAGTATGGAAGTATGCAGTATGGAAGTATGCAGTATGCAGTATGGAAGTATGTAGTATGCAGTATCTAGTATGTAGTATGGAAGTATGGAAGTATGCAGTATGGAAGTATGCAGTATCTAGTATGTAGTATGGAAGTATGTAGTATGCAGTATGGAAGTATGTAGTATGCAGTATGCAGTATGGAAGTATGGAGTATGGAAGTATGTAGTATGGAAGTATGTAGTATCTAGTATGTAGTATGGAAGTATGTAGTATGCAGTATGGAAGTATGCAGTATGGAAGTATGTAGTATGCAGTATCTAGTATGCAGTATGGAAGTATGCAGTATGGAAGTATGTAGTATGGAAGTATGCAGTATGGAAGTATGCAGTATGGAAGTATGCAGTATGGAAGTATGCAGTATGGAAGTATGTAGTATGCAGTATGGAAGTATGCAGTATGTAGTATGGAAGTATGCAGTATGGAAGTATGCAGTATGCAGTATGCAGTATGGAAGTATGCAGTATGCAGTATGCAGTATGGAAGTATGCAGTATGGAAGTATGCTGTATGTAGTATGGAAGTATTCAGTATGCAGTATGCAGTATGGAAGTATGTAGTATGGAAGTATGTAGTATGCAGTATCTAGTATGGAAGTATGGAAGTATGTAGTATGGAAGTATGTAGTATGCAGTATCTAGTATGTAGTATGGAAGTATGTAGTATGGAAGTATGCAGTATGGAAGTATCTAGTATGTAGTATGGAAGTATGGAAGTATGTAGTATGTAGTATGCAGTATCTAGTATGTAGTATGGAAGTATGCAGTATCTAGTATGGAAGTATGCAGTATGTAGTATGCAGTATCTAGTATGTAGTATGGAAGTATGGAAGTATGCAGTATGGAAGTATGCAGTATGTAGTATGCAGTATCTAGTATGTAGTATGGAAGTATGCAGTATGTAGTATGGAAGTATGCAGTATGTAGTATGCAGTATCTAGTATGTAGTATGGAAGTATGGAAGTATGCAGTATGTAGTATGCAGTATCTAGTATGGAAGTATGGAAGTATGGAAGTATGTAGTATGCAGTATGGAAGTATGCAGAATGGAAGTATGTAGTATGGAAGTATGCAGTATGTAGTATGCAGTATCTAGTATGTAGTATGGAAGTATGTAGTATGCAGTATGGAAGTATGCAGTATGGAAGTATGTAGTATGGAAGTATGTAGTATGCAGTATCTAGTATGTAGTATGGAAGTATGCAGTATGTAGTATGGAAGTATCTAGTATGCAGTATGTAGTATGGAAGTATGCAGTATGGAAGTATGTAGTATGCAGTATCTAGTATGGAGTATGGAAGTATGTAGTATGCAGTATGGAAGTATGGAGTATGGAAGTATGTAGTATGGAAGTATGTAGTATCTAGTATGTAGTATGGAAGTATGGAAGTATGTAGTATGCAGTATCTAGTATGTAGTATGGAAGTATGGAGTATGGAAGTATGCAGTATGGAAGTATGTAGTATGGAGTATCTAGTATGTAGTATGGAAGTATGTAGTATGGAAGTATGTAGTATGCAGTATCTAGTATGTAGTATGGAAGTATGGAAGTATGCAGTATGTAGTATGGAAGTATGCAGTATGTAGTATGCAGTATCTAGTATGTAGTATGGAAGTATGGAAGTATGCAGTATGGAAGTATGGAGTATGTAGTATGCAGTATCTAGTATGTAGTATGGAAGTATGGAAGTATGCAGTATGGAAGTATGTAGTATGGAAGTATGTAGTATGCAGTATCTAGTATGTAGTATGTAGTATGCAGTATCTAGTATGTAGTATGGAAGTATGTAGTATGCAGTATGGAAGTATGCAGTATGGAAGTATGTAGTATGCAGTATCTAGTATGTAGTATGGAAGTATGTAGTATGGAAGTATCTAGTATGCAGTATGTAGTATGGAAGTATGCAGTATGGAAGTATGTAGTATGCAGTATCTAGTATGTAGTATGGAAGTATGTAGTATGCAGTATGGAAGTATGGAGTATGGAAGTATGTAGTATGGAAGTATGTAGTATCTAGTATGTAGTATGGAAGTATGGAAGTATGTAGTATGCAGTATCTAGTATGTAGTATGGAAGTATGGAGTATGGAAGTATGCAGTATGGAAGTATGTAGTATGGAGTATCTAGTATGTAGTATGGAAGTATGTAGTATGCAGTATCTAGTATGTAGTATGGAAGTATGGAAGTATGCAGTATGTAGTATGCAGTATCTAGTATGTAGTATGGAAGTATGCAGTATGGAAGTATGGAGTATGTAGTATGCAGTATCTAGTATGTAGTATGGAAGTATGGAAGTATGCAGTATGGAAGTATGCAGTATGCAGTATGCAGTATGTAGTATGCAGTATGGAAGTATGCAGTATGTAGTATGCAGTATCTAGTATGCAGTATGGAAGTATGGAAGTATGTAGTATGCAGTATGGAAGTATGCAGAATGGAAGTATGTAGTATGGAAGTATGTAGTATGGAAGTATGCAGTATGTAGTATGCAGTATCTAGTATGTAGTATGGAAGTATGCAGTATGTAGTATGGAAGTATGGAAGTATGCAGTATGGAAGTATGTAGTATGGAAGTATGTAGTATGCAGTATCTAGTATGTAGTATGTAGTATGCAGTATCTAGTATGCAGTATGCAGTATGGAAGTATGCAGTATGGAAGTATGCAGTATGCAGTATGGAAGTATGGAAGTATGCAGTATGGAAGTATCTAGTATGTAGTATGGAAGTATGTAGTATGCAGTATGGAAGTATGTAGTACGCAGTATGGAAGTATGGAGTATGGAAGTATGTAGTATCTAGTATGTAGTATGGAAGTATGTAGTATGCAGTATGGAAGTATGCAGTATGGAAGTATGTAGTATGCAGTATCTAGTATGCAGTATGCAGTATGGAAGTATGTAGTATGCAGTATGGAAGTATGTAGTATGGAAGTATGGAAGTATGTAGTATGCAGTATGGAAGTATGTAGTATGGAAGTATACAGTATGGAAGTATGTAGTATGCAGTATGGAAGTATGCAGTATGTAGTATGGAAGTATGCAGTATGGAAGTATGCAGTATGTAGTATGCAGTATGCAGTATGGAAGTATGCAGTATGGAAGTATGCAGTATGGAAGTATGCAGTATGTATTATGGAAGTATTCAGTATGCAGTATGCAGTATGGAAGTATGGAAGTATGGAAGTATGCAGTATGGAAGTATGGAAGTATGTAGTATGGAAGTATGCAGTATCTAGTATGTAGTATGGAAGTATGGAAGTATGCAGTATGTAGTATGCAGTATCTAGTATGTAGTATGGAAGTATGTAGTATGCAGTATGGAAGTATGCAGTATGGAAGTATGTAGTATGGAAGTATGTAGTATGCAGTATCTAGTATGTAGTATGGAAGTATGCAGTATGTAGTATGGAAGTATCTAGTATGCAGTATGTAGTATGGAAGTATGCAGTATGGAAGTATGTAGTATGCAGTATCTAGTGTGTAGTATGGAAGTATGTAGTATGCAGTATGGAAGTATGGAGTATGGAAGTATGTAGTATGGAAGTATGTAGTATCTAGTATGTAGTATGGAAGTATGGAAGTATGTAGTATGCAGTATCTAGTATGTAGTATGGAAGTATGGAGTATGGAAGTATGCAGTATGGAAGTATGTAGTATGGAGTATCTAGTATGTAGTATGGAAGTATGTAGTATGGAAGTATGTAGTATGCAGTATCTAGTATGTAGTATGGAAGTATGGAAGTATGCAGTATGTAGTATGCAGTATCTAGTATGTAGTATGGAAGTATGGAAGTATGCAGTATGGAAGTATGGAGTATCTAGTATGTAGTATGGAAGTATGGAAGTATGCAGTATGGAAGTATGTAGTATGGAAGTATGGAAGTATGCAGTATGTAGTATGCAGTATCTAGTATGCAGTATGGAAGTATGCAGTATGTAGTATGCAGTATGGAAGTATGGAAGTATGTAGTATGCAGTATGGAAGTATGCAGAATGGAAGTATGTAGTATGGAAGTATGTAGTATGGAAGTATGCAGTATGTAGTATGCAGTATCTAGTATGTAGTATGGAAGTATGCAGTATGGAAGTATGCAGTATGTAGTATGCAGTATGTAGTATGGAAGTATGGAAGTATGTAGTATGCAGTATGGAAGTATGCAGTATGGAAGTATGTAGTATGGAAGTATGTAGTATGCAGTATCTAGTATGTAGTATGTAGTATGCAGTATCTAGTATGTAGTATGGAAGTATGTAGTATGCAGTATGGAAGTATGTAGTATGCAGTATCTAGTATGTAGTATGGAAGTATGTAGTATGCAGTATGGAAGTATGGAGTATGGAAGTATGTAGTATGGAAGTATGGAGTATCTAGTATGTAGTATGGAAGTATGGAAGTATGTAGTATGCAGTATCTAGTATGGAAGTATGGAGTATGGAAGTATGCAGTATGGAAGTATGTAGTATGGAGTATCTAGTATGTAGTATGGAAGTATGTAGTATGCAGTATCTAGTATGTAGTATGGAAGTATGGAAGTATGCAGTATGTAGTATGCAGTATCTAGTATGTAGTATGGAAGTATGCAGTATGGAAGTATGGAGTATGTAGTATGCAGTATCTAGTATGTAGTATGGAAGTATGGAAGTATGCAGTATGGAAGTATGTAGTATGGAAGTATGCAGTATGCAGTATGGAAGTATGCAGTATGTAGTATGCAGTATCTAGTATGCAGTATGGAAGTATGCAGTATCTAGTATGCAGTATGGAAGTATGGAAGTATGTAGTATGCAGTATGGAAGTATGCAGAATGGAAGTATGTAGTATGGAAGTATGTAGTATGGAAGTATGCAGTATGTAGTATGCAGTATCTAGTATGTAGTATGGAAGTATGCAGTATGGAAGTATGCAGTATGTAGTATGCAGTATGTAGTATGGAAGTATGCAGTATGGAAGTATGTAGTATGCAGTATCTAGTATGTAGTATGGAAGTATGTAGTATGGAAGTATCTAGTATGCAGTATGTAGTATGGAAGTATGCAGTATGGAAGTATGTAGTATGCAGTATCTAGTATGTAGTATGGAAGTATGTAGTATGCAGTATGGAAGTATGGAGTATGGAAGTATGTAGTATGGAAGTATGTAGTATGGAAGTATGTAGTATGCAGTATCTAGTATGTAGTATGTAGTATGCAGTATCTAGTATGTAGTATGGAAGTATGTAGTATGCAGTATGGAAGTATGCAGTATGTAGTATGGAAGTATGGAAGTATGCAGTATGGAAGTATGGAGTATGGAAGTATGGAGTATGGAAGTATGCAGTATGGAAGTATGTAGTATGGAGTATCTAGTATGTAGTATGGAAGTATGTAGTATGCAGTATCTAGTATGTAGTATGGAAGTATGGAAGTATGCAGTATGTAGTATGCAGTATCTAGTATGTAGTATGGAAGTATGCAGTATGGAAGTATGGAGTATGTAGTATGCAGTATCTAGTATGTAGTATGGAAGTATGGAAGTATGCAGTATGGAAGTATGTAGTATGGAAGTATGCAGTATGCAGTATGGAAGTATGCAGTATGTAGTATGCAGTATCTAGTATGCAGTATGGAAGTATGCAGTATCTAGTATGCAGTATGGAAGTATGGAAGTATGTAGTATGCAGTATGGAAGTATGCAGAATGGAAGTATGTAGTATGGAAGTATGTAGTATGGAAGTATGCAGTATGTAGTATGCAGTATCTAGTATGTAGTATGGAAGTATGCAGTATGTAGTATGCAGTATGTAGTATGGAAGTATGCAGTATGGAAGTATGTAGTATGCAGTATCTAGTATGTAGTATGGAAGTATGTAGTATGGAAGTATCTAGTATGCAGTATGTAGTATGGAAGTATGCAGTATGGAAGTATGTAGTATGCAGTATCTAGTATGTAGTATGGAAGTATGTAGTATGCAGTATGGAAGTATGGAGTATGGAAGTATGTAGTATGGAAGTATGTAGTATGGAAGTATGTAGTATGCAGTATCTAGTATGTAGTATGTAGTATGCAGTATCTAGTATGTAGTATGGAAGTATGTAGTATGCAGTATGGAAGTATGCAGTATGGAAGTATGTAGTATGGAAGTATGTAGTATGCAGTATCTAGTATGTAGTATGCAGTATGTAGTATGGAAGTATGCAGTATGGAAGTATGTAGTATGCAGTATCTAGTATGTAGTATGGAAGTATGTAGTATGCAGTATGGAAGTATGGAGTATGGAAGTATGTAGTATGGAAGTATGTAGTATCTAGTATGTAGTATGGAAGTATGGAAGTATGTAGTATGCAGTATCTAGTATGTAGTATGGAAGTATGGAGTATGGAAGTATGCAGTATGGAAGTATGTAGTATGGAGTATCTAGTATGTAGTATGGAAGTATGTAGTATGCAGTATCTAGTATGTAGTATGGAAGTATGCAGTATGTAGTATGCAGTATCTAGTATGTAGTATGGAAGTATGCAGTATGGAAGTATGGAGTATGTAGTATGCAGTATCTAGTATGTAGTATGGAAGTATGGAAGTATGCAGTATGGAAGTATGTAGTATGGAAGTATGCAGTATGCAGTATGCAGTATGTAGTATGCAGTATGGAAGTATGCAGTATGCAGTATGCAGTATCTAGTATGCAGTATGGAAGTATGGAAGTATGTAGTATGCAGTATGGAAGTATGCAGAATGGAAGTATGTAGTATGGAAGTATGTAGTATGGAAGTATGCAGTATGTAGTATGCAGTATCTAGTATGTAGTATGGAAGTATGCAGTATGGAAGTATGCAGTATGTAGTATGCAGTATGTAGTATGGAAGTATGGAAGTATGCAGTATGGAAGTATGTAGTATGGAAGTATGTAGTATGCAGTATCTAGTATGTAGTATGTAGTATGCAGTATCTAGTATGCAGTATGCAGTATGGAAGTATGCAGTATGGAAGTATGCAGTATGCAGTATGGAAGTATGGAAGTATGCAGTATGGAAGTATCTAGTATGTAGTATGGAAGTATGTAGTATGCAGTATGGAAGTATGTAGTACGCAGTATGGAAGTATGGAGTATGGAAGTATGTAGTATCTAGTATGTAGTATGGAAGTATGTAGTATGCAGTATGGAAGTATGCAGTATGGAAGTATGTAGTATGCAGTATCTAGTATGCAGTATGCAGTATGGAAGTATGTAGTATGCAGTATGGAAGTATGTAGTATGGAAGTATGGAAGTATGTAGTATGCAGTATGGAAGTATGTAGTATGGAAGTATGCAGTATGGAAGTATGTAGTATGCAGTATGGAAGTATGTAGTATGGAAGTATGTAGTATGGAAGTATGTAGTATGCAGTATCTAGTATGTAGTATGTAGTATGCAGTATCTAGTATGTAGTATGGAAGTATGTAGTATGCAGTATGGAAGTATGCAGTATGGAAGTATGTAGTATGGAAGTATGTAGTATGCAGTATCTAGTATGTAGTATGCAGTATGTAGTATGGAAGTATGCAGTATGGAAGTATGTAGTATGCAGTATCTAGTATGTAGTATGGAAGTATGCAGTATGGAAGTATGGAGTATGGAAGTATGTAGTATGGAAGTATGTAGTATCTAGTATGTAGTATGGAAGTATGGAAGTATGTAGTATGCAGTATCTAGTATGTAGTATGGAAGTATGGAGTATGGAAGTATGCAGTATGGAAGTATGTAGTATGGAGTATCTAGTATGTAGTATGGAAGTATGTAGTATGCAGTATCTAGTATGTAGTATGGAAGTATGCAGTATGTAGTATGCAGTATCTAGTATGTAGTATGGAAGTATGCAGTATGGAAGTATGGAGTATGTAGTATGCAGTATCTAGTATGTAGTATGGAAGTATGGAAGTATGCAGTATGGAAGTATGTAGTATGGAAGTATGCAGTATGCAGTATGCAGTATGTAGTATGCAGTATGGAAGTATGCAGTATGTAGTATGCAGTATCTAGTATGCAGTATGGAAGTATGGAAGTATGTAGTATGCAGTATGGAAGTATGCAGAATGGAAGTATGTAGTATGGAAGTATGTAGTATGGAAGTATGCAGTATGTAGTATGCAGTATCTAGTATGTAGTATGGAAGTATGCAGTATGGAAGTATGCAGTATGTAGTATGCAGTATGTAGTATGGAAGTATGGAAGTATGCAGTATGGAAGTATGTAGTATGGAAGTATGTAGTATGCAGTATCTAGTATGTAGTATGTAGTATGCAGTATCTAGTATGCAGTATGCAGTATGGAAGTATGCAGTATGGAAGTATGCAGTATGCAGTATGGAAGTATGGAAGTATGCAGTATGGAAGTATCTAGTATGTAGTATGGAAGTATGTAGTATGCAGTATGGAAGTATGTAGTACGCAGTATGGAAGTATGGAGTATGGAAGTATGTAGTATCTAGTATGTAGTATGGAAGTATGTAGTATGCAGTATGGAAGTATGCAGTATGGAAGTATGTAGTATGCAGTATCTAGTATGCAGTATGCAGTATGGAAGTATGTAGTATGCAGTATGGAAGTATGTAGTATGGAAGTATGGAAGTATGTAGTATGCAGTATGGAAGTATGTAGTATGGAAGTATGCAGTATGGAAGTATGTAGTATGCAGTATGGAAGTATGCAGTATGTAGTATGGAAGTATGCAGTATGGAAGTATGCAGTATGTAGTATGCAGTATGCAGTATGGAAGTATGCAGTATGGAAGTATGCAGTATGGAAGTATGCAGTATGTATTATGGAAGTATTCAGTATGCAGTATGCAGTATGGAAGTATGGAAGTATGCAGTATGGAAGTATGGAAGTATGTAGTATGGAAGTATGCAGTATCTAGTATGTAGTATGGAAGTATGGAAGTATGCAGTATGGAAGTATGCAGTATGTAGTATGCAGTATCTAGTATGTAGTATGGAAGTATGTAGTATGCAGTATGGAAGTATGCAGTATGGAAGTATGTAGTATGGAAGTATGTAGTATGCAGTATCTAGTATGTAGTATGGAAGTATGCAGTATGTAGTATGGAAGTATCTAGTATGCAGTATGTAGTATGGAAGTATGCAGTATGGAAGTATGTAGTATGCAGTATCTAGTATGTAGTATGGAAGTATGTAGTATGCAGTATGGAAGTATGGAGTATGGAAGTATGTAGTATGGAAGTATGTAGTATCTAGTATGTAGTATGGAAGTATGGAAGTATGTAGTATGCAGTATCTAGTATGTAGTATGGAAGTATGGAGTATGGAAGTATGCAGTATGGAAGTATGTAGTATGGAGTATCTAGTATGTAGTATGGAAGTATGTAGTATGGAAGTATGTAGTATGCAGTATCTAGTATGTAGTATGGAAGTATGGAAGTATGCAGTATGTAGTATGCAGTATCTAGTATGTAGTATGGAAGTATGGAAGTATGCAGTATGGAAGTATGGAGTATCTAGTATGTAGTATGGAAGTATGGAAGTATGCAGTATGGAAGTATGTAGTATGGAAGTATGGAAGTATGCAGTATGTAGTATGCAGTATCTAGTATGCAGTATGTAGTATGCAGTATCTAGTATGTAGTATGGAAGTATGTAGTATGCAGTATGGAAGTATGTAGTATGGAAGTATGTAGTATGCAGTATCTAGTATGTAGTATGGAAGTATGCAGTATGGAAGTATGCAGAATGGAAGTATGTAGTATGGAAGTATGTAGTATGGAAGTATGCAGTATGTAGTATGCAGTATCTAGTATGTAGTATGGAAGTATGCAGTATGGAAGTATGCAGTATGTAGTATGCAGTATGTAGTATGGAAGTATGTAGTATGCAGTATGGAAGTATGCAGTATGGAAGTATGTAGTATGGAAGTATGTAGTATGCAGTATCTAGTATGTAGTATGTAGTATGCAGTATCTAGTATGTAGTATGGAAGTATGTAGTATGCAGTATGGAAGTATGGAAGTATGTAGTATGGAAGTATGCAGTATCTAGTATGTAGTATGGAAGTATGGAAGTATGCAGTATGGAAGTATGCAGTATGTAGTATGCAGTATCTAGTATGTAGTATGGAAGTATGTAGTATGCAGTATGGAAGTATGCAGTATGGAAGTATGTAGTATGGAAGTATGTAGTATGCAGTATCTAGTATGTAGTATGGAAGTATGCAGTATGTAGTATGGAAGTATCTAGTATGCAGTATGTAGTATGGAAGTATGCAGTATGGAAGTATGTAGTATGCAGTATCTAGTATGTAGTATGGAAGTATGTAGTATGCAGTATGGAAGTATGGAGTATGGAAGTATGTAGTATGGAAGTATGTAGTATCTAGTATGTAGTATGGAAGTATGGAAGTATGTAGTATGCAGTATCTAGTATGTAGTATGGAAGTATGGAGTATGGAAGTATGCAGTATGGAAGTATGTAGTATGGAGTATCTAGTATGTAGTATGGAAGTATGTAGTATGGAAGTATGTAGTATGCAGTATCTAGTATGTAGTATGGAAGTATGGAAGTATGCAGTATGTAGTATGCAGTATCTAGTATGTAGTATGGAAGTATGGAAGTATGCAGTATGGAAGTATGGAGTATCTAGTATGTAGTATGGAAGTATGGAAGTATGCAGTATGGAAGTATGTAGTATGGAAGTATGGAAGTATGCAGTATGTAGTATGCAGTATCTAGTATGCAGTATGTAGTATGCAGTATCTAGTATGTAGTATGGAAGTATGTAGTATGCAGTATGGAAGTATGTAGTATGGAAGTATGTAGTATGCAGTATCTAGTATGTAGTATGGAAGTATGTAGTATGCAGTATGGAAGTATGCAGAATGGAAGTATGTAGTATGGAAGTATGTAGTATGGAAGTATGCAGTATGTAGTATGCAGTATCTAGTATGTAGTATGGAAGTATGCAGTATGGAAGTATGCAGTATGTAGTATGCAGTATGTAGTATGGAAGTATGTAGTATGCAGTATGGAAGTATGCAGTATGGAAGTATGTAGTATGGAAGTATGTAGTATGCAGTATCTAGTATGTAGTATGGAAGTATGTAGTATGCAGTATCTAGTATGTAGTATGGAAGTATGGAGTATGGAAGTATGCAGTATGGAAGTATGTAGTATGGAGTATCTAGTATGTAGTATGGAAGTATGTAGTATGCAGTATCTAGTATGTAGTATGGAAGTATGCAGTATGTAGTATGCAGTATCTAGTATGTAGTATGGAAGTATGCAGTATGGAAGTATGGAGTATGTAGTATGCAGTATCTAGTATGTAGTATGGAAGTATGGAAGTATGCAGTATGGAAGTATGTAGTATGGAAGTATGCAGTATGCAGTATGCAGTATGTAGTATGCAGTATGGAAGTATGCAGTATGTAGTATGCAGTATCTAGTATGCAGTATGGAAGTATGGAAGTATGTAGTATGCAGTATGGAAGTATGCAGAATGGAAGTATGTAGTATGGAAGTATGTAGTATGGAAGTATGCAGTATGTAGTATGCAGTATCTAGTATGTAGTATGGAAGTATGCAGTATGGAAGTATGCAGTATGTAGTATGCAGTATGTAGTATGGAAGTATGGAAGTATGCAGTATGGAAGTATGTAGTATGGAAGTATGTAGTATGCAGTATCTAGTATGTAGTATGTAGTATGCAGTATCTAGTATGCAGTATGCAGTATGGAAGTATGCAGTATGGAAGTATGCAGTATGCAGTATGGAAGTATGGAAGTATGCAGTATGGAAGTATCTAGTATGTAGTATGGAAGTATGTAGTATGCAGTATGGAAGTATGTAGTACGCAGTATGGAAGTATGGAGTATGGAAGTATGTAGTATCTAGTATGTAGTATGGAAGTATGTAGTATGCAGTATGGAAGTATGCAGTATGGAAGTATGTAGTATGCAGTATCTAGTATGCAGTATGCAGTATGGAAGTATGTAGTATGCAGTATGGAAGTATGTAGTATGGAAGTATGGAAGTATGTAGTATGCAGTATGGAAGTATGTAGTATGGAAGTATGCAGTATGGAAGTATGTAGTATGCAGTATGGAAGTATGCAGTATGTAGTATGGAAGTATGCAGTATGGAAGTATGCAGTATGTAGTATGCAGTATGCAGTATGGAAGTATGCAGTATGGAAGTATGCAGTATGGAAGTATGCAGTATGTATTATGGAAGTATTCAGTATGCAGTATGCAGTATGGAAGTATGGAAGTATGCAGTATGGAAGTATGGAAGTATGTAGTATGGAAGTATGCAGTATCTAGTATGTAGTATGGAAGTATGGAAGTATGCAGTATGGAAGTATGCAGTATGTAGTATGCAGTATCTAGTATGTAGTATGGAAGTATGTAGTATGCAGTATGGAAGTATGCAGTATGGAAGTATGTAGTATGGAAGTATGTAGTATGCAGTATCTAGTATGTAGTATGGAAGTATGCAGTATGTAGTATGGAAGTATCTAGTATGCAGTATGTAGTATGGAAGTATGCAGTATGGAAGTATGTAGTATGCAGTATCTAGTATGTAGTATGGAAGTATGTAGTATGCAGTATGGAAGTATGGAGTATGGAAGTATGTAGTATGGAAGTATGTAGTATCTAGTATGTAGTATGGAAGTATGGAAGTATGTAGTATGCAGTATCTAGTATGTAGTATGGAAGTATGGAGTATGGAAGTATGCAGTATGGAAGTATGTAGTATGGAGTATCTAGTATGTAGTATGGAAGTATGTAGTATGGAAGTATGTAGTATGCAGTATCTAGTATGTAGTATGGAAGTATGGAAGTATGCAGTATGTAGTATGCAGTATCTAGTATGTAGTATGGAAGTATGGAAGTATGCAGTATGGAAGTATGGAGTATCTAGTATGTAGTATGGAAGTATGGAAGTATGCAGTATGGAAGTATGTAGTATGGAAGTATGGAAGTATGCAGTATGTAGTATGCAGTATCTAGTATGCAGTATGTAGTATGCAGTATCTAGTATGTAGTATGGAAGTATGTAGTATGCAGTATGGAAGTATGTAGTATGGAAGTATGTAGTATGCAGTATCTAGTATGTAGTATGGAAGTATGCAGTATGGAAGTATGCAGAATGGAAGTATGTAGTATGGAAGTATGTAGTATGGAAGTATGCAGTATGTAGTATGCAGTATCTAGTATGTAGTATGGAAGTATGCAGTATGGAAGTATGCAGTATGTAGTATGCAGTATGTAGTATGGAAGTATGTAGTATGCAGTATGGAAGTATGCAGTATGGAAGTATGTAGTATGGAAGTATGTAGTATGCAGTATCTAGTATGTAGTATGTAGTATGCAGTATCTAGTATGTAGTATGGAAGTATGTAGTATGCAGTATGGAAGTATGGAAGTATGTAGTATGGAAGTATGCAGTATCTAGTATGTAGTATGGAAGTATGGAAGTATGCAGTATGGAAGTATGCAGTATGTAGTATGCAGTATCTAGTATGTAGTATGGAAGTATGTAGTATGCAGTATGGAAGTATGCAGTATGGAAGTATGTAGTATGGAAGTATGTAGTATGCAGTATCTAGTATGTAGTATGGAAGTATGCAGTATGTAGTATGGAAGTATCTAGTATGCAGTATGTAGTATGGAAGTATGCAGTATGGAAGTATGTAGTATGCAGTATCTAGTATGTAGTATGGAAGTATGTAGTATGCAGTATGGAAGTATGGAGTATGGAAGTATGTAGTATGGAAGTATGTAGTATCTAGTATGTAGTATGGAAGTATGGAAGTATGTAGTATGCAGTATCTAGTATGTAGTATGGAAGTATGGAGTATGGAAGTATGCAGTATGGAAGTATGTAGTATGGAGTATCTAGTATGTAGTATGGAAGTATGTAGTATGGAAGTATGTAGTATGCAGTATCTAGTATGTAGTATGGAAGTATGGAAGTATGCAGTATGTAGTATGCAGTATCTAGTATGTAGTATGGAAGTATGGAAGTATGCAGTATGGAAGTATGGAGTATCTAGTATGTAGTATGGAAGTATGGAAGTATGCAGTATGGAAGTATGTAGTATGGAAGTATGGAAGTATGCAGTATGTAGTATGCAGTATCTAGTATGCAGTATGTAGTATGCAGTATCTAGTATGTAGTATGGAAGTATGTAGTATGCAGTATGGAAGTATGTAGTATGGAAGTATGTAGTATGCAGTATCTAGTATGTAGTATGGAAGTATGTAGTATGCAGTATGGAAGTATGCAGAATGGAAGTATGTAGTATGGAAGTATGTAGTATGGAAGTATGCAGTATGTAGTATGCAGTATCTAGTATGTAGTATGGAAGTATGCAGTATGGAAGTATGCAGTATGTAGTATGCAGTATGTAGTATGGAAGTATGTAGTATGCAGTATGGAAGTATGCAGTATGGAAGTATGTAGTATGGAAGTATGTAGTATGCAGTATCTAGTATGTAGTATGGAAGTATGTAGTATGCAGTATCTAGTATGTAGTATGGAAGTATGTAGTATGCAGTATGGAAGTATGTAGTATGGAAGTATGTAGTATGCAGTATCTAGTATGGAGTATGGAAGTATGTAGTATGCAGTATGGAAGTATGGAGTATGGAAGTATGTAGTATGGAAGTATGTAGTATCTAGTATGTAGTATGGAAGTATGGAAGTATGTAGTATGCAGTATCTAGTATGGAAGTATGGAGTATGGAAGTATGCAGTATGGAAGTATGTAGTATGGAGTATCTAGTATGTAGTATGGAAGTATGTAGTATGCAGTATCTAGTATGTAGTATGGAAGTATGGAAGTATGCAGTATGTAGTATGCAGTATCTAGTATGTAGTATGGAAGTATGCAGTATGGAAGTATGGAGTATGTAGTATGCAGTATCTAGTATGTAGTATGGAAGTATGGAAGTATGCAGTATGGAAGTATGTAGTATGGAAGTATGCAGTATGCAGTATGGAAGTATGCAGTATTTAGTATGCAGTATCTAGTATGCAGTATGGAAGTATGCAGTATCTAGTATGCAGTATGGAAGTATGGAAGTATGTAGTATGCAGTATGGAAGTATGCAGAATGGAAGTATGTAGTATGGAAGTATGTAGTATGCAGTATGGAAGTATGGAGTATGGAAGTATGTAGTATGGAAGTATGTAGTATCTAGTATGTAGTATGGAAGTATGGAAGTATGTAGTATGCAGTATCTAGTATGGAAGTATGGAGTATGGAAGTATGCAGTATGGAAGTATGTAGTATGGAGTATCTAGTATGTAGTATGGAAGTATGTAGTATGCAGTATCTAGTATGTAGTATGGAAGTATGGAAGTATGCAGTATGTAGTATGCAGTATCTAGTATGTAGTATGGAAGTATGCAGTATGGAAGTATGGAGTATGTAGTATGCAGTATCTAGTATGTAGTATGGAAGTATGGAAGTATGCAGTATGGAAGTATGTAGTATGGAAGTATGCAGTATGCAGTATGGAAGTATGCAGTATGTAGTATGCAGTATCTAGTATGCAGTATGGAAGTATGCAGTATCTATTATGCAGTATGGAAGTATGGAAGTATGTAGTATGCAGTATGGAAGTATGCAGAATGGAAGTATGTAGTATGGAAGTATGTAGTATGGAAGTATGCAGTATGTAGTATGCAGTATCTAGTATGTAGTATGGAAGTATGCAGTATGGAAGTATGCAGTATGTAGTATGGAAGTATGTAGTATGCAGTATGGAAGTATGTAGTATGGAAGTATGTAGTATGCAGTATCTAGTATGTAGTATGCAGTATCTAGTATGCAGTATGCAGTATGGAAGTATGCAGTATGCAGTATGGAAGTATGGAAGTATGCAGTATGGAAGTATCTAGTATGTAGTATGGAAGTATGTAGTATGCAGTATGGAAGTATGTAGTACGCAGTATGGAAGTATGGAGTATGGAAGTATGTAGTACGCAGTATGGAAGTATGCAGTATGGAAGTATGTAGTATGCAGTATCTAGTATGCAGTATGCAGTATGGAAGTATGTAGTATGCAGTATGGAAGTATGTAGTATGCAGTATGGAAGTATGTAGTATGGAAGTATGCAGTATGGAAGTATGTAGTATGTAGTATGCAGTATGGAAGTATGCAGTATGCAGTATGGAAGTATGCAGTATGGAAGTATGCAGTATGTATTATGGAAGTATTCAGTATGCAGTATGCAGTATGGAAGTATGGAAGTATGGAAGTATGCAGTATGGAAGTATGGAAGTATGTAGTATGGAAGTATGCAGTATGTAGTATGCAGTATCTAGTATGTAGTATGGAAGTATGGAAGTATGCAGTATGGAAGTATGCAGTATGTAGTATGCAGTATCTAGTATGTAGTATGGAAGTATGGAAGTATGCAGTATGGAAGTATGTAGTATGGAAGTATGCAGTATGCAGTATGGAAGTATGCAGTATGTAGTATGCAGTATCTAGTATGTAGTATGGAAGTATGGAAGTATGCAGTATGGAAGTATGCAGTATGTAGTATGCAGTATCTAGTATGTAGTATGGAAGTATGGAAGTATGTAGTATGCAGTATGGAAGTATGCAGAATGGAAGTATGTAGTATGGAAGTATGTAGTATGGAAGTATGCAGTATGTAGTATGCAGTATCTAGTATGTAGTATGGAAGTATGTAGTATGCAGTATGGAAGTATGCAGTATGGAAGTATGTAGTATGGAAGTATGTAGTATGCAGTATCTAGTATGTAGTATGGAAGTATGCAGTATGTAGTATGCAGTATCTAGTATGCAGTATGCAGTATGGAAGTATGCAGTATGGAAGTATGCAGTATGCAGTATGGAAGTATGCAGTATGCAGTATCTAGTATGTAGTATGGAAGTATGCAGTATGGAAGTATGTAGTATCTAGTATGTAGTATGGAAGTATGCAGTATGGAAGTATGTAGTATGCAGTATGGAAGTATGTAGTATCTAGTATGTAGTATGGAAGTATGTAGTATGCAGTATGGAAGTATGCAGTATGTAGTATGCAGTATGGAAGTATTCAGTATGTAGTATGCAGTATGGAAGTATCTAGTATGCAGTATGGAAGTATGCAGTATGCAGTATGGAAGTATGTAGTATGGAAGTATGTAGTATGCAGTATGGAAGTATTCAGTATGTAGTATGCAGTATGGAAGTATGCAGTATGCAGTATGGAAGTATGCAGTATGTAGTATGGAAGTATGCAGTATGTAGTATGCAGTATGCAGTATGGAAGTATGCAGTATGTAGTATGGAAGTATTCAGTATGCAGTATGCAGTATGGAAGTATGCAGTATGCAGTATGGAAGTATTCAGTATGCAGTATGCAGTATGCAGTATGGAAGTATGCAGTATGGAAGTATGGAAGTATGCAGTATGGAAGTATGCAGTATGTAGTATGCAGTATGCAGTATGGAAGTATGCAGTATGGAAGTATGCAGTATGCAGTATGCAGTATGCAGTATGGAAGTATTCAGTATGGAAGTATGCAGTATGGAAGTATTCAGTATGGAAGTATGTAGTATGGAAGTATGTAGTATGCAGTATGGAAGTATGGAAGTATGCAGTATGGAAGTATGCAGTATGCAGTATGGAAGTATGCAGTATGGAAGTATGGAAGTATGCAGTATGTAGTATGGAAGTATGCAGTATGCAGTATGCAGTATGGAAGTATGGAAGTATGCAAGTATGCAGTATGGAAGTATTCAGTATGCAGTATGGAAGTATGCAGTATGTAGTATGGAAGTATGCAGTATGGAAGTATGCAGTATGACAGTATGGAAGTATGCAGTATGGAAGTATGGAAGTATGCAGTATGGAAGTATGCAGTATGACAGTATGGAAGTATGCAGTATGGAAGTATGGAAGTATGCAGTATGGTAGTATGCAGTATGGAAGTATGCAGTATGGAAGTATGCAGTATGGAAGTATGCAGTATGCAGTATGGAAGTACGGAAATATGTAGTATGGAAGTATGCAGTATGGAAGTATGCAGTATGTAGTATGCAGTATGGAAGTATGCAGTATGGAAGTATGCAGTATGGAAGTATATAGTATGGAAGTATGCAGTATGCAGTATGGAAGTATGCAGTATGGAAGTATGCAGTATGCAGTATGGAAGTATGCAGTATGGAAGTATGCAGTATGGAAGTATATAGTATGCAGTATGTAGTATGGAAGTATGCAGTACGGAAGTATGCAGTACGGAAGCATGCAGTACGGAAGTATGCAGTACGGAAGTATGCAGTATGGAAGTATATAGTATGCAGTATGCAGTATGGAAGTATGCAGTATGCAGTATGGAAGTATGCAGTATATAGTATGCAGTATGTAGTATGGAAGTATGCAGTATGGAAGTATGCAGTATGCAGTATGCAGTATGTAGTATGGAAGTATGCAGTAGTATGGAAGTATGGCCCCCCCACTATTGAAGTATATAGTATGCAGTAAGTAGTATGGAAGTCCAAAAAAAAGAAAAGGTATGGGGGGGTTTAGAGAGTTTAGAAGTATGCAGTATATAGTATGCAGTATGCAGTATGGAAAGTATGTAGTATGGAAGTATGTAGTATGCAGTATGGAAGTATTCAGTATGTAGTATGCAGTATGGAAGTATGCAGTATGTAGTATGGAAGTATGCAGTATGCAGTATGGAAGTATGCAGTATGTAGTATGGAAGTATTCAGTATGCAGTATGCAGTATGGAAGTATGCAGTATGGAAGTATGCAGTATGGAAGTATGCAGTATGCAGTATGGAAGTATGCAGTATGGAAGTATGGAAGTATGCAGTATGGAAGTATGCAGTATGTAGTATGCAGTATGCAGTATGGAAGTATGCAGTATGGAAGTATGCAGTATGCAGTATGCAGTATGGAAGTATGCAGTATGCAGTATGGAAGTATGCAGTATGGAAGTATTCAGTATGGAAGTATGTAGTATGGAAGTATGTAGTATGCAGTATGGAAGTATGCAGTATGGAAGTATGCAGTATGCAGTATGGAAGTATGCAGTATGGAAGTATGCAGTATGCAGTATGGAAGTATGCAGTATGCAGTATGCAGTATGGAAGTATGGAAGTATGCAAGTATGCAGTATGGAAGTATGCAGTATGCAGTATGCAGTATGGAAGTATGGAAGTATGCAAGTATGCAGTATGGAAGTATTCAGTATGCAGTATGGAAGTATGCAGTATGTAGTATGGAAGTATGCAGTATGGAAGTATGCAGTATGACAGTATGGAAGTATGCAGTATGGAAGTATGGAAGTATGCAGTATGGAAGTATGCAGTATGACAGTATGGAAGTATGCAGTATGGAAGTATGGAAGTATGCAGTATGGAAGTATGTAGTATACAGTATGTAGTATGCAGTAT
Source organism: Odontesthes bonariensis (assembly GCF_027942865.1). Classification (NCBI taxonomy): domain Eukaryota; kingdom Metazoa; phylum Chordata; class Actinopteri; order Atheriniformes; family Atherinopsidae; genus Odontesthes; species Odontesthes bonariensis. The sequence goes on along the minus strand of NC_134506.1, from coordinate 47,671,200 downwards.
GGAAGTATGCAGTATGGAAGTATGCAGTATGCAGTATGCAGTATGGAAGTACGGAAATATGTAGTATGGAAGTATGCAGTATGGAAGTATGCAGTATGTAGTATGCAGTATGGAAGTATGCAGTATGGAAGTATATAGTATGGAAGTATGCAGTATGCAGTATGGAAGTATGCAGTATGGAAGTATGCAGTATGCAGTATGGAAGTATGCAGTATGGAAGTATGCAGTATGGAAGTATATAGTATGCAGTATGTAGTATGGAAGTATGCAGTACGGAAGTATGCAGTACGGAAGCATGCAGTATGGAAGTATGCAGTACGGAAGTATGCAGTACGGAAGTATGCAGTATGGAAGTATATAGTATGCAGTATGCAGTATGGAAGTATGCAGTATGCAGTATGGAAGTATGCAGTATATAGTATGCAGTATGTAGTATGGAAGTATGCAGTATGGAAGTATGCAGTATGGAAGTATGCAGTATGCAGTATGCAGTATGTAGTATGGAAGTATGCAGTATGGAAGTATGCAGTATTGAAGTATATAGTATGCAGTATGGAAGTATGCAGTACGGAAGTATGCAGTATGGAAGTATGCAGTATATAGTATGCAGTATGCAGTATGGAAGTATGCAGTATGGAAGTATATAGTATGCAGTATGTAGTATGGAAGTATGCAGTACGGAAGTATGCAGTATGGAAGTATGCAGTACGGAAGTATGCAGTATGCAGTATGCAGTATGGAAGTATGCAGTACGGAAGTATGCAGTACGGAAGTATGTAGTATGCAGTATGCAGTACGGAAGTATGCAGTATGCAGTACGGAAGTATGCAGTATGGAAGTATATAGTATGCAGTATGCAGTATGTAGTATGGAAGTATGCAGTACGGAAGTATGCAGTACGGAAGTATGCAGTACGGAAGTATATAGTATGCAGTATGCAGTATGCAGTACGGAAGTATGCAGTACGGAAGTATGCAGTACGGAAGTATATAGTATGCAGTATGCAGTATGTAGTATGGAAGTATGCAGTATGGAAGTATGCAGTATGGAAGTATGCAGTATGGAAGTATGCGGATTCAAACACAGCCGTGGTGTTTGATGTGTTCCTGTCAGAGCGCAGCTACTGTTTACAGGAAGTGATGTCATGTGTCTCTCAGCCCAGCAACACGTCCAGCTCGCTGACCTCGCTGACCTCCTGCTCCAGCACCTCCGACTCCATCACGCCCAGCACCTGGAGCACAGGTGAGACCGCGCCGCCGCCGCCGCCCGTCTGGACGTTTTCACTTCCTGCTGACCCGCCCCCTTCCTGTGGTTTTCAGTCAGAGACGGCGAGCACGCCAGCCCCTGGGGCGAATCCTCGCCCGACGACTACCGCTACGGCAGCCAGGGCTACACGGACCCTCGGGAGCGCGAGCGGGAGCAGCACGACATGAACAAGAGGTGAGGAGGCTCCGCCTCCCGGACAGGTGAGGTGTGTGTGATGTCACTGTGATGCCACTTCCTGTTCCCCTGCAGGCTGCTGGACCCGGCCAACACGCTGCAGTTCGACGACTTTAAGAAGTGTTACGGCGAGATCCTGTACCGCTGGGGTCTGAGGGACAAGAGGGCCGACGTGCTGAAGTTCGCCTCCTGCCCGCCGGAGCCTCACAAAGGCATCGGTACGCCACCGGCTGCACGCCACACGAGTCACATGGCACGCATCACATGTCACGCGACACGCATCACATGACACGTATCACACGACACGCATCACATGACACGTGTCACGCGACACATGTCACATCACGTGACACGCATCACACGACACGTATCACGTCACATGACACGACACGCATCACATGACACGCATCATGTCACACATCACATTACACGTATCACGTCACATGACACGCATCACATGACACACATCACGTGACACACATCACATGACACGCATCACATGACACGACACGCATCACATGACACGCATCATGTCACATGACACGACACGCATGTCACACATCACATGACACGTATCAAGTCACGCATCACATGACACGTATCACATGTCACACATCACATGACACGACACACATCACGTGACACGTATCACGTCACGTATCACGTCACATATCACGTCACATGACACGCATCACATGACACATGACACGCGTCACGTGACAGAGATGTCAGCTCAGCGTGCCGTGAGGTGGAACCGGTTCACGCTGAGCTGACATCTCTATGTCGTCTCTCCACAGAGTTCGGCGTGTACTGCTGCCACTGCCGCAGCCAGGCGCGCGGCACGCAGTGCGCCGTCTGCAAGCGGCTGACCTTCCAGTGCGCCATCTGCCACGTGGCGGTCCGAGGCTCCTCCAACTTCTGCCTGAGCTGCGGTCACGGAGGACACACCAGTCACATGATGGACTGGTTCCGCCGGCAGGACGAGTGCCCGGCGGGCTGCGGCTGCCACTGCCTGCTGCAGAGCACCTTCTGACGGGCCGCCGCCACCGGGGCGCCACGGCGAGACGTGAAGAGGGAGAACATGTGACGATGCAAATATAATAATGTCAGAACATTAAAGTTTATTATTTACTTTCACTCGTCTTTCTGTTCATGAACTAATAACAGATGCGAAATAATAATCAGAATTTATTCTAAAACAAACATCATGTGAGCACCGAGGCCGCCCTGCTGCAGAAAGGTCGTAACCGTGGAGAAGTTCTTTCTCCAGTCCAGCAGACGAATCCGACTCGTCCTGACTGTCACATGACCGGCGGCAGCTGCGGCCGGTATCTGGGCGGAGTTCTGAGTCGGCAGAAGACGCAGCGCGTCAGCAGGTCAGAGGTCAGCAGGCGGCACACAGGAAATGGCTTCCCACACTCCTCACACTGAAAACACACACGGACAGGTTAAAGGGACAGTTCGCTGCTTTCAGTTAAAGAACACCACAGAACAACGGTCAGTGTAGGTTCTCTCATCGTGATGTCACTTCCTGTTAAGTTTGGTCACATGATGCAGGAGGACTCCCACCTTCAGGATGTGGACTCCCGTCCCTTCGGTCCTTTTCCTCTGCAAGACCTCTGGGATCTCCTCCATGTTCTCGACGTCCCAGAGCCGAATGGTGCCGTCCTGCAGAGAGAGGAGAGCGGAGTCAGAACCGGGAACATGGTTTCATCTGAATCTGAGGATTCCTGAAGCCGGTCAGATGTGCAGCCTCACAGAGATGGACCAGCCTGACCTCGTCTGAGAGAAGAATCACATTAAGAACCTTTAAGGTTTGGACTGTAAAACAGAACCTTGGAGGAGGAGACCATCAACTTCCCGTCTGCGCTCAGAGTCACGTCTGTCACCCAATCGCTGTGGCCCTGAGAAAGCAAACAAATCATGAGCCGAGCCTCCAGAGACGCCAGGACGATCTGCGAATCGCTTTCAGTCAGCAGGTCCTCACCTTCAGGACGAGAGACGGGCAGAGCGAGGTCACGTCCCAGAGTGCAACAGTCCTGTCGTAGGAGCCCGACACCAGCAGGCCGCCTGCGGAGACACGTCACGACACATGACACGCATCACATGACACGAGTCACATGTCACATCACATGACACGCATCGCATGACACGCGTCGCATGACACGCGTCCCATGAAACGCGTCGCATGACACGCGTCACATGACACACATCGCATGACACGCATCACATGACACGCGTCACATGACACGCGTCACATGACACGAGTCACATGTCACATCACATGACACGCATCGCATGACACGCGTCGCATGACACGCATCACATGACACGAGTCGCATGACACGCATCACATGACACACATCGCATGACACGCATCACATGACACGCGTCACATGACACGCGTCACATGACACGCATCGCATGACACGCATCACGACACATCACATGACACGCGTCGCATGACACACATCACATGACACGAGTCGCATGACACATCACATGACACGCGTCACATGACACGCGTCACATGACACGCATCACATGACACGCATCGCATGACACGAGACACATGACACGCATCACATGACACGCATCACATGACACACATCACATGACACGCATCACATGACACGACACATCACATGACACGCGTCACATGACACACATCACATGACACGAGTCACATGACACGCATCACATAACACGCATCGCATGACACGCATCACATGACACACATCACATGACACGCGTCACATGACACATCACATGACACGAGTCACATGTCACATCACATGACACACATCACATGACACGCGTCACGACACACATCACATGACACGCATCCCATGACACGAGTCGCATGACACGCATCACATGACACACATCGCATGACACGCATCACATGACACGCATCACATGACACGCGTCACATGACACATCACATGACACGCATCGCATGACACGCATCACGACACATCACATGACACGCGTCGCATGACACACATCACATGACACGAGTCGCATGACACATCACATGACACGCGTCACATGACATCACATGACACGCGTCACATGACACGCATCGCATGACACGAGACACATGACACGCATCACATGACACGCATCACATGACACGCATCACATGACACACATCACATGACACGAGTCACATGTCACATCACATATCACGACACATCACATGACACGCGTCACATGACACACATCGCATGACACGCATCACATGACACACATCACATGACACGCGTCACATGACACGAGTCACATGTCACATCACATGACACACATCACATGACACGCGTCACGACACATCACATGACACGCGTCACATGACACACATCACATGACACGAGTCACATGTCACATCACATGACACGCATCGCATGACACGCATCACATGACACACATCACATGACACGCGTCACATAACACACATCACATGACACGCGTCACATGACACACATCACATGACACGCGTCGCATCACGACACATCACATGACACGCGTCACATGACACATCACATGACACGAGTCACATGTCACATCACATGACACGCATCGCATGACACGCATCACATGACACGCATCGCATGACACACATCACATAACACGCATCGCATGACACGCATCGCATGACACGCATCACATAACACGCATCGCATGACACGCATCGCATGACACACATCACATGACACGCATCGCATGACACGCATCGCATGACACACATCACATAACACGAGTCACATGTCACATCACATGACACGCGTCACATAACACACATCACATGACACGCGTCACATGACACACATCACATGACACGCATCACGACACATCACATGACACGCATCGCATGACACGCATCACATGACACGCATCGCATGACACACATCACATGACACGCATCGCATGACACGCATCGCATGACACGCATCGCATGACACGCATCGCATGACACGCATCACATAACACGCATCGCATGACACGCATCGCATGACACACATCACATAACACGCATCGCATGACACGCATCGCATGACACGCGTCACATAACACGCATCGCATGACACGCATCACGACACATCACATGACACGCGTCGCATGACACACATCACATGACACGAGTCGCATGACACATCACATGACACGCGTCACATGACACATGACACGCGTCACATGACACGCATCACATGACACGCATCGCATGACACGAGACACATGACACGCATCACATGACACGCATCACATGACACACATCACATGACACGCATCACATGACACACATCACATATCACGACACATCACATGACACGCGTCACATGACACACATCACATGACACGAGTCACATGACACGCATCACATAACACGCATCGCATGACACACATCACATGACACGCGTCACATGACACATCACATGACACGAGTCACATGTCACATCACATGACACACATCACATGACACGCGTCACGACACATCACATGACACGCGTCACATGACACACATCACATGACACGCGTCACATGACACGCATCACATGACACGAGTCGCATGACACGCATCACATGACACACATCGCATGACACGCATCACATGACACGCATCACATGACACGCATCACATGACACGCGTCGCATGACACACATCACATGACACGAGTCGCATGACACATCACATGACACGCGTCACATGACACGCGTCACATGACACGCATCACATGACACGCATCGCATGACACGAGACACATGACACGCATCACATGACACGCATCACATGACACACATCACATGACACGCATCACATGACACACATCACATGACACGAGTCACATGTCACATCACATATCACGACACATCACATGACACGCGTCACATGACACACATCACATGACACGAGTCACATGACACGCATCACATAACACGCATCGCATGACACGCATCACATGACACACATCACATGACACGCGTCACATGACACATCACATGACACGAGTCACATGTCACATCACATGTGACACATCACATGACACGCGTCACATGACACACATCACATGACACGCGTCACATGACACACATCACATGACACGAGTCACATGTCACATCACATGACACGCATCGCATGACACGCATCACATGACACACATCACATGACACGCATCGCATGACACGCATCACATGACACACATCACATGACACGCGTCACATGACACGCGTCACATGACACACATCACATGACACGCGTCACATGACACACATCACATGACACACATCACATGACACGCGTCACATGACACACATCACATGACACGCGTCACATGACACACATCACATGACACGCGTCACATGACACATCACATGACACGCATCGCATGACACGCATCACATGACACGCATCGCATGACACACATCACATAACACGCATCGCATGACACGCATCGCATGACACGCATCGCATGACACGCATCGCATGACACGCATCACATAACACGCATCGCATGACACGCATCGCATGACACGCATCGCATGACACACATCACATGACACGCATCGCATGACACGCATCACATGACACGCATCGCATGACACGCATCGCATGACACACATCACGACACATCACATGACACGCATCGCATGACACGAGTCACATGTCACATCACATGACACGCGTCACATAACACACATCACATGACACGCGTCACATGACACACATCACATGACACGCATCACGACACATCACATGACACGCATCGCATGACACGCATCACATGACAAGCATCGCATGACACACATCACATAACACGCATCGCATGACACGCATCGCATGACACGCATCGCATGACACGCGTCGCATGACACGCGTCACATAACACGCATCGCATGACACGCATCGCATGACACGCGTCACATGACACGCATCACATGACACGAATCGCATGACACACATCGCATGACACGCATCACGACACATCACATGACACGCGTCACATGACACACATCACATGACACGAGTCGCATGACACGCATCACATGACACGCATCGCATGACACGAGACACATGACACGCATCACATGACACGCATCACATGACACACATCACATGACACGCGTCACATGACACACATCACATGACACGAGTCACATGTCACATCACATGACACACATCACATGACACGAGTCACATGACACATGACACGCATCACGACACATCACATGACACGCGTCACATGACACACATCACATGACACGAGTCACATGACACGCGTCACATAACACGCATCGCATGACACGCATCACATGACACACATCACATGACACGCGTCACATGACACGCGTCACATGACACACATCACATGTCACATCACATGACACGCATCGCATGACACGCATCACATGACACACATCACATAACACGCATCGCATGACACGCATCGCATGACACGCATCACATGACACACATCACATAACACGCATCGCATGACACGCATCACATGACACACATCACATGACACCCATTACGACACATCACATGACACGCATCACATGACACACATCACATGACACCCATTACGACACATCACATGACACGCGTCACATGACACGAGTCACATATCACATCACATGACACGCGTCACATGACACACATCACATGACACACATCACATGACACGCATCACGACACATCACATGACACGCATCGCATGACACGCATCACATGACACGCATCGCATGACACACATCACATAACACGCATCGCATGACACGCATCGCATGACACGCATCGCATGACACGCATCACATAACACGCATCGCATGACACGCATCGCATGACACGCATCGCATGACACACATCACATAACACGCATCGCATGACACGCGTCACATAACACGCATCGCATGACACGCATCGCATGACACGCGTCACATGACACGCATCACATGACACGAATCGCATGACACACATCGCATGACACGCATCACGACACATCACATGACACGCGTCACATGACACACATCACATGACACGAGTCGCATGACACGCATCACATGACACGCATCGCATGACACGAGACACATGACACGCATCACATGACACGCATCACATGACACACATCACATGACACGCGTCACATGACACACATCACATGACACGAGTCACATGTCACATCACATGACACACATCACATGACACGAGTCACATGACACATGACACGCATCACGACACATCACATGACACGCATCACATGACACACATCACATGACACGCGTCACATGACACACATCACATGACACGCATCACGACACATCACATGACACGCGTCACATGACACGCGTCACATGACACACATCACATGTCACATCACATGACACGCATCGCATGACACGCATCACATGACACACATCACATAACACGCATCGCATGACACGCATCGCATGACACACATCACATAACACGCATCGCATGACACGCATCACATGACACACATCACATGACACCCATTACGACACATCACATGACACGCATCACATGACACACATCACATGACACCCATTACGACACATCACATGACACGCGTCACATGACACGAGTCACATATCACATCACATGACACACATCACATGACACGCGTCACATGACACACATCACATGACACGCATCACGACACATCACATGACACGCGTCACATGACACACATCACATGACACGCGTCACATGTCACATCACATGACACGCATCACATGACACGCGTCACATGACACGAGTCACATGTCACATCACATGACACACATCACATGACACACATCACATGACACGCGTCACATGACACACATCACATGACACGAGTCACATGTCACATCACATGACACGCATCGCATGACACGCATCACATGACACGCATCGCATGACACGCATCACATGACACGAATCGCATGACACACATCGCATGACACGCATCACGACACATCACATGACACGCGTCACATGACACACATCACATGACACGAGTCGCATGACACGCATCACATGACACGCATCGCATGACACGAGACACATGACACGCATCACATGACACGCATCACATGACACACATCACATGACATGCGTCACATGACACACATCACATGACACGAGTCACATGTCACATCACATGACACACATCACATGACACGAGTCACATGACACATGACACGCATCACGACACATCACATGACACGCATCACATGACACACATCACATGACACGCGTCACATGACACACATCACATGACACGCATCACGACACATCACATGACACGCGTCACATGACACGCGTCACATGACACGCGTCACATGACACACATCACATGTCACATCACATGACACGCATCGCATGACACGCATCACATGACACACATCACATAACACGCATCGCATGACACGCATCGCATGACACGCATCACATGACACACATCACATAACACGCATCGCATGACACGCATCACATGACACACATCACATGACACCCATTACGACACATCACATGACACGCATCACATGACACACATCACATGACACCCATTACGACACATCACATGACACGCGTCACATGACACGAGTCACATATCACATCACATGACACACATCACATGACACGCGTCACATGACACACATCACATGACACGCATCACGACACATCACATGACACGCGTCACATGACACACATCACATGACACGCGTCACATGTCACATCACATGACACGCATCACATGACACGCGTCACATGACACGAGTCACATGTCACATCACATGACACACATCACATGACACACATCACATGACACGCGTCACATGACACACATCACATGACACGAGTCACATGTCACATCACATGACACGCATCGCATGACACGCATCACATGACACGCATCGCATGACACGCATCGCATGACACGCATCACATAACACGCATCGCATGACACGCATCGCATGACACGCATCGCATGACACGCATCGCATGACACGAGACACATGATGCGACACAGTGTGTTCAGAACCTTTAGGACCCGGTCAGACCGATCCATCCTAATTTCCTAAATCAGCTCCACTTTTATCTCAAATCATCTTAAATTTTTGTTCAGCTTCTTTTTCTATTTTTCTCTCGAAGCTTCAGTTTCATTTTGTTTCGTCTTTACGACCAAACTTATCTTATGACTTGAACCCAAACGAACGTGTCCAGGACACGGGAAGGATGGGCGTGGCGCTCGCAGCTGCTGAGGTCACGTGGCGTCTCACCGTCAGCAGAGAAGCAGCAGCAGCTCACGCTGCCTTCGTGCCCGCCGCGCAGCGTCGTCCCTCCCTGAGACCGGAACCATCCCGCCTGCAGGTCCCACAACTTCAGGGTTTTATCCCACGATGCCGTGCACAGGAAGTGCCCGTTGCTGGTGAAGCAGCAGTCGGACACGACGTTGCCATGATTACTGAGAGTGAAACGTAAAGAAGAAGACAGGAAGTGATATTGTTGCTTTCCTTAAAGCGATACAATGTAACTTCTCAAAAAGCCCACTCTGGAGCTCCCCCTACAGGCTTGGAGGTAATGTACAGTTACACTGTCGTAAATACAACACCCTTTCGCTTTCACTTTTCACGTTTGTTGACGAACCGGCGAGGAGTCAGAAGGTAAGAGTAATCAAATGTACCTGGGAGCGTGAGAGGGGTCTATTTGTTTTTGCGGTAGGTGTGCCAGAAAGCAAGTCGAAGTACTTCTGCTCAGCTCCCGGGCCGCTCCAGCAAAGTTACATAGCGCAGTTTTTCCAACTCAGACCCCCGAAGGGCATAGGAGACAGGCCCATCGTAATATTAAAACTCATTCTAGCCCCACAAATTTTTTCAAGCTGTTATTTTAAGGTAGAAATGTTACATAGTATTGGTTTAATAAATACAGTAAACATTCAGCTCCAGAGCAGTCCCAGCGCACCAGGTTAGGGTTAGCTTTAAAAGAACATTAGGTTAGGGTTAGCTTTAAAAGAACATTAGCTTAGGGTTAGCTTTAAAAGAACATTAGGTTAGGGTTAGCTTTAAAAGAACATTAGGTTAGGGTTAGCTTTAAAAGAACATTAGGTTAGGGTTAGCTTTAAAAGAACATTAGCTTAGGGTTAGCTTTAAAAGAACATTAGGTTAGGGTTAGTTTTAAAAGAACATTAGCTTAGGGTTAGCTTTAAAAGAACATTAGGTTAGGCTTAGTTTTAAAAGAACATAAGGTTTGGGTTAGCTTTAAAAGAACATTAGGTTTGGGTTAGCTTTAAAAGAACATTAGGTTTGGGTTAGCTTTAAAAGAACATTAGGTTAGGGTTAGCTTTAAAAGAACATTAGGTTTGGGTTAGCTTTAAAAGAACATTAGGTTTGGGTTAGCTTTAAAAGAACATTAGGTTAGGGTTAGCTTTAAAAGAACATTTAAAGCAGACTGCAAGAAAGCTGGAGAGACAGTGGCGTTCCTCTAATTTAGAAGAGTCTCAGTTAGTCTGGAAAGATAGTTTAACAATGTATAAGAAAGCCCTTCGTAAAGCTAGAACTGCTTATTATTCATCATTGATAGAAGAGAATAAGAATAATCCCAGGTTTCTTTTCAGCACTGTAGCCAGTCTGACTAAGAGTCCGAGCTCTGCTGAGCCAGTTATTCCTTTAACTCTCAGCAGTGATGATTTCATGAGCTTCTTTATTAATAAAATTGTTTCTATCAGAGAGAAGATTGATGGAGTCCTTCCCACTATTATCAGTGATGTATCATCAAGTACAGCAGCTTTAGAAGTATCTTTAGAACCTGATTTGTATTTAGACGGCTTCTGCCCAGTTGATCTCTCTGAGCTAACAACAGCAATAGTCTCTTCTAAACCATCAACTTGTGTTTTAGACCCAATCCCAACCAGACTGTTCAAGGAGGTTTTCCCCTTAATTGACACTTCCATATTGGATTTGATCAATCTGTCTTTGTTGACAGGATATGTACCTCAGACTTTTAAGGTTGCTGTAATTAAACCTTTACTTAAAAAACCTACTCTTGATTCAGAAGTGTTGGCTCATTATAGACCTATATCCAATCTCCCTTTTATGTCTAAAGTTCTTGAAAAAATAGTTGCAGCTCAGCTTTGTGATCATTTACACAGAAATAATTTGTTTGAAGAGTTTCAGTCAGGATTCAGAGTGGATCATAGCACAGAAACAGCACTGCTGAAAGTTACCAATGATCTCCTCTTAGCCTCTGATAGCGGACTTGTGTCTGTGCTTGTCCTGTTGGATCTCAGTGCTGCATTTGATACGGTCGATCACAGTATCTTATTACACAGACTTGAACATGTTATTGGGATTAAAGGAACTGCATTAGGCTGGTTTAAATCATATTTATCTGATAGATTTCAGTTTGTTCTTGTAAATGAAGAATCTTCCTCACACACCAGAGTAAGTCATGGAGTTCCTCAGGGTTCTGTGCTTGGACCGATTCTTTTTACTTTATACATGCTTCCATTAGGTAACATTATTAGACAGCATGGCATAAATTTCCATTGCTATGCTGATGATACTCAGCTGTACTTATCTATAAAACCAGATGAACCCAATAGGTTGGTCAGACTACAAGCATGTCTTAAAGACATAAAGACCTGGATGACTCAGAACTGTCTGCTGCTAAATTCAGACAAAACTGAAGTCGTTATCTTTGGACCTGAGCGTTTCAGGGAGAAATTGTCTAGCTATATAGTTACTCTAGATGGTATTTCCTTGGCTTCTAGTTCTACAGTGAGGAACCTTGGAGTTATTTTTGACCAGAACTTATCATTTGACTCGCATATAAAACAGGTTTCTAGGACTGCCTTCTTTCACCTTCGTAATATTGTTAAAATCAGGAACATCCTGTCTCAGAGTGATGCAGAAAAACTAATTCATGCATTTGTTACTTCAAGATTGGACTACTGTAATTCTTTATTATTGGGCTGTCCTACATATTCTCTGAAAAGCCTCCAGCTGATCCAAAATGCTGCAGCCAGAGTTCTGATGAGAACTAACAGCAGAGATCATATTTCTCCAGTTTTAGCTTCTCTTCATTGGCTCCCTGTTAAATTCAGAATAGAATTTAAGATTCTTCTCCTCACACATAAAGCTCTTAATGACCGAGCTCCATCATATCTTAAAGATCTCATTGTAAGATCTTTTCCTAACAGAGCACTTCGTTCCCAAACTGCAGGTTTACTTGAGGTTCCCAGAGTTTCTAAAAGTAGAATGGGAGGCAGAGCCTTCAGTTATCAGGCCCCTCTCTTGTGGAATAAGCTGCCAGTAAATGTCCAGGAAGCAGACACCCTTTCCACTTTTAAGACCAGGCTTAAAACTTTCCTTTTTGATAAAGCTTATAGTTAGGGATGGCTCAGGTGATCCTGAAACATCCCATAGTTAAGCTGCTATAGGCCTAGACTGCTGGGGGGCCTCATCTGACACACCTTTCCTCACTTTACTCTCTTTATGTATATGTGATGTTATTGTGGTCATTAACTCGTGTTTCCCTGTTCCAACAGATATCCTTTGAATGGTGTTACAGTGCCGCCGCCGCTGCGGCCCCCCCCCCTTTTTTCTTCCTTCTCAAACCCCAGCTGGTCGAGGCGGATGGCCACCCTTCCTGAGTCTGGTTCTGCCAGAGGTTTCTTCCTGTTAAAAGGGAGTTGTTTCTCTCCACAGTCGCCTCAGGCACGCTCAGGCCGGGAGATTGGACAGAAAAACAAAAAGTTTTCAGTGCAATCTGTTGGTTTTCTTAGCTAGGAAATTGTTTTTGAATTGGCTCTATATGAACGAATTGGATTATTTTATGAATTATGATTATTATTAATTAATTGAATTCCAATTGGCTTGAATTGGACTTACTATCTAAGTGCCTTGAGATGACATTTGTTGTATTTGGCGCTATATAAATAAAAATGAATTGAATTGAATTGAATTGAATTAGGTTAGGGTTAGCTTTAAAAGAACATTAGCTTAGGGTTAGCTTTAAAAGAACATTAGCTTAGGGTTAGCTTTAAAAGAACATTAGCTTAGGGTTAGCTTTAAAAGAACATTAGCTTAGGGTTAGCTTTAAAAGAACATTAGGTTAGGGTTAGCTTTAAAAGAACATCAGCTTTGTCCCACCTGCCCACGGACACGGTGGTCTTCTGAGCCTGCAGGTCCCACAGTTTGATGCTCCGGTCTGCAGAAACCGTGGCGACCCGCCGGTTCTGAGGGTCGAACTTGCACCGGGTTACGGTGGAGCGGTGATGATCTGCTGGGACAGATGTTCCAGATGTTAGTCTCATTAGCAGAGAGTCAAAGCGGAGCTGTGTGTGGGGGGGGCGTACCGCTGATGTGGTGCAGCGTCCGACCGCTGGCTGCGTCGCAGATGGAGACGCTGTTCTGAGGGTCCGAGGCGCAGACCACCAGCCGGCCGTCCGGCGAGCAGCCGCAGGACGTCAGCAGGCCGGCCTGCCGCGACTCCCACTGCACAGCAAAGACCAGACTTAGAGGAAATCTGGTACCAGAGCTGGTTCTGGTACCAGAGCTGGTTCTGGTATCAGAGCTGGTTCTGGTTCTGGTATCAGATCTGGTTCTGGTTCCAGAGCTGGTTCTGGTTCTGGTATCAGATCTGGTTCTGGTTCCAGAGCTGGTTCTGGTTCTGGTATCAGATCTGGTTCTGGTATCAGAGCTGGTTCTGGTTCTGGTATCAGAGCTGGTTCTGGTATCAGATCTGGTTCTGGTTCCAGAGCTGGTTCTGGTATCAGAGCTGGTTCTGGTTCTGGTACCAGAGCTGGTTCTGGTACCAGAGCTGGTTCTGGTTCCAGAGCTGGTTCTGGTATCAGAGCTGGTTCTGGTTCTGGTATCAGATCTGGTTCTGGTTCCAGAGCTGGTTCTGGTTCTGGTATCAGGGCTGGTTCTGGTATCAGAGCTGGTTCTGGTTCTGGTATCAGGGCTGGTTCTGGTATCAGGGCTGGTTCTGGTTCTGGTATCAGAGCTGGTTCTGGTATCAGAGCTGGTTCTGGTTCTGGTATCAGGGCTGGTTCTGGTATCAGAGCTGGTTCTGGTTCTGGTATCAGGGCTGGTTCTGGTATCAGAGCTGGTTCTGGTTCTGGTATCAGAGCTGGTTCTGGTTCCAGAGCTGGTTCTGGTTCTGGTATCAGAGCTGGTTCTGGTATCAGAGCTGGTTCTGGTTCTGGTATCAGAGCTGGTTCTGGTTCCAGAGCTGGTTCTGGTTCTGGTATCAGGGCTGGTTCTGGTTCTGGTATCAGAGCTGGTTCTGGTTCTGGTATCAGATCTGGTTCTGGTATCAGAGCTGGTTCTGGTATCAGGGCTGGTTCTGGTTCTGGTATCAGAGCTGGTTCTGGTTCTGGTATCAGATCTGGTTCTGGTATCAGAGCTGGTTCTGGTTCTGGTATCAGGGCTGGTTCTGGTATCAGAGCTGGTTCTGGTTCTGGTATCAGGGCTGGTTCTGGTTCTGGTATCAGAGCTGGTTCTGGTATCAGATCTGGTTCTGGTTCCAGAGCTGGTTCTGGTATCAGATCTGGTTCTGGTATCAGAGCTGGTTCTGGTTCTGGTATCAGGGCTGGTTCTGGTATCAGAGCTGGTTCTGGTTCTGGTATCAGATCTGGTTCTGGTATCAGAGCTGGTTCTGGTATCAGGGCTGGTTCTGGTTCTGGTATCAGAGCTGGTTCTGGTTCTGGTATCAGATCTGGTTCTGGTATCAGAGCTGGTTCTGGTTCTGGTATCAGGGCTGGTTCTGGTATCAGAGCTGGTTCTGGTTCTGGTATCAGAGCTGGTTCTGGTATCAGATCTGGTTCTGGTTCCAGAGCTGGTTCTGGTATCAGAGCTGGTTCTGGTTCTGGTATCAGATCTGGTTCTGGTATCAGAGCTGGTTCTGGTATCAGAGTCGGTTCTGGTTCTGGTATCAGAGCTGGTTCTGGTTCTGGTATCAGATCTGGTTCTGGTATCAGAGCTGGTTCTGGTTCCAGAGCTGGTTCTGGTTCTGGTATCAGAGCTGGTTCTGGTATCAGATCTGGTTCTGGTTCTGGTATCAGATCTGGTTCTGGTATCAGAGCTGGTTCTGGTTCCAGAGCTGGTTCTGGTTCTGGTATCAGAGCTGGTTCTGGTATCAGAGCTGGTTCTGGTTCTGGTATCAGAGCTGGTTCTGGTTCCAGAGCTGGTTCTGGTTCTGGTATCAGAGCTGGTTCTGGTTCTGGTATCAGAGCTGGTTCTGGTTCCAGAGCTGGTTCTGGTATCAGAGCTGGTTCTGGTTCTGGTATCAGAGCTGGTTCTGGTTCCAGAGCTGGTTCTGGTTCTGGTATCAGATCTGGTTCTGGTTCTGGTATCAGAGCTGGTTCTGGTTCTGGTATCAGAGCTGTTTCTGGTTCTGGTTCCAGAGCTGGTTCTGGTTCTGGTATCAGAGCTGGTTCTGGTATCAGAGCTGGTTCTGGTTCTGGTATCAGAGCTGGTTCTGGTTCCAGAGCTGGTTCTGGTTCTGGTATCAGAGCTGTTTCTGGTTCTGGTTCCAGAGCTGGTTCTGGTTCTGGTATCAGAGCTGGTTCTGGTATCAGAGCTGGTTCTGGTTCTGGTTCCAGAGCTGGTTCTGGTATCAGAGCTGGTTCTGGTTCTGGTATCAGAGCTGGTTCTGGTATCAGATCTGGTTCTGGTTCCAGAGCTGGTTCTGGTATCAGAGCTGGTTCTGGTATCAGATCTGGTTCTGGTATCAGAGCTGGTTCTGGTTCCAGAGCTGGTTCTGGTATCAGAGCTGGTTCTGGTATCAGATCTGGTTCTGGTATCAGAGCTGGTTCTGGTTCCAGAGCTGGTTCTGGTTCTGGTATCAGAGCTGGTTCTGGTATCAGAGCTGGTTCTGGTTCTGGTATCAGAGCTGGTTCTGGTTCTGGTATCAGAGCTGGTTCTGGTATCAGAGCTGGTTCTGGTTCTGGTATCAGAGCTGGTTCTGGTATCAGATCTGGTTCTGGTATCAGATCTGGTTCTGGTTCCAGAGCTGGTTCTGGTTCTGGTATCAGAGCTGGTTCTGGTATCAGAGCTGGTTCTGGTATCAGAGCTGGTTCTGGTATCAGATCTGGTTCTGGTTCCAGAGCTGGTTCTGGTTCTGGTATCAGAGCTGGTTCTGGTATCAGATCTGGTTCTGGTATCAGAGCTGGTTCTGGTATCAGAGCTGGTTCTGGTTCTGGTATCAGAGCTGGTTCTGGTATCAGAGCTGGTTCTGCAGTGTGTGTGGTGCAGGAAGTTACCAGAGTGAGTCCCGTCTCCAGGTCCCAGGCCACCATCTTCTTATCCCAGGACACCGTGACCATCCTGACGCACACACATGCACACACGTGCACACACACACACACACACAGACACAGACACAGACACACACACACACACACACACACACACACACACACACACACACACACTGTGATGTCACGAGAGGCTGCATCGTGGATGCTCCGTTCCAGTGAGGCGGCTCCAACCACAACTTGCCATGGCCCCATCTGGTGGTGGGGTTGAGAACTGCACCCCTCTCCACACAGCTGAGGCCACTAAGGCCTGATGAGGGGAGCTGCTGTGGGGAGAGATTGGCTTATGGGCGGATCCTTTCACGGTGGAATGCCCGGGAGTTACTTACCTGGAAACTTATCTGGAAATACGTGAGTGGCTTTGTTGAACACTGCCAGAGAGGCTGAACGAGTGAAGATTTCTGTTGAAAAGACTTTTGGTTTGAAGAAGATTAATTTAATTTCCCCTTTAAAGAGCCGCGGGCCAAGATTTATGCTGAATGTTTACAAAGAAGACCTTTGTCTGAAGTTATGAACTTTGATACCCTTTGTTAACTTCCCCAAGTACAAAATTAAGTACCTGGGAGCCCCCCCAGCCTGAGCTCAGGTGGCGTTAACAGGTTAATGGGTTAAACAGGTTAACAGATTAATGGGTTAACAGGTTAATGGGTTAAACAGGTTAATGGGTTAAACAGGTTAACGGGTTAACAGGTTAATGGGTTAAACAGGTTAACGGATTAATGGGTTAACAGGTTAATGGGTTAAACAGGTTAATGGGTTAAACAGGTTAACGGGTTAACAGGTTAATGGGTTAAACAGGTTAACGGGTTAACAGGTTAACGGGTTAATGGGTTAAACAGGTTAACGGGTTAAACAGGTTAATGGGTTAAACAGGTTAACGGGTTAATGGGTTAAACAAGTTAAACAGGTTAATGGGTTAAACAGGTTAATGGGTTAACAGGTTAATGGGTTAAACAGGTTAACGGGTTAACAGGTTAACGGGTTAATGGGTTAAACAGGTTAACGGGTTAAACAGGTTAATGGGTTAAACAGGTTAACGGATTAATGGGTTAACAGGTTAATGGGTTAAACAGGTTAATGGGTTAAACAGGTTAACGGGTTAACAGGTTAATGGGTTAAACAGGTTAACGGGTTAACAGGTTAACGGGTTAATGGGTTAAACAGGTTAACGGGTTAAACAGGTTAATGGGTTAAACAGGTTAACGGGTTAATGGGTTAAACAAGTTAAACAGGTTAATGGGTTAAACAGGTTAATGGGTTAAACAGGTTAACGGGTTAATGGGTTAAACAGGTTAATGGGTTAAACAGGTTAACGGGTTAATGGGTTAACGGGTTAATGGGTTAACAGGTTAATGGGTTAAACAGGTTAACAGGTTAATGGGTTAAACAGGTTAATGGGTTAAACAGGTTAACGGGTTAACAGGTTAATGGGTTAAACAGGTTAACGGATTAATGGGTTAACAGGTTAATGGGTTAAACAGGTTAATGGGTTAAACAGGTTAACGGGTTAATGGGTTAAACAGGTTAATGGGTTAAACAGGTTAATGGGTTAAACAGGTTAACGGGTTAACAGGTTAATAGGTTAAACAGGTTAACGGGTTAATGGGTTAATGGGTTAAACAGGTTAATGGGTTAAACAGGTTAACGGGTTAATGGGTTAAACAGGTTAATGGGTTAAACAGGTTAACGGGTTAACAGGTTAATAGGTTAAACAGGTTAACGGGTTAACGGGTTAAACAGGTTAAACGGGTTAATGGGTTAAACAGGTTAACGGGTTAATGGGTTAAACAGGTTAATGGGTTAAACAGGTTAACGGGTTAATGGGTTAACAGGTTAACGGGTTAATAGGTTAAACAGGTTAAACAGGTTAATGGGTTAATGGGTTAACAGGTTAACGGGTTAATAGGTTAAACAGGTTAAACAGGTTAATGGGTTAAACAGGTTAACAGGTTAACGGGTTAATAGGTTAAACAGGTTAACCCACCTGTTGGTGCCGGGGATCAGAGCGCACTCACTGATGCTTTCACTGTGAACGCCGTCAAACGTCCTCAGAGGCCGGCAGCTCTCTGCATCCTGCACAGGTCAGAGGTCAGAGGTCAGCAGGGAGCGCACGTTGCACACAGCACACTGATGGGCGTGCACGTGCTCAGAATGAGGAGCGTACCCAGAGGATGGCGGTGCGGTCGGAGGAGCAGCTCAGGACGCAGCGCTCGCCGCAGCAGAGTCGTGCTGCGGTGACGGCGCCGCCGTGCGCTCGCAGCACCTTCACTGGAACCTGCCAAGGACACGCCGCATCACAGCGGGGTCACAGCGGGGTCACAGCAGGGTCACAGCAGGGTCACAGCAGGGTCACAGCGGGGTCACAGCAGGGTCACAGCAGGGTCACAGCAGGGTCACAGCGGGGTCACAGCGGGGTCACAGCAGGGTCACAGCAGGGTCACAGCAGGGTCACAGCGGGGTCACAGCAGGGTCACAGCAGGGTCACAGCAGGGTCACAGCAGGGTCACAGCAGGGTCACAGCGGGGTCACAGCGGGGTCACAGCAGGGTCACAGCAGGGTCACAGCGGGGTCACAGCGGGGTCACAGCAGGGTCACAGCGGGGTCACAGCAGGGTCACAGCGGGGTCACAGCAGGGTCACAGCAGGGTCACAGCGGGGTCACAGCGGGGTCACAGCAGGGTCACAGCAGGGTCACAGCGGGGTCACAGCGGGGTCACAGCAGGGTCACAGCGGGGTCACAGCAGGGTCACAGCGGGGTCACAGCAGGGTCACAGCGGGGTCACAGCGGGGTCACAGCAGGGTCACAGCAGGGTCACAGCGGGGTCACAGCAGGGTCACAGCGGGGTCACAGCGGGGTCACAGCAGGGTCACAGCGGGGTCACAGCGGGGTCACAGCGGGGTCACAGCAGGGTCACAGCGGGGTCACAGCAGGGTCACAGCAGGGTCACAGCAGGGTCACAGCGGGGTCACAGCAGGGTCACAGCGGGGTCACAGCAGGGTCACAGCGGGGTCACAGCGGGGTCACAGCAGGGTCACAGCAGGGTCACATGGTCTCATGCACGTGCCCTGTGTCGGTTCTGTCAGATTATTCGCTGAATTCCAATCGGATTGAGTTATTAAATTCATGTAGACACCTTAATCTGACTAAGAATTGGATCAGATTATTGGCTAAATTACAATCAGACAGGCTTTTATTTTGTAAAAGTCTGTTGCTCACAGGCTTTTATTCTGTAAAAGTCTGCTGCTCACAGGCTTTTATTTTGTAAAAGTCTGCTGCTCACAGGCTTTTATTTTGTAAAAGTCTGTTGCTCACAGGCTTTTATTTTGTAAAAGTCTGTTGCTCACAGGCTTTTATTCTGTAAAAGTCTGTTGCTCACAGGCTTTTATTTTGTAAAAGTCTGTTGCTCACAGGCTTTTATTCTGTAAAAGTCTGCTGCTCACAGGCTTTTATTTTGTAGAAGTCTGTTGCTCACAGGCTTTTATTCTGTAAAAGTCTGTTGCTCACAGGCTTTTATTTTGTAAAAGTCTGTTGCTCACAGGCTTTTATTTTGTAAAAGTCTGTTGCTCACAGGCTTTTATTTTGTAGAAGTCTGTTGCTCACAGGCTTTTATTTTGTAAAAGTCTGCTGCTGTCTGCTGTGGAACAGGAAAAGAAAGTAATCGGCGGATCCACCAAACATGGAGAAGGGTACGGAACTTTTACTCGGCCATTTTCATGTTAAAGTTCTTCCAGACGGCGGAGTCGACAGAACCAAAGTCATCTGTAAACACTGCCAAGTTGAATTGTCTTCTCAGCGTAGTAGTTCCAGTCTAAAATATCACTTAAAGGCAAAACACACAACTGATAGCAGCAAGTCATTCAAGGAAACAGACAGTGGAGCGAGGCTTCTACATAAAAACTACAGAAAGATGCTGATGTTAAAAGTGTGTTTGCACAACAAATGTTATGGCACTTTCATTCATATGGCAGCACATTTAAAATAAAACTAAATGCTAAAAGCTATACACTACTTTTGGATTCATTTTTGGATTCTGCGTACAAATGAGATTAATCGTGATTAATCAGGGAAATCGTGTGATTAATTACATTAAACATTTTAATCGTTGCCCAGCCCTAATAATTACCCTTGCACAGCTCAGTCTGATTGTAATTTAGCCAATAATCTGATCCTTTCGGTGCCATGTGACCCACTGAGTCTCAGTTTAGAACATGAATCTGGTTTGGACCCCGTATCTTTAGCTAACCACAGACCACAGAAAGTGATCTCCGTGTTTTTATCCGTCACAGAACCTTTTCAGTCACTATGAAGAACTTCAGCTGGTGGACAGCTGAGTCGTGGCGTCCCACAGGGCGCAGTCCTGGACTCTGTTAATCTGAAGTTCTACCTAAACGATTCTCAGCTGTTTACACCGTCTGTTTCAGACATCTCAGAGCAAAGTTTCCCTCAATAACATCCTGACAGCTTCTCATTCACAGATCATAATATCACTCCATGCGTTTCCTGTAACTTTGAACCTCTTTTAAATCCATTATTTAACATTTATTTCCAAACATCATCAGATTGTTTTCAGTGAAAGTTGAACTATTCCAGCTGCTTGAATGAATAAAGTTTTCTATTTTAAATTGGATCTGTGGTTTAATGATTTTAACCCTAATCCCTGATAGGCGAAAAAAAATTCCTTAATTTCTGAAAAGGGACATTTTTGTCCCCTTTTAAAACGACCTAAAAACATCATATACTAATTTTTTTTCCACTTTTTTTTCATAAATTTTTCTTCCATTTCAGTTCTGATCATAACTGCCAAGTTTTCAATTATTTTAAAAAAAATAACCCTTTAGATGCCAATTTGAACTTTTTAGCCCAAATTTTAAGCCTTTAGGTGCCAGTATTTTCAAAATATGGAATGCAAAGTGGAATTATTGAGTGGGGATAATTATGGTCTGGGATATGTTAATGATTAGCAACAACATTTTAGGGATTTTTAATTTTTTTGTTATGCCTGATTTTATTTATTGAAAATATAGCAGTTTTTGTGAGTTTTTTTTTTACAGAAATTGGCATTTACATCATATAAACCAGTATTTAAAGGGTTACATTTTTTAAAATAAATGAAAACATGGTAGTTATGATCAGAACTGAAGTGGAATAAAAGATCTATGAAAAAAAAAAGCGGAAAAAAATATTAACATATGTTTTTAGGTCGTTTTAAAAGGGGACAAAGATGTCCCCTTTTCATAAATTAAGTTGTGTTTTAAATCAGGTATGAGGTTAAAATAGTTTTTCAGACTCAGCCACTGAACTAACCCAGTCTTACCCGGGTTAACCTTACCTGGGACTCCCAGCTCCACCCTCCCCCTGCGCCGCTCTCCTCCACCTCTTCCTCCACCTCTCCTTCTTCTCCTGGAGGTTCCTCCTCCGACAGAGGATCCAACTTTTTTGCCGCCATTTTAGAAAACTTTCGCTACAAACTCGTGAAACGCGCCCGCTTCTTGTCGGTGACGGTTTCCATAGCAACGAGCCGAGCTCGGCGGGGCCTTCAGTGTGCCGTGGGAGAAAAGAAGAAGCGAACGTTTTCTCTTGAAGGTTTTAAATGAATAACGTCACAAATGCTCAGTTCATCCTTGATCTTTAAATCCGAATTAAATGAAACTCGATGTCAAAGTGTTTCTAAGTCACCGTCTTCAGCGGGGTTTTGTTGTTATTCTCGATTCTATTTACAGTTTCTGTTTTCCTACGAACTTCGTGTGTGCCCTGAGGTGGCGTACTTCCGGTGAAATGCTAGCCACTTCCGCTTTTCGAATTTTGGTTGTTTTTTTTTAAATTTGGGAGAATGTCTGATAAAAGGAGGTTTAGATACCAACTCTGCTATAATTTCTCCATAATTAGTCATTAGATTATATCTTATATTCCTTTTTTAAGCTTTAAATTGAATCTTATTTACTTTTTCTTGATGTTGAATAACATATAGACTATATATATATATATATATACTTCCAGTACAAGTCAGACTCCTGTTATCTACAGAAATATTCAGATGACTCTGCAGTTGTCGGGTGTATCAGAGATGGACAAGAAGCTGAGTACAGAGAGCTGGTGGACCGCTTTGTGGCATGGTGTGGGAACAATCATCTCATCTTGAATGTTAACAAAACAAAGGAGATGATTGTAGATTTCAGGAGAAACAGGGTCAGATCAAACCCTGTTTCCATCATGGGAGAAGAAGTGGAGGTGGTTGAGGAATATAAATACCTTGGTGTTCATGTGGACAACAGACTGGACTGGAGACACAACAGTGAAGCAATCTACAAGAAAGGACAGAGCAGACTGTACTTCTTGAGGAAGCTAAGGTCCTTCAAGGTTTGCAACAAGATGTTGCAGATATTCTACAAGTCTGTTGTTGAGAGCGTCATTTCCTCTTGCGTCATCTGTTGGGGCAGCAGCATCAGAACCAGGGACCTAAAAAGACTCAACAACCTGATAAAGAAGGCTGGTTCTGTTCTGGGGATCGGCTGTGGAACCTCTGGAGACAATAATGCAAAGAAGGATTTTGCATAAAATCAAGAGAATTATGGACAACCCTGAACATCCTCTCCATGAGACTGTTATCAGAAAACAGAGTCTCTTCAGTCAAAGGCTTCTTCAGTTTGGATGCAAAATGGACCGCTACAGGAAATCTTTCCTGCCCACAGCCATCAGCATCTATAATAACTACTTGATTTAATTGAGTTACATCAACATTTAATTTCCCTCTGGGATAAATAAAGTATTTTTGAATTGAATTGAATATAATTCTTATTATTGTCTGTTTTTTTCCTACTTTTAGACGTGATAACATTAATTTTTTTGGGGATTAGGATTTTTTTTAAACTGAATTTCATATATTAATTTGACTCTTTTGGTAACTGAAAGCAGTTTTAATGTAAATGTACAAAAAAGTTGAAACTGAAGCTGTTTTTCACAGATGCAGCTAAAGAAATGGGAACAAATGATGTGTCTCTGTGACAGGCTGCTGGGAACAAAGTGCCTAAAGATCCAGTTTAAAACGGCTTCTTTGCTAAGTTGGACACAGCACTGGTTCATCCCTTGAGTTAGGAGCCTTTTTCCTGCCTGAATGGTTCATAGCTCAGAGTTAAATGGCTTAACAAAGAAAAAACACATTCCTCTGAAGACGCATATAGAAAATGGATGATATGCTGCTTCTGGACCTTTTTATTTCTACAGGAAACGGTGAAAATGCTGAAGAACCCCCCAAAGTCAGGACCATTTCCCAAACACCTGAGGAGTGAAACTAATCAGTGAAAGCAGCAACACAGCCTGAAGGATGAACGTTTTATTTGCTCCTTTAAAAACTTCCCTACAGTAAAATGATCAGCCAACGGTGGGTCCTCACGGAGGAACAAGTTTCTGGTTCACCAGGCCTGACGGGACCGGACGCTCTTCAGTCTGAAAGGACACACAGACGAGGCAAAGTCTGAGACATTTCAACAGAAACAAACCACACAATGAGCCAAAAGGAAGAAATATTCAACGGAAACAAACCACACAATGAGCCAAAAGGAAGAAATATTCAACGGAAACAAACCACACAATGAGCCAAAAGGAAGAAATATTCAACAGAAACAAACCACACAATGAGCCAAAAGGAAGAAATATTCAACAGAAACATTCAAACAGAAACAAACCACACAATGCTACATATCAGAGCATAAAACAGCAATCTGTACAGGAAATATGGATTATGTAGTTTTAAAGCCCTGTTGAAGCAAACCACGGCCGATCCATCAGGATCCATCAGGAAGCAGCGACCAATGATTGCTGATCGAATTAAGGGAACCCCAGGATCAATCCAATTAAGGGAACCAACAGGATCAATCCAATTAAGGGAACCAACAGGATCAATCCAATTAAGGGAACCAACATGATCAATCCAACTAAGGGAACCAACAGGATCAATCCAACTAAGGGAACCAACAGGATCAATCCAACTAAGGGGAACCAACAGGATCAATCCAATTAAGGGAACCAACAGGATCAATCCAATTAAGGGAACCAACAGGATCAATCCAACTAAGGGAACCAACAGGATCAATCCAACTAAGGGGAACCAACAGGATCAATCCAATTAAGGGAACCAACAGGATCAATCCAATTAAGGGAACCAACAGGATCAATCCAATTAAGGGAACCAACAGGATCAATCCAACTAAGGGAACCAACAGGATCAATCCAACTAAGGGAACCAACAGGATCAATCCAACTAAGGGGAACCAACAGGATCAATCCAATTAAGGGAACCAACAGGATCAATCCAATTAAGGGAACCAACAGGATCAATCCAACTAAGGGGTGACAACAGGATCAATCAAATTAAGGGAACCAACAGGATCAATCCAACTAAGGGGAACCAACAGGATCAATCCAATTAAGGGAACCAACAGGATCAATCCAACTAAGGGGTGCCAACAGGATCAATCCGACTAAGGGAACCAACAGGATCAATCCAACTAAGGGAACCAACAGGATCAATCCAACTAAGGGAACCAACAGGATCAATCCAACTAAGGGGGGCAACAGGATCAATCCAACTAAGGGGAACCAACAGGATCAATCCAACTAAGGGAACCAACAGGATCAATCCGACTAAGGGAACCAACAGGATCAATCCAACTAAGGGAAGCAACAGGATCAATCCAACTAAGGGGAGCAACAGGATCAATCCAACTAAGGGGAGCAACAGGATCAATCCAACTAAGGGGAGCAACAGGATCAATCCAACTAAGGGGAACCCCAGGATCAATCCAATTAAGGGAACCAACAGGATCAATCCAACTAAGGGGAGCAACAGGATCAATCCAACTAAGGGGAACCCCAGGATCAATCCAATTAAGGGAACCAACAGGATCAATCCAACTAAGGGGAGCAACAGGATCAATCCAACTAAGGGGAACCAACAGGATCAATCCAACTAAGGGAAGCAACAGGATCAATCCGACTAAGGGAACCAACAGGATCAATCCGACTAAGGGAAGCAACAGGATCAATCCAACTAAGGGAACCAACAGGATCAATCCAACTAAGGGGAGCAACAGGATCAATCCAACTAAGGGAACCAACAGGATCAATCCAACTAAGGGGAACCAACAGGATCAATCCAACTAAGGGGAGCAACAGGATCAATCCAACTAAGGGAAGCAACAGGATCAATCCAACTAAGGGGAGCAACAGGATCAATCCAACTAAGGGAAACCAACAGGATCAATCCAACTAAGGGAAACCAACAGGATCAATCCAACTAAGGGGAACCAACAGGATCAATCCAACTAAGGGGAGCAACAGGATCAATAGGATCAATCCAACTAAGGGAACCAACAGGATCAATCCGACTAAGGGAACCAACAGGATCAATCCAACTAAGGGAACCAACAGGATCAATCCAACTAAGGGAACCAACAGGATCAATCCAACTAAGGGGAGCAACAGGATCAATCCAACTAAGGGGAGCAACAGGATCAATCCAACTAAGGGAACCAACAGGATCAATCCAACTAAGGGGAGCAACAGGATCAATCCAACTAAGGGGAACCCCAGGATCAATCCAATTAAGGGAACCAACAGGATCAATCCAACTAAGGGGAGCAACAGGATCAATCCAACTAAGGGGAACCCCAGGATCAATCCAATTAAGGGAACCAACAGGATCAATCCAACTAAGGGGAGCAACAGGATCAATCCAACTAAGGGGAACCAACAGGATCAATCCAACTAAGGGAAGCAACAGGATCAATCCGACTAAGGGAACCAACAGGATCAATCC
Organism: Odontesthes bonariensis; assembly: GCF_027942865.1. NCBI lineage: Eukaryota > Metazoa > Chordata > Actinopteri > Atheriniformes > Atherinopsidae > Odontesthes > Odontesthes bonariensis. The sequence continues at coordinate 47,643,621 of NC_134506.1, read as the reverse complement.
GACTAAGGGAAGCAACAGGATCAATCCAACTAAGGGAACCAACAGGATCAATCCAACTAAGGGGAGCAACAGGATCAATCCAACTAAGGGAACCAACAGGATCAATCCAACTAAGGGGAACCAACAGGATCAATCCAACTAAGGGGAGCAACAGGATCAATCCAACTAAGGGAAGCAACAGGATCAATCCAACTAAGGGGAGCAACAGGATCAATCCAACTAAGGGAAACCAACAGGATCAATCCAACTAAGGGAAACCAACAGGATCAATCCAACTAAGGGGAACCAACAGGATCAATCCAACTAAGGGGAGCAACAGGATCAATAGGATCAATCCAACTAAGGGAACCAACAGGATCAATCCGACTAAGGGAACCAACAGGATCAATCCAACTAAGGGAACCAACAGGATCAATCCAACTAAGGGAACCAACAGGATCAATCCAACTAAGGGGAGCAACAGGATCAATCCAACTAAGGGGAGCAACAGGATCAATCCAACTAAGGGAACCAACAGGATCAATCCAACTAAGGGGAGCAACAGGATCAATCCAACTAAGGGAACCAACAGGATCAATCCAACTAAGGGGAGCAACAGGATCAATCCAACTAAGGGAACCAACAGGATCAATCCAACTAAGGGAACCAACAGGATCAATCCAACTAAGGGAACCAACAGGATCACTCCAACTAAGGGGAGCAACAGGATCAATCCAACTAAGGGAACCAACAGGATCAATCCAACTAAGGGAACCAACAGGATCAATCCAACTAAGGGAACCAACAGGATCAATCCAACTAAGGGAACCAACAGGATCAATCCAACTAAGGGAACCAACAGGATCAATCCAACTAAGGGAACCAACAGGATCAATCCAACTAAGGGGGAGCAACAGGATCAATCCAACTAAGGGGAGCAACAGGATCAATCCAACTAAGGGGAGCAACAGGATCAATCCAACTAAGGGAAGCAACAGGATCAATCCGACTAAGGGGACCAACAGGATCAATCCAACTAAGGGAAGCAACAGGATAAATCCGACTAAGGGAAGCAACAGGATCAATCCAACTAAGGGAACCAACAGGATCAATCCAACTAAGGGAAGCAACAGGATCAATCCAACTAAGGGAACCAACAGGATCAATCCAACTAAGGCAACCAACAGGATCAATCCGACTAAGGGAACCAACAGGATCAATCCAACTAAGGGGAGCAACAGGATCAATCCAACTAAGGGAACCAACAGGATCAATCCGACTAAGGGGAGCAACAGGATAAATCCGACTAAGGGAAGCAACAGGATCAATCCAACTAAGGGAACCAACAGGATCAATCCAACTAAGGCAACCAACAGGATCAATCCGACTAAGGGAAGCAACAGGATCAATCCAACTAAGGGGAGCAACAGGATCAATCCAACTAAGGGGAACCAACAGGATCAATCCGACTAAGGGGAGCAACAGGATCAATCCAACTAAGGGGAGCAACAGGATCAATAGGATCAATCCAACTAAGGGGAGCAACAGGATCAATGGGATCAATCCAACTAAGGGAACCAACAGGATCAATCCAACTAAGGGGAGCAACAGGATCAATCCAACTAAGGGGAGCAACAGGATCAATCCAACTAAGGGAAGCAACAGGATAAATCCGACTAAGGGAAGCAACAGGATCAATCCAACTAAGGGAACCAACAGGATCAATCCAACTAAGGCAACCAACAGGATCAATCCGACTAAGGGAAGCAACAGGATCAATCCAACTAAGGGGAGCAACAGGATCAATCCAACTAAGGGGAACCAACAGGATCAATCCGACTAAGGGGAGCAACAGGATCAATCCAACTAAGGGGAGCAACAGGATCAATCCAACTAAGGGAACCAACAGGATCAATCCAACTAAGGGGAGCAACAGGATCAATCCGACTAAGGGAACCAACAGGATCAATCCGACTAAGGGAACCAACAGGATCAATCCGACTAAGGGAAGCAACAGGAGCAATCCAACTAAGTGAACCAACAGGATCAATCCAACTAAGGGAACCAACAGGATCAATCCAACTAAGGGAACCAACAGGATCAATCCGACTAAGGGAACCAACAGGATCAATCCGACTAAGGGAACCAACAGGATCAATCCAACTAAGGGAACCAACAGGATCAATCCAACTAAGGGGAGCAACAGGATCAATCCAACTAAGGGAACCAACAGGATCAATCCAACTAAGGGAAGCAACAGGATCAATCCAACTAAGGGAAGCAACAGCTGAGTGAGGACTTTGTCTCCTAAACTGTCTTTGTTTCCTAAATTATCTTCCCATGTGTCTCGGTACCTAACTTACTGCACTTACTCTAGCACTAGTTCTGCTCTCAGCTGTTTGGTTTTGGAAGGAAATGCACTTATGATTTCTTGTGACCTGAAGTTATTTTGCCTACCGGTGTGGAACACACCGATTGTAAGTCGCTTTGGTGAAAAGCCTCTGCAGAATGACCGTAATGTAATGTAACGTAACGTGACGTAACGTAATAATCTGAAGTTCTAATAATGTTCTGGTTCTGATCAGGAGAACAGCGCTGAGCCAGTGCTGAGCGTTTCTGTGACCTCTGACCTTTTCAGCAGCTCGTCCGTGGACACCCCCACGTCTGTTCCGTCTTCGTCGCTGTCCTCCGAGCTGCTGCCCGACTCCTTCTTACTCTTCTTCTGCTGCTTGCCTTTGTGTTTGTGCTTCTTCTGTTTCTTCTTCTGCTCAGAGAAAAAAGTAGAATCAGTTTCTGTGTGAAGAAGCAGCGGTTTCCTGCATCTTTCCTACCTTCTTCTCCTTCTTGTGTTTGTGCTGCTTCTTGTCCTTGTGTTTCCTCTCTTTGCTCCTCCTGCTGGGCTTCTCCTCCTCCCTGGAGGTGGCGCCTCCTCTGGCTGAACAGGGAACAACACGCATCAGTTACAGATGTGTAACCCTAACTAAACTGTCTTTGTTTCCTAAATTGTCTTTGTTTCCTAAAACTGTCTTTGTTTCCTAAAACTGTCTCTGTTTCCTAAACTGTTTCTGTTTCCTAAACTGTCTTTGTTTCCTAAAACTGTCTTTGTTTCCTAAAACTGTCTTTGTTTCCTAAAACTGTCTTTGTTTCCTAAAACTGTCTTTGTTTCCTAAATTGTCTTTGTTTCCTAAACTGTCTTTGTTTCCTAAAACTGTCTTTGTTTCCTAAAACTGTCTTTGTTTCCTAAATTGTCTTTGTTTCCTAAACTGTCTTTGTTTCCTAAAACTGTCTTTGTTTCCTAAAACTGTCTTTGTTTCCTAAACTGTCTTTGTTTCCTAAACTGTCTTTGTTTCCTAAACTGTCTTTGTTTCCTAAACTGTCTTTGTTTCCTAAACTGTTTCTGTTTCCTAAACTGTCTTTGTTTCCTAAAACTGTCTTTGTTTCCTAAACTGTCTTTGTTTCCTAAACTGTCTTTGTTTCCTAAACTGTCTTTGTTTCCTAAACTGTCTTTGTTTCCTAAACTGTCTTTGTTTTACAGATGTGTACCCTAACCGTCCCTGGGGGAGCAGACGGAGGTGGCGCCTCCTCTGTTCCAGAGGAGTTACCGGTGGACACTCACCCACAGCGGCTGAAGGAGGCGGCAGCCTGGGCCCAAACTCCTCGTCTTCCTGCCTGGACCTCTGGGAGGAACCGGCTCCTGAGGAACAGAAACACGTCAGCGCACATCACTCACAGGTGGAGGTAGCAGCAGGTCGGTGGGAGCACCTGGGGGCTGGTGGGGCTGGTGGGGCTGGTGGGGTGGGACGGCTGAGGAAGAGGAGGAGGTGATATTAAAGAGGTTAGCAGGCTGGGACGTCTCTTTTCCTTCCTCCTTTGCTTCCTCCTCATCGTCGCTCTCTCCCTCCGATGAGGACTTCTCATCAGAGGAGCCGGCGAAGATGGCTTTGAACAGGTCCATGGGAGGCCTGCTCTCCTCCTCCTCCTCCTCCTCCTCCTCCTCCTGCTCCTCTTCATCGCTCTTCTTCTCTGCCGGCTTCACCTGTACGGAGGACAGCAGAGGATTACATTCAGGCATCATCACTGGGTTGGATCAGGCTCTGCTTCTCGACACAGACCTCAGCTTTGCTGATGGAGGCCGGTAACCCTGGTAACGCAGGTAACCCTGGTAACGCAGGTGCAGAGGTCTGATCCGGTTTGGTCTCAGTTTGGTTTCGGGCAGAGCTGAGCAGCTCGCTGAGTGGATCAGTGTTCTTCTTCTCCTTCTGCTTTGAAACATCCCACCTCGACTTCTTTTCCGACTCTGGTGGAGGAGCTGAGGAGGAGAAGAAAGGGAGGGGGGGAGAAGAAAGAGGACAAGAAGAAGGGAAGAAGAAAAAGAGCGCGTTTTATCCAGAAAGAAAACCACACATTTTTCTTTTAGTTCTCTGCTGAAGAGAAACTGTGAGAAACAGAAGCTGAGGGACACAGGTCCAGCTGGACCACCGCAGGTCCAGCCGGACCACCACAGCCTGGAGGACCTTGCAGGTCCAGCCGGACCACCACAGCCTGGAGGACCCTGCAGGTCCAGCCGGACCACCGCAGCCTGGAGGACCCTGCAGGTCCAGCCGGACCACCGCAGCCTGGAGGACCCTGCAGGTCCAGCCGGACCACCGCAGCCTGGAGGACCCTGCAGGTCCAGCCGGACCACCGCAGCCTGGAGGACCCTGCAGGTCCAGCCGGACCACCGCAGCCTGGAGGACCCTGCAGGTCCAGCCGGACCACCACAGCCTGGAGGACCCTGCAGGTCCAGCCGGACCACCACAGCCTGGAGGACCCTGCAGGTCCAGCCGGACCACCACAGCCTGGAGGACCCTGCAGGTCCAGCCGGACCACCACAGCCTGGAGGACCCTCCCTGAGCTCACCTGCCGTCTCTCTGCTCTCCGCCACAGACAGGAAGTTGAAGACGGAGAACTTGTCCCTCTTCACCTTGGGCACCCCCAGCACACCTGACCTGCAGGACCAATCAGAGTGAGAGCTCAGCTGTGGGGGCGTGTCACACACTCAGCTCAGAGTCGGGGGGCGGCGGAGTGTTACCCGGGGAACGGGTTGGGCACGTTGAACCTCTTGCACAGCAGCTTGTCGGGGTGCCACTCCAACGTTTCCCTCGTCAGTTTCCCAAACATCTTCATCTTCACGGCGGCCTGCTTGTCGTCCTCGTCGCCCTGACGACCCAAAAGAAAAACAGACAACCTGACGTGTGATGCTGGGTGAGGGGGAGGAGTCACGGCCCACGGCGGCGTCCTACCTCCTGCTCCGGCCGGACCTCCACGGTGTCCTCGTCCTCCTGCTGCTTGGCTCGGGTGAAGCGCGAGGACAGCGAGGAGGAAGTGGGGCGGTACAAGATGGAGGCTCGGACGAACTCCTCCCTCTCCCTGCTGCGCTCCCACTCCGTCACCGCCGGGTCCGAAATCTGCTCCAGAGCGTCTGCGGAACATTCCACAAGTAAACCACCACGCTGACAGCGGGAAACATCTGGGGCTTCACAGCTGGAAACATCTGGGGCTTCACAGCTGGAAACATCTGGGGCTTCACAGCTGGAAACATCTGGGGCTTCACAGCTGGAAACAGCTGGGGCTTCACAGCTGGAAACAGCTGGGGCTTCACAGCGGGAAACATCTGGGGCTTCACAGCTGGAAACAGCTGGGGCTTCACAGCGGGAAACATCTGGGGCTTCACAGCTGGAAACAGCTGGGGCTTCACAACTGGAAACATCTGGGGCTTCACAGCTGGAAACAGCTGGGGCTTCACAGCTGGAAACATCTGGGGCTTCACAGCTGGAAACAGCTGGGGCTTCACAGCTGGAAACATCTGGGGCTTCACAGCTGGAAACATCTGGGGCTTCACAGCTGGAAACAGCTGGGGCTTCACAGCTGGAAACATCTGCGGCTTCACAGCTGGAAACATCTGGGGCTTCACAGCTGGAAACAGCTGGGGCTTCACAACTGGAAACAGCTGGGGCTTCACAGCTGGAAACATCTGCAGCTTCACAGCTGGAAACAGCTGGGGCTTCACAACTGTACACATCTGCAGCTTCACAACTGGAAACAGCTGGTGCTTCACAGCTGGAAACAGCTGGGGCTTCACAGCTGGAAACATCTGCAGCTTCACAGCTGGAAACAGCTGGGGCTTCACAACTGTACACATCTGCAGCTTCACAGCTGGAAACAGCTGGGGCTTCACAGCTGGAAACATCTGGGTTACATCTGTTTTAAACATTTCCTAAGTCTCTTATTTTTTATTCAAGTTCTTGAATTTACCTGGATTATTTTTAATTTAAGCTATTTTGTAATTAATTAATTTTAATTTATTGTATGAACTCTAATTGGCCTAAAGATGATTATTTAGTATTTCTGTCTGTCTGATTGAATGCTTGTGTTAAATAATAAATCAGACGTTACTCAACAGTTACTCAGTACTCGAGTAGTTTTTTCACCGAGCACTTTTTTACTCTTACTCAAGTAATTACTTGGATGATACTTTTTACTTTTCCTTGAGTCATATTATTCTGAAGTAACAGTACTTTTACTGGAGTACAGTTTTTGGCTGCCATACCCACCTCTGCTGATAGGCTGAAGCCCTCTGAAAGGGTCTGAATGAGCTGTGTGGTGACGGAGGAAGACCTTCCTGTGGAGAGGAAGCTTAAGACCCATCTTTTTAGACTGGCGTTCGAACTCTGATTAGGGCCACTATGCATCCATTCTATCCGCTCTTTTTTAATGATCTTATATTTATATAAATATATTATTATTATAATAAATATATTATTTTATATTCATATTATAATATATATACATACAATTTATATTATTATTATTATAATAAATATATTATTTTATATTCATATTATATTATTTATATTTATATCATTATTATTATTATATTATTTTTATAATTATAAATATCATTATTATAAATAAATATATTTTTATTTAATTATTATTTTTTTAATTATAATTATATGTATTGTTGTTTTTATCCTGTTGTAAACACTTTGAGTACCAGTTGACTTTTGTAAAGGGCTTTATAAATAAAGTTTTTATTGATTGATTGAATGACCCACTTTGGGCTGAGTTTTGAGGTTTTTTATTTTTTTTGAGTCTTCCTACCTTTGTCTCCCTGTCGGAGGCGGCTCAGGTACAGCTCGTAGCGCGCCTGCTTGTCGGGGTTCTTCTCGAACGGTCTGAACGTTTGTGAGGAGGCGTGGACGCCCCGCCATGCCGCCAGAGCCTGCTGCTGCTGCGGGTCAACGGACGGAGGGGTCGGCGGGGGCTCCAGGGTGGAGGTCTTCTGGGTGGAGGAGTGGCGGAGGCTGAGCAGACGCTGTCTGTCTTCAGGCCTCAGCAGCTCCATGACCGAACTGGGACCTGAGCAGGATTAAAAACAGGAGGCAGCGACATTATTCACCTGGCAGAGGAAAGCTGACCAATAATTCTGCTTCTGTTTCAAACTGTGGAACCACGTTAATACTCCCACAGCCCCAGAGCAGAAGCTTTCTACTAAACCCCTCAGAACCAAGGCCTGGGTGATCTGGACACTTTGGTTCCCCGGGGTGATCTGGACACTTTGCTTCCCCAGGGTGATCTGGACACTTTGGTTCCCCGGGGTGATCTGGACACTTTGGTTCCCCGGGGTGATCTGGACACTGTGGTTCCCCAGGGTGATCTGGACACTGTGGTTCCCCAGGGTGATCTGGACACTTTGGTTCCCCGGGGTGATCTGGACACTTTGGTTCCCCGGGGTGATCTGGACACTGTGGTTCCCCAGGGTGATCTGGACACTGTGGTTCCCCAGGGTGATCTGGACACTTTGCTTCCCCAGGGTGATCTGGACACTTTGCTTCCCCAGGGTGATCTGGACACTTTGCTTCCCCAGGGTGATCTGGACACTTTGCTTCCCCAGGGTGATCTGGACACTTTGGTTTACCAGGGTGATCTGGACACTTTGCTTCCCCAGGGTGATCTGGACACTTTGCTTCCCCAGGGTGATCTGGACACTTTGGTTCACTCTGGTTCAACAGGGTGTTCTGGACGCTTTGCTTCCCTGGGGTGATCTGGACACTTTGCTTTCCCAGGGTGATCTGGACGCTGTGGTTCCCCAGGGTGATCTGGACACCTTGGTTCCCCAGGGTGATCTGGACACTTTGCTTCCCCAGGGTGATCTGGACACCTTGCTTCCACAGGGTGATCTGGACACTTTGGTTCACTCTGGTTCCCCGGGGTGATCTGGACACCTTGGTTCCCCAGGGTGATCTGGACACCTTGCTTCCCCAGGGTGATCTGGACACCTTTGCTTCCCCAGGGTGATCTGGACACCTTGGTTCCCCAGGGTGATCTGGACACCTTGCTTCCCCAGGGTGATCTGGACACCTTTGCTTCCCCAGGGTGATCTGGACACCTTTGCTTCCCCAGGGTGATCTGGACACCTTGGTTCCCCAGGGTGATCTGGACACTTTGCTTCCCCTGGGTGATCTGGACACCTTGCATCCAAAGGGTGATCTGGACACTTTGGTTCACTCTGGTTCCCCAGGGTAATCTGGACACTTTGCTTCCCCAGGGTGATCTGGACACTTTGCTTCCCCAGGGTGATCTGGACACTTTGCTTCCCCAGGGTGATCTGGACGCTTTGGTTCACTCTGGTTCCCCAGGGTGATCTGGACACTTTGCTTCCCCAGGGTGATCTGGACACTTTGCTTCCCCAGGGTGATCTGGACACTTTGCTTCCCCAGGGTGATCTGGACACCTTGCTTCCACAGGGTGATCTGGACACTTCGGTTCCCCAGGGTGATCTGGACACCTTGCTTCCAAAGGGTGATCTGGACACTTTGGTTCACTCTGGTTCCCCAGGGTGATCTGGACACCTTTGCTTCCCCAGGGTGATCTGGACACTTTGGTTCACTCTGGTTCCCCAGGGTGATCAGGACACTTTGGTTCCCCAGGGTGATCTGGACGCTTTGGTTCCCCAGGGTGATCTGGACACTTTGCTTCCCCAGGGTGATCTGGACACTTTGGTTCTCCAGGGTGATCTGGACACTTTGGTTCACTCTGGTTCCCCAGGGTGATCTGGACACTGTGGTTCCCCAGGGTGATCTGGACACTTTGCTTCCCCAGGGTGATCTGGACACTTTGCTTCCCCAGGGTGATCTGGACACTTTGCTTCCCCAGGGTGATCTGGACACTTTGCTTCCCCGGGGTGATCTGGACACTTTGCTTCCCCGGGGTGATCTGGACACTTTGCTTCCCCGGGGTGATCTGGACACTTTGCTTCCCCGGGATGATCTGGACACTTTGCTTCCCCGGGGTGATCTGGACACTTTGCTTCCCCGGGGTGATCTGGACACTTTGCTTCCCCGGGGTGATCTGGACACTTTGCTTCCCCGGGGTGATCTGGACACTTTGCTTCCCCGGGGTGATCTGGACACTTTGCTTCCCCGGGGTGATCTGGACACTTTGCTTTCCCAGGGTGATCTGGTCACATTGCTTCCCCAGGGTGATCTGGACACTTTGCTTCCCCGGGGTGATCTGGACACTTTGCTTCCCCGGGGTGATCTGGACACTTTGCTTCCCCGGGGTGATCTGGACACTTTGCTTCCCCGGGGTGATCTGGACACTTTGCTTCCCCGGGGTGATCTGGACACTTTGCTTCCCCGGGGTGATCTGGACACTTTGCTTCCCCGGGGTGATCTGGACACTTTGCTTCCCCGGGGTGATCTGGACACTTTGCTTTCCCAGGGTGATCTGGACACTTTGCTTCCCCAGGGTGATCTGGACACTTTGCTTTCCCAGGGTGATCTGGACACTTTGCTTTCCCGGGGTGATCTGGACACTTTGCTTCCCCGGGGTGATCTGGACACTTTGCTTTCCCAGGGTGATCTGGACACTTTGCTTCCCCAGGGTGATCTGGACAATTTACTTCCCCAGGGTGATCTGGACACATTGCTTCCCCAGGGTGATCTGGACACCTTTGCTTCCCCAGGGTGATCTGGACACCTTTGCTTCCCCAGGGTGATCTGGACACCTTGGTTCCCCAGGGTGATCTGGACACTTTGCTTCCCCTGGGTGATCTGGACACCTTGCATCCAAAGGGTGATCTGGACACTTTGGTTCACTCTGGTTCCCCAGGGTAATCTGGACACTTTGCTTCCCCAGGGTGATCTGGACACTTTGCTTCCCCAGGGTGATCTGGACACTTTGCTTCCCCAGGGTGATCTGGACGCTTTGGTTCACTCTGGTTCCCCAGGGTGATCTGGACACGTTGGTTCCCCAGGGTGATCTGGACACTTTGCTTCCCCAGGGTGATCTGGACACTTTGCTTCCCCAGGGTGATCTGGACACTTTGCTTCCCCAGGGTGATCTGGACACCTTGCTTCCACAGGGTGATCTGGACACTTCGGTTCCCCAGGGTGATCTGGACACCTTGCTTCCCCAGGGTGATCTGGACACTTTGGTTCACTCTGGTTCCCCAGGGTGATCAGGACACTTTGGTTCCCCAGGGTGATCTGGACGCTTTGGTTCCCCAGGGTGATCTGGACACTTTGCTTCCCCAGGGTGATCTGGACACTTTGCTTCCCCGGGGTGATCTGGACACTTTGCTTCCCCGGGGTGATCTGGACACTTTGGTTCCCCAGGGTGATCTGGACACTGTGGTTCCCCAGGGTGATCTGGACGCTTTGCTTCCCCAGGGTGATCTGGACACTTTGGTTCTCCAGGGTGATCTGGACACTTTGGTTCACTCTGGTTCCCCAGGGTGATCTGGACACTGTGGTTCCCCAGGGTGATCTGGACACTGTGGTTCCCCAGGGTGATCTGGACACTTTGCTTCCCCGGGGTGATCTGGACACTTTGCTTTCCCAGGGTGATCTGGACACTTTGCTTCCCCAGGGTGATCTGGACACTTTGCTTTCCCAGGGTGATCTGGACACTTTGCTTTCCCAGGGTGATCTGGATACTTTGCTTTCCCGGGGTGATCTGGACACTTTGCTTCCCCGGGGTGATCTGGACACTTTGCTTTCCCAGGGTGATCTGGACACTTTGCTTCCCCAGGGTGATCTGGACAATTTACTTCCCCAGGGTGATCTGGACACATTGCTTCCCCAGGGTGATCTGGACACTTTGGTTCCCCGGGGTGATCTGGACACTTTGGTTCCCCAGGGTGATCTGGACACTGTGGTTCCCCAGGGTGATCTGGACACTTTGCTTCCCCGGGGTGATCTGGACACTGTGGTTCCCCGGGGTGATCTGGACACTTTGCTTCCCCGGGGTGATCTGGACACTTTGGTTCCCCGGGGTGATCTGGACACTGTGGTTCCCCGGGGTGATCTGGACACTTTGCTTCCCCGGGGTGATCTGGACACTGTGGTTCCCCGGGATGGTCTGGACACTTTGGTTCCCCGGGGTGATCTGGACACTGTGGTTCCCCAGGGTGATCTGGACACTGTGGTTCCCCAGGGTGATCTGGACACTTTGCTTCCCCAGGGTGATCTGGACACTTTGCTTCCCCAGGGTGATCTGGACACTGTGGTTCACCAGGGTGATCTGGACGCTTTGGTTTACCAGGGTGATCTGGACACTGTGGTTCACCAGGGTGATCTGGACACTGTGGTTCCCCAGGGTGATCTGGACACTTTGCTTCCCCAGGGTGATCTGGACACTTTGCTTCCCCAGGGTGATCTGGACACCTTTGCTTCCCCAGGGTGATCTGGACACCTTGGTTCCCCAGGGTGATCTGGACACTTTGCTTCCCCTGGGTGATCTGGACACCTTGCATCCAAAGGGTGATCTGGACACTTTGGTTCACTCTGGTTCCCCAGGGTGATCTGGACACTTTGCTTCCCCGGGGTGATCTGGACACTTTGCTTCCCCGGGGTGATCTGGACACTTTGCTTCCCCGGGGTGATCTGGACACTTTGCTTCCCCGGGGTGATCTGGACACTTTGGTTCACCAGGGTGATCTGGACACTTTGCTTCCCCAGGGTGATCTGGACACTTTGCTTCCCCAGGGTGATCTGGACACTGTGGTTCCCCAGGGTGATCTGGACACTTTGCTTCCCCAGGGTGATCTGGACACTGTGGTTCCCCAGGGTGATCTGGACACTTTGCTTCCCCGGGGTGATCTGGACACTTTGCTTCCCCAGGGTGATCTGGACACTGTGGTTCCCCAGGGTGATCTGGACACTGTGGTTCCCCAGGGTGATCTGGACACTGTGGTTCCCCAGGGTGATCTGGACACTTTGCTTCCCCAGGGTGATCTGGACACTTTGCTTCCCCAGGGTGATCTGGACACTTTGCTTCCCCAGGGTGATCTGGACACTGTGGTTCCCCAGGGTGATCTGGACACTGTGGTTCCCCAGGGTGATCTGGACACTTTGCTTCCCCGGGGTGATCTGGACACTTTGCTTCCCCAGGGTGATCTGGACACTTTGCTTCCCCAGGGTGATCTGGACACTGTGGTTCCCCAGGGTGATCTGGACACTGTGGTTCCCCAGGGTGATCTGGACACTTTGCTTCCCCAGGGTGATCTGGACACTTTGCTTCCCCAGTGTGATCTGGACACTTTGCTTCCCCAGGGTGGTCTGGACACTTTGCTTCCCCAGGGTGGTCTGGACACTTTGCTTCCCCAGGGTGGTCTGGACACTTTGCTTCCCCAGGGTGGTCTGGACACTTTGCTTCCCCAGGGTGATCTGGACACTTTGCTTCCCCAGGGTGATCTGGACACTGTGGTTCCCAAGGGTGATCTGGACACTTTGCTTCCCCGGGGTGATCTGGACACTTTGCTTCCCCGGGGTGATCTGGACACTTTGCTTCCCCGGGGTGATCTGGACACTTTGCTTCCCCGGGGTGATCTGGACACTTTGCTTCCCCGGGGTGATCTGGACACTTTGCTTCCCCGGGGTGATCTGGACACTTTGCTTCCCCGGGGTGATCTGGACACTTTGCTTCCCCGGGGTGATCTGGACACTTTGCTTCCCCGGGGTGATCTGGACACTTTGGTTCACCAGGGTGATCTGGACACTTTGCTTCCCCAGGGTGATCTGGACACTTTGCTTCCCCAGGGTGATCTGGACACTGTGGTTCCCCAGGGTGATCTGGACACTGTGGTTCCCCAGGGTGATCTGGACACTTTGCTTCCCCGGGGTGATCTGGACACTTTGCTTCCCCAGGGTGATCTGGACACTGTGGTTCCCCAGGGTGATCTGGACACTGTGGTTCCCCAGGGTGATCTGGACACTTTGGTTTACCAGGGTGATCTGGACACTTTGCTTCCCCAGGGTGATCTGGACGCTTTGGTTTACCAGGGTGATCTGGACACTTTGCTTCCCCGGGGTGATCTGGACACTTTGCTTCCCCAGGGTGATCTGGACACTGTGGTTCCCCAGGGTGATCTGGACACTTTGCTTCCCCAGGGTGATCTGGACACTTTGCTTCCCCAGGGTGATCTGGACACTTTGCTTCCCCGGGGTGATCTGGACACTGTGGTTCCCCAGGGTGATCTGGACGCTTTGGTTTACCAGGGTGATCTGGACGCTTTGCTTCCCCAGGGTGATCTGGACGCTTTGGTTCCCCAGGGTGATCTGGACACCTTGGTTCCCCAGGGTGATCTGGACACTTTGCTTCCCCAGGGTGATCTGGACACCTTGCTTCCACAGGGTGATCTGGACACTTCGGTTCCCCAGGGTGATCTGGACACCTTTGCTTCCCCAGGGTGATCTGGACACCTTTGCTTCCCCGGGGTGATCTGGACACTTTGCTTCCCCAGGGTGATCTGGACACCTTTGCTTCCCCAGGGTGATCTGGACACTGTGGTTCCCAAGGGTGATCTGGACACTTTGCTTCCCCAGGGTGATCTGGACACTGTGGTTCCCAAGGGTGATCTGGACACTTTGCTTCCCCGGGGTGATCTGGACACTTTGCTTCCCCGGGGTGATCTGGACACTTTGCTTCCCCGGGGTGATCTGGACACTTTGGTTCACCAGGGTGATCTGGACACTTTGCTTCCCCAGGGTGATCTGGACACTTTGCTTCCCCAGGGTGATCTGGACACTTTGCTTCCCCAGGGTGATCTGGACACTGTGGTTCCCCAGGGTGATCTGGACACTTTGCTTCCCCAGGGTGATCTGGACACTGTGGTTCCCCAGGGTGATCTGGACACTTTGCTTCCCCGGGGTGATCTGGACACTTTGCTTCCCCAGGGTGATCTGGACACTGTGGTTCCCCAGGGTGATCTGGACACTGTGGTTCCCCAGGGTGATCTGGACACTGTGGTTCCCCAGGGTGATCTGGACACCTTTGCTTCCCCAGGGTGATCTGGACACTTTGGTTCCCCAGGGTGATCTGGACACTGTGGTTCCCCAGGGTGATCTGGACGCTTTGGTTTACCAGGGTGATCTGGACGCTTTGGTTCCCCAGGGTGATCTGGACACCTTGGTTCCCCAGGGTGATCTGGACACTTTGCTTCCCCAGGGTGATCTGAACACCTTGCTTCCACAGGGTGATCTGGACACTTCGGTTCCCCAGGGTGATCTGGACACCTTTGCTTCCCCAGGGTGATCTGGACACCTTTGCTTCCCCAGGGTGATCTGGACACCTTTGCTTCCCCAGGGTGATCTGGACACCTTTGCTTCCCCAGGGTGATCTGGACACCTTGGTTCCCCAGGGTGATCTGGACACCTTTGCTTCCCCAGGGTGATCTGGACACTGTGGTTCCCCAGGGTGATCTGGACACCTTTGGTTCCCCAGGGTGATCTGGACACTGTGGTTCCCCAGGGTGATCTGGACACCTTTGGTTCCCCAGGGTGATCTGGACACTCTGGTTCCCCAGGGTGATCTGGACACTGTGGTTCCCCGGGGTGATCTGGACACTCTGGTTCCCCGGGGTGATCTGGACACCTTTGGTTCCCACGCTCCTGTCCTACCTTGCAGGGCATCCTCTCCCAGCAGCGTCCTCCTCTGGCCGGAGTCCAGCTGGTGGCGTCCTGCTTCTTGGGGCTCCTCTTTTACCATGTGGCCCCTGGAGGCCCTCAGGGCCTCGGCCAGCGCCGGGCTGACTCCAGAAAGCCTCGATACTTGTATTTGCGGACGGAAATGATGGACCGGCCGATAGTCTCTGGGCAGGTCGGGAGGAGGAAAGATCTGCGGAGAAACACAGAGTGAGCGAAGCTTTCATCCAGATGCAGATGGAAACGGGTCTGAGGTCTCATATGTGCCTAGTTAGAGGATGTCTATATGTTTGTTTTTTCCCCCCTCTTGATTGTATGTTGATTGGTAGTGTAAAGGACATATGTACATGCATCTCTGAAAGTAGCTTATTTAACCAAATTGTTACAATACACGTTTTATTGTATGTAGTGAGGAGGATAGGGGAGGTTTGGGGGATTTGAAGGGTTTGTTTGAAAGAAAAAAAGAAAATTGAAGCTTTCAATGTTAATTGTAATTTTTATATGTGAAATCAATAAACATATCTTTCAAACAAAAAAAGAAACGGGTCTGAGACTGAGGCTGCTCACCGTCTTCTCCTCGGCTGCCTTCTGGGCCAGAGTGAACCCCTCCAGGATCTTACCCAGGTACGATAAGTCTCTGCTCCTTTCTGCGGACAGAAATACCGTCAGAAGGTTCCAGGAACCTGACTGTGTGACGTCATCAGGAACCTGTCTCTCTGACTGTGTGACGTCATCAGGAACCTGTCTCTGACTGTGTGACGTCATCAGGAACCTGTCTCTGACTGTGTGACGTCATCAGGAACCTGTCTCTCTGACTGTGTGACGTCATCAGGAACCTGTCTCTGACTGTGTGACGTCATCAGGAACCTGTCTCTCTGACTGTGTGACGTCATCAGGAACCTGTCTCTCTGACTGTGTGACGTCATCAGGAACCTGTCTCTGACTGTGTGACGTCATCAGGAACCTGTCTCTCTGACTGTGTGACGTCATCAGGAACCTGTCTCTCTGACTGTGTGACGTCATCAGGAACCTGTCTCTGACTGTGTGACGTCATCAGGAACCTGTCTCTCTGACTGTGTGACGTCATCAGGAACCTGTCTCTGACTGTGTGACGTCATCAGGAACCTGTCTCTCTGACTGTGTGACGTCATCAGGAACCTGTCTCTCTGACTGTGTGACGTAATCAGGAACCTGTCTCTCTGACTGTGTGATGTCATCAGGAACCTGTCTCTCTGACTGTGTGATGTCATCAGGAACCTGCCTCTCTGACTGTGTGACGTCATCAGGAACCTGTCTCTGACTGTGTGACGTCATCAGGAACCTGCCTCTCTGACTGTGTGACGTCATCAGGAACCTGTCTCTCTGACTGTGTGACGTCATCAGGAACCTGTCTCTGACTGTGTGATGTCATCAGGAACCTGTCTCTCTGACTGTGTGACGTCATCAGGAACCTGTCTCTCTGACTGTGTGACGTCATCAGGAACCTGCCTCTGACTGTGTGACGTCATCAGGAACCTGTCTCTGACTGTGTGACGTCATCAGGAACCTGTCTCTCTGACTGTGTGACGTCATCAGGAACCTGTCTCTCTGACTGTGTGACGTCATCAGGAACCTGTCTCTCTGACTGTGTGACGTCATCAGGAACCTGTCTCTCTGACTGTGTGACGTCATCAGGAACCTGTCTCTCTGACTGTGTGACGTCATCAGGAACCTGTCTCTGACTGTGTGACGTCATCAGGAACCTGTCTCTGACTGTGTGACGTCATCAGGAACCTGTCTCTGACTGTGTGACGTCATCAGGAACCTGTCTCTGACTGTGTGACGTCATCAGGAACCTGTCTCTGACTGTGTGACGTCATCAGGAACCTGCCTCTGACTGTGTGACGTCATCAGGAACCTGTCTCTGACTGTGTGACGTCATCAGGAACCTGTCTCTGACTGTGTGACGTCATCAGGAACCTGTCTCTGACTGTGTGACGTCATCAGGAACCTGTCTCTCTGACTGTGTGACGTCATCAGGAACCTGCCTCTGACTGTGTGACGTCATCAGGAACCTGTCTCTGACTGTGTGACGTCATCAGGAACCTGTCTCTCTGACTGTGTGACGTCATCAGGAACCTGTCTCTGACTGTGTGACGTCATCAGGAACCTGTCTCTGACTGTGTGACGTCATCAGGAACCTGTCTCTGACTGTGTGACGTCATCAGGAACCTGTCTCTGACTGTGTGACGTCATCAGGAACCTGTCTCTGACTGTGTGACGTCATCAGGAACCTGTCTCTGACTGTGTGACGTCATCAGGAACCTGTCTCTGACTGTGTGACGTCATCAGGAACCTGTCTCTCTGACTGTGTGACGTCATCAGGAACCTGTCTCTCTGACTGTGTGACGTCATCAGGAACCTGTCTCTCTGACTGTGTGACGTCATCAGGAACCTGTCTCTCTGACTGTGTGACGTCATCAGGAACCTGTCTCTCTGACGGTGTGACGTCATCAGGAACCTGTCTCTGACTGTGTGACGTCATCAGGAACCTGTCTCTGACTGTGTGACGTCATCAGGAACCTGTCTCTGACTGTGTGACGTCATCAGGAACCTGCCTCTGACTGTGTGACGTCATCAGGAACCTGTCTCTGACTGTGTGACGTCATCAGGAACCTGTCTCTGACTGTGTGACGTCATCAGGAACCTGCCTCTGACTGTGTGACGTCATCAGGAACCTGTCTCTGACTGTGTGACGTCATCAGGAACCTGCCTCTGACTGTGTGACGTCATCAGGAACCTGTCTCTCTGACGGTGTGACGTCATCAGGAACCTGCCTCTGACTGTGTGACGTCATCAGGAACCTGTCTCTCTGACTGTGTGACGTCATCAGGAACCTGTCTCTCTGACTGTGTGACCATGATGTGTTTAAGGCGAGACACGGCAGGCAAAAACAGGGATTTTTCATGCAGTGGTTCAATTTAGAGATTTTGGGCCAGTCTACTCCTTCAACATGTGTTCTTTCAACCTGCCATAAAGAAAACGTTGAAAACACAAATTAAAATGTTTAATTTTATTACATTTTGTTTACTCGCGGCAGCACGTTTCGCCCGAATATACCAAAAGGTTAGCATTCCAACGCGCCATGCCGAGCTTCGTCTGTTTACTGAAGTCTGTCGTGACCGTTGTGCCGTTGGAAACCTCTGAGTCTCCTGCACAAAGATATGAAACCCAAATAATGGCGCTTCCTTACTATCAGTAACCAATCGTGAATGTCTAAAGACGGATTTATAGCTAATGACGACATCTCATTGGCTGCTGCTCGTTTCTGCTAACTTGATTCGCTCAGACACATCACATGATGGACTCTGACGCTCCCGTGTTTAGCTTTCGCGGAATCTCTGAAAATGCCCCACAACACCGCAACTTTCAAAGAAAAAGATCTTTTATTGTATTGAGCTTGTATTCTTTATTAATAAGATTATTTTTATTAAATATTATTATTACTAAGGGCCTGAGCATTTATTCTGTTTTTGAGCAATTGTTTCCAATACAAATGTATTAAATTCCCCTATTTAAATCTTTACATGCTGTTTTCTCAAAATCATTTTTCTGTATTTTTTCAGTATCAATATCTCAGCCTATGGAGCACCTACTAACACCAAACTTTCCAGTTATACACTTAGCAGTATTCTGAAGATATTTACTGAAGGATTTGTTGATAAATCATTCCTGGCCTGATTTACGTGACATTATAATAAAACAATATGGCGAAAATCGATGTTTTTTAGGCTATGGGCAGTATATTTTGATTTCCTAGGAAATGAAAGCAGATATCCTAAAATCCCTCTAATTTTCTTTTCACTTTGTGTGTAAACAAAATGAAAAAAGAATTTTGCACCTGGCTTTATCATATGTTCAGATCTAGCTGCTGGAAATATATGCAAATGTGCGCATATTTAATGAGATGATGCCTCATTTGCATAATTAAACATACACATTTCTAAAACTTTTAATACATTTTTTTTTTCATACTTGTATAAGTAATCAACTGACGAAGTTTCATGGTGACATCTATTATTTTAAAATATTACCCTATTCACCTGTAGCGTCTCGCCTTAAGGTAAACTCGGTAAATTCCACTTTCCTTCGTACACAGTGTTGAAAAGGCCTCTAACAACAATCTGAGTATTCGGCTCCCCCATTGGTCCGTGCTGGATGTGAGTAGATGAGCAGAGTAAATTCTCCCTGTTGAACTTGGATTAAACAAACATTTGCAGGTGCCCATGGTGGATGTAACCTGGAACCTTGTATGGCACCTTGTTAGAATAAAAACATGTGGAGAGGTTACTCTCTTTAAACTCTTGGGCTGTGTTCGAAACTGCCTACTTCTCCTACTACTCCTACTACTACTACTAACTTTAACTTTGCATACTAGATTCTCTGAAATGTTGGGTATGCATCATGAGGTTACTACTCGTACTCAAACTACCCAAGATGCAACGTAACGTGACGTCGCCGATCGTCATTTCCTGCCAAAACGGCAGTTTCAAGCTAGCTACAACGACGGTAGGTTCACTTCCTGTTTTCAAAACAAAAGCACCAATTGTATGGTAATGGCTTTCCCTATGATAAAAGGCAACGGGTACTTTATTTTGTGAAAATAACAGGAAGTGCGTTAGCTCACTGCGGCTAGCTTTAGTAGCGCCGAATTCGTGGGAACAAAATTGTAAACAGCCGGTATTTTGTCAGGTTTTCAACACGTTGGGGATCTAAACGACTACTTTCTCACCTGAAAATGTTTCAAATGTTGCTAAAGTTTACAGAGTTTAGAGCTTAAGAGAAATCAGCTTCAGGCCGGCTGATTTCGGCTCAGGCAGGAGCGAAATGCATTGTGGGTAAATGCTCTGCATACTGATCAATTAGTATGTAGTATGTAGTATGGAAGTATGTAGTATGGAAGTATGTAGTATGGAAGTATGTAGTATGGAAGTATGTAGTATGGAAGTATGTAGTATAGAAGTATGTAGTATGTAGTAGGCGGTTTCGAACACAGCCTTGGATTCTTTCTGGGCCAAACTTTCCAGGACTCTCCAGGAGTTTTCCAGGTGGTGTTACCTGTCTTCTTGGTGTACTGCTTGGGGGCCGTCCAGCCGTACAGGCCGTCTCCGGGCTCCTCTTCTCCCAGCACGTTGTCGTACCTGGACATGGAGTCTCTGTGGTACACGTCCTCGTCGTCATCCTCCAGCGCCCCCACGCCAAAGGCCTGCGGGGTCAAAGGTCAGACGCAGGTCAAAGGTCAGCCTCAGCCCGTCAGACACGAGCAGACTGGTCTTTGAACTCCCACCTGTCCGGCGACTCCTCCCCTCTTCAGGCCGGCCCGTCTATCTCCAAACAGCCGACTCCTCGTCTCGGACTGCGGCCGGAAAAGATCGATGTGTTCGGCCGCCCCGCGGCCTAGCAGCGCCAGGCCTGGGTCCAGGCCGCGGTACCCCAGACCCTGGACCCCCAGCCTCGGGTTGAAGTCTACCGGAGTCACATCTTTGGGAGCGAACGTCACGTCCTCTGGAGCAAACTCCTCCAGGTCTTCGTCCTGATCGGGAAATAAAAGATACAAATGATCGAGTGTTTGCAGCTTTGCTCAGACCAACAGATCCAGTTCAGATCCAGTTCAGATCCAGTTCAGATCCAGTTCAGATCCAGGCTGTGTTCGAAACCGCATACTACATACTAATTCGATGAGACAGTATGCAGAGCGTTTACCCACAATGCACTTCGCTCCTGCCCGAGCCGAAATCAGCCGGCCTGAAGCTGATTTCTCTTAAGCTCTAAACTCTGTAAACTTTAGCAACATTTGAAACATTTTCAGGTGAGAAAGTAGTCGTTTAGATCCCCAACGTGTTGAAAACCTGACAAAATACCGGCTGTTTACCATTTAGTTCCCACTAATTTGGTGCTACTAAAGCTAGCCGCAGTGAGCTAACGCACTTCCGGTTATTTTCCCAAAATAAAATACCCGTTGCCTTTTATCATAGGGAAAGCCATTACCATACAATTGGTGCTTTTGTTTTGGAAAGAAGAAGTGAACCTACCGTCGTTGTAGCTAGCTTGAAACTGCCGTTTTGACAGGAAATGACGATCGTCACGTTACGTTGCATCTTGGGTAGTTTGAGTATGAGTAGTAACCTCATGATGCATACCCAACATTTCAGAGAATCTAGTATGCATCCGGGAACTTCTCGCTTACTCAAACTCGCATACTAACTCAGAAAGTTAGTAGGAGAAGTACGCGGTTTCGAACACAGCCACAGACTGTTTCCAGTGTGCCTCACCTCTGAGTCCTCCGAACCAGCAGGGGGCAGCACGGAGCCAAAGACTCTGGTTCCACCGTCTGTGTAAAGGACCAAGAGGCCCACAGTTAATGTTCACACATTAAAACTGATGTCACAAACTTACAGGAGTTCACTTTATCATTAATATAATTACACCCCAGTAATCCAGGAACCCAGGATCTGAAAAGTAGTAAATACCAGTCTGCTGTCTGCCAGCTTTCCTCTTCACACGAGGCCCGACGCCCTGACCTTCCCTCCACCCCATCTTCGTCAGCAGCTCCACCCCGATGGACGACCTGAGAGACACAACAGCACACCTCAGAGCAGGTTCTGTCCAAACCAACAGACTCTGGGAACATTAACTCAGAATCTGTTTCTGGAGGAAAGTCCAAGAAATCCAGACGAGCTGCAAACGCTTCGACTAAGTTAGCTTCAGATGCAGAATAAACAGCAGTGACCTGCTGCCCCAGGAGAGGAAACCATGGGCCCGGCCCAAATTCAACAGGTTCTGAACATTCAAAATGTTGAACTGTGGCAGGTGTTACCTGGCAGGTGTGATCAGCTCCTCCAGCAGCGTGTCTCCAGGGATCAGAGCTGCCTGGGCGCCGACGGCTCTCGCCTTCTCTGCAGTCTCGTCTCTGCGACTGGACGAGAACTCCCGACTGGTGGTGATTTCCCTGGGAGCGATGCCATGCTCGCTGAAATCCTGGAACAGAGAGACAGTCAGCTTCATCTCTGGTTCTACCACACAAGGATCAGACCCACAACCGACTTCCACACGCCGATTACGACCCACGGGCCACTTCCGCACCCCGATTACAACCCACGGGCCACTTCCGCACCCCGATCAGACCCACGGGCCACTTCCGCACCCCGATCACAACCCACGGGCCACTTCCGCACCCCGATCAGACCCACGGGCCACTTCAGCACCCCGATCAGACCCACGGGCCACTTCCGCACCCCGATTACAACCCACGGGCCACTTCCGCACCCCGATCAGACCCACGGGCCACTTCCGCACCCCGATTACAACCCACGGGCCACTTCCGCACCCCGATCACAACCCACGGGCCACTTCCGCACCCCGATCAGACCCACGGGCCACTTCCGCACCCCGATCAGACCCACGGGCCACTTCCGCACCCCGATCAGACCCACGGGCCACTTCCGCACCCCGATTACGACCCACGGGCCACTTCCGCACCCCGATTACGACCCACGGGCCACTTCAGCACCCCGATTACGACCCACGGGCCACTTCCGCACCCCGATCAGACCCACGGGCCACTTCCGCACCCCGATTACGACCCACGGGCCACTTCCGCACCCCGATTACGACCCACGGGCCACTTCCGCACCCCGATTCCGACCCACG
Organism: Odontesthes bonariensis; assembly: GCF_027942865.1. NCBI lineage: Eukaryota > Metazoa > Chordata > Actinopteri > Atheriniformes > Atherinopsidae > Odontesthes > Odontesthes bonariensis. Next base: position 47,620,984 of record NC_134506.1, on the reverse strand, counting down.
GGCCACTTCCGCACCCCGATTACAGCCCACGGGCCACTTCCGCACCCCGATTACAGCCCACGGGCCACTTCAGCACCCCGATTACAACCCACGGGCCACTTCCGCACCCCGATTACGGCCCACGGGCCACTTCCGCACCCCGATTACGACCCACGGGCCACTTCCGCACCCCGATTACGACCCACGGGCCACTTCAGCACCCCGATTACGACCCACGGGCCACTTCAGCACCCCGATTACAACCCACGGGCCACTTCAGCACCCCGATTACAACCCACGGGCCACTTCCGCACCCCGATTCCGACCCACGGGCCACTTCAGCACCCCGATTACAACCCACGGGCCACTTCAGCACCCCGATTACGACCCACGGGCCACTTCAGCACCCCGATTACAACCCACGGGCCACTTCAGCACCCCGATTACGACCCACGGGCCACTTCAGCACCCCGATTACAACCCACGGGCCACTTCAGCACCCCGATTACGACCCACGGGCCACTTCAGCACCCCGATTACGACCCACGGGCCACTTCAGCACCCCGATTACAACCCACGGGCCACTTCAGCACCCCGATTACAACCCACGGGCCACTTCAGCACCCCGATTACAACCCACGGGCCACTTCAGCACCCCGATTACGACCCACGGGCCACTTCAGCACCCCGATTACAACCCACGGGCCACTTCAGCACCCCGATTACAACCCACGGGCCACTTCCGCACCCCGATCAGACCCACGGGCCACTTCAGCACCCCGATTACGACCCACGGGCCACTTCAGCACCCCGATTACGACCCACGGGCCACTTCCACACGCCGATTACGACCCACGGGCCACTTCCGCACCCCGATTACAACCCACGGGCCACTTCCGCACCCCGATCAGACCCACGGGCCACTTCCGCACCCCGATCAGACCCACGGGCCACTTCCGCACCCCGATCAGACCCACGGGCCACTTCCGCACCCCGATCAGACCCACGGGCCACTTCCGCACCCCGATTACGACCCACGGGCCACTTCAGCACCCCGATTACGACCCACGGGCCACTTCCGCACCCCGATTACAGCCCACGGGCCACTTCCGCACCCCGATTACAGCCCACGGGCCACTTCCGCACCCCGATTACGACCCACGGGCCACTTCCGCACCCCGATTACGACCCACGGGCCACTTCAGCACCCCGATTACGACCCACGGGCCACTTCAGCACCCCGATTACGACCCACGGGCCACTTCCGCACCCCGATTACGACCCACGGGCCACTTCAGCACCCCGATTACAACCCACGGGCCACTTCAGCACCCCGATTACGACCCACGGGCCACTTCAGCACCCCGATTACGACCCACGGGCCACTTCAGCACCCCGATTACAACCCACGGGCCACTTCAGCACCCCGATTACAGCCCACGGGCCACTTCCGCACCCCGATCAGACCCACGGACCACTTCAGCACCCCGATTACAGCCCACGGGCCACTTCCGCACCCCGATCAGACCCACGGGCCACTTCAGCACCCCGATTACGACCCACGGGCCACTTCAGCACCCCGATTCCGACCCACGGGCCACTTCAGCACCCCGATTCCGACCCACGGGCCACTTCAGCACCCCGATTACAGCCCACGGGCCACTTCCGCACCCCGATCAGACCCACGGACCACTTCAGTACCCCGATTACAGCCCACGGGCCACTTCAGCACCCCGATTACAACCCACGGGCCACTTCAGCACCCCGATTACAGCCCACGGGCCACTTCAGCACCCCGATTACGACCCACGGGCCACTTCCGCACCCCGATCAGACCCACGGACCACTTCAGCACCCCGATTCCGACCCACGGGCCACTTCAGCACCCCGATCAGACCCACGGGCCACTTCAGCACCCCGATCAGACCCACGGGCCACTTCAGCACCCCGATCAGACCCACGGGCCACTTCCGCACCCCGATCAGACCCACGGGCCACTTCCGCACCCCGATCAGACCCACGGGCCACTTCCGCACCCCGATCAGACCCACGGGCCACTTCCGCACCCCGATCAGACCCACGGGCCACTTCCGCACCCCGATCAGACCCACGGACCACTTCAGCACCCCGATCAGACCCACGGGCCACTTCCGCACCCCGATCAGACCCACGGGCCACTTCCGCACCCCGATCAGACCCACGGGCCACTTCCGCACCCCGATCAGACCCACGGACCACTTCAGCACCCCGATTCCGACCCACGGGCCACTTCAGCACCCCGATTACGACCCACGGGCCACTTCAGTACCCCGATTACGACCCACGGGCCACTTCAGCACGCCGATTACGACCCACGGGCCACTTCCGCACCCCGATCAGACCCACGGGCCACTTCCGCACCCCGATCAGACCCACGGGCCACTTCCGCACCCCGATCAGACCCACGGGCCACTTCAGCACCCCGATCAGACCCACGGGCCACTTCAGTACCCCGATTACAGCCCACGGGCCACTTCAGCACCCCGATCAGACCCACGGGCCACTTCAGCACCCCGATTACAGCCCACGGGCCACTTCAGCACCCCGATCAGACCCACGGACCACTTCAGTACCCCGATTACAGCCCACGGGCCACTTCAGCACCCCGATCAGACCCACGGGCCACTTCAGCACCCCGATTACAACCCACGGGCCACTTCAGCACCCCGATTACAGCCCACGGGCCACTTCAGTACCCCGATCAGACCCACGGGCCACTTCCGCACCCCGATCAGACCCACGGGCCACTTCAGCACCCCGATCAGACCCACGGGCCACTTCAGCACCCCGATTACAACCCACGGGCCACTTCAGCACCCCGATTACAGCCCACGGGCCACTTCCGCACCCCGATCAGACCCACGGGCCACTTCCGCACCCCGATCAGACCCACGGGCCACTTCAGCACCCCGATTACAGCCCACGGGCCACTTCAGTACCCCGATTACAGCCCACGGGCCACTTCAGTACCCCGATTACAACCCACGGGCCACTTCCGCACCCCGATCCGACCCACGGGCCACTTCCGCACCCCGATCAGACCCACGGGCCACTTCCGCACCCCGATCAGACCCACGGGCCACTTCCGCACCCCGATCAGACCCACGGGCCACTTCCGCACCCCGATCAGACCCACGGGCCACTTCCGCACCCCGATCAGACCCACGGGCCACTTCCGCACCCCGATCAGACCCACGGGCCACTTCAGCACCCCGATTCCGACCCACGGGCCACTTCCGCACCCCGATCAGACCCACGGGCCACTTCAGCACCCCGATCAGACCCACGGGCCACTTCAGCACCCCGATCAGACCCACGGGCCACTTCAGCACCCCGATTCCGACCCACGGGCCACTTCAGCACCCCGATTACAACCCACGGGCCACTTCCGCACCCCGATCAGACCCACGGGCCACTTCCGCACCCCGATCAGACCCACGGGCCACTTCAGCACCCCGATCAGACCCACGGGCCACTTCAGCACCCCGATCAGACCCACGGGCCACTTCAGCACCCCGATCAGACCCACGGGCCACTTCCGTCCTCCAGCTGTTGGTCTCAAACCAAACAAAGATCTCAGAAAGCTTCAGAGGTCGACTGTCCCGCTCCTCCTCTCACCTCTTCGTCCATGAAATCCTCTGGTCTGACATGATGCTTCTCAGCTTTCTGCTGCCGCGATGAGACGAAGGTCGATGGGCTCCAGCCTGAAGTCACAGAAGCCAAGGATGAGAAATGTACACGTGGTTCAAGATGAAATGAAACAAACTACACGCAATCTGATCCAGTACTAGAGACTAAAGTAAGAAACCTCAGCTCTGAGCATCAGTGAGTCAGAATGAAGAGATGCTGAAGTTTGATCAACTTCACTGATGAATAAAAACTGTAGCCCCTTTCACACTGCCGAATAACCCGCGTTTAATCCGCGAATTTAGCGTGTCCGCTGTTGCGTTCACACTGCCGACCCGGGCTGCCGCGTCAACTCGACTCGCCTTTCGACCGGCGTCGGACCCTAGTCTTTTTGTCGAGCCGAGTTTGGTGTGAACGCAATCGACCCGGGTCGGACGTGGGCGTGGCGTGAGGAGTTTAAAAGACAGAATGGACAGCTGATTCAGAATGAACAGCTGATTCAGAACAACAGCTGATTCAGAACAACAGTGACAGGTGAGGACAAGTTTTACTCTGTTTTACGGTGCGTTCACACCAGACGCGATTACATACAAAGTCAATGCAAAGACGTGATTAGACGCGGATTCGAGCCGGCGGCGCGATGAGGAGCGGTGAGGCGGTGCGGTGAGGCGGTGGCCGCCGCGCAAGTGAAAATATGCGATCCACGCGAGTTAAAAAAAATCCAACTTTGGCGAAATTATTCGCGCCAGACAGCCTATCAGCGTTGAGATTCTGGACGACAGTGACGTGGAGACAGATGGACAGGCGCTCCGCAGCTGAAATGGAGTCGTGTCTGTGGCATGCAGATGGGACTCCAGATGGAAATTAGCTTCTAAGCTACAATCTGGTGCAGGTCATCTCTTTACTTTGTAATTAATGTACTTTGCACATGGTCCCTGACTAAATAAAATAAAAAAATTAAATCATCGCCTTCTCCAGGAGCTCCGTCTGTATGACGGCCGCCTCCAGCGGCACCCCAGGCCCACCAGGACCCAGCCCGACGACCCGCTCGGGAGGACCGGCGCCGCGATCTCTCGGCAGGACACCAACCACAGGCGCCCCGCAGCTGAAACGGAGCCGCGGCCCAGCTGCGGAGCGCCTGCAGCCGGCGTCCCGCCGAGAGATCACGGCACCGATCCTCCCGTGGCGGCCGCTTCCAGCGGTGTTTCGGGCTCGCCGGGACCCAGTTTGGTGGCCTGCTCGGGAGGACCGGTGCCGTGATCTCTCGGCGGGACGCCGGCTGCAGGCGCTCCGCAGCTGGGCCGCGGCTCCGTTTCAGCTGCGGGGCGCCTGTGGTTGGTGTCCTGCCGAGAGATCGCGGCGCCGGTCCTCCCGAGCGGGTCGTCGGCCTGGGTCCTGGTGGGCCTGGGGTGCCGCTGGAGGCGGCCGTCATCCAGACGGAGCTCATGGAGAAGGCGGTGAAATTGTCCGAGCTGAATCCACCACCGGATGATGTCACTGACGGCGTGTGCGTTTCAGACGAATCTCGGACTGCCACAGCAGATAAAAGGACGCGATGGTACTTATATCAGCCATGGATAGCCCCTTGAGCTACTCGTTTTTTACTCACGCGATTGAGGCGATTGAATTTAATTTACACCTGCGGCAACGATCGCGCGAGTAAGGCGGTGCGAATATTCGCACCGCGTTTGGTGTGAACGCACCGTTAGCCTACATCAAGTTCGAGACATTTTTGAAGATGGCCAACTGGGGAGACAAGGAGGTCCGCGAGCTCCTCAGCCTCCGAGCAGAGGACGTTATTTACCGCCACATTTCGGGGACTATAGTGCTCTTGTATTCTCCGCATATGTTCTTCGGCGGCATCCCACGTTGTGACCATCCACACCCCGTAAAATAACATCTCCATGAACTGCATCTACAATTGCAAAAACAAGTCCTGAAGGTGTATTTAACCCTACCTCCGACGCATGGGTTGTGCCTACGTCATTGTGCACGCCCAGCATTTTATGTGTTTCGTGTGACGCTCTGCCACTAGGCCACGCCCCCTGAACTCGGCTTCAGGCGACACGGGTCACCCTGACACGCCAAGCGTTCACATTGCTCGACGCGGGTCGAAGGTGCAATTTGGACCCGCTAAGGTAGCGGGTCGCAGTGTGAAAGGGGCTTCTGACACCCCTTCGGTGGACACTCTCCCTGATCAGGCAATCAGCGGGGTCACATGGCTCTGAAAGGATCGGATTATTGGCTAAATTACAACCAGACTGAGTTATTCAGTGCATGTAGACACCTTAATCTGACTAAGAACTGGATCGGATCAGATTATTGGCTAAATTACAATCAGACTGAGTTATTAAGTGCATGTAGACACCTTAATCTGACTAAGAACTGGATCGGATGGGATTCAGACCCCGAGATAACTGGGCTGAAAGTCACTCTAAACCTGCTTGTAGACGCTGAAGCACGTGGTGAATCAGACTTTGCGTTCTGCGCATGCTCCAGATGTTTTCCCGGGGTCGTGACCCGGAAGTCAAAGGAGACGATATTCCTGTTGTTGTCGCCGTCAGAAAGAAACAAACAACGCGATGGAGAATGCTCCGTTGGGCATCGAGTTTGTGCAACAAGCAGCTCATCAGTTGTTTGTTGTTGTTGTTGGTGGTGAAGAGGTCAACAGGAAGTGGCTCTATTAGCAACAGCTGGAATGGGTACAGCGCCACCTATCATACCGGGGTATGACACGCTTTGTGCCTCTGATCCCATTCATTCACCGCCATATATCCAAGGAGAATTACCCTCGCTCAACTCAGTCTGATTGTGATTTAGCCAATAATCCGATCCTTTCAGAGCCATGTGACCCCACTGAGTGAGACCTCCTGTTGCCACCTCCTGCACATGCTGACGGCTTAAATTCATGATGAACATTATATTTCCCGTCTTCAGATGATGCAGATGGTGAACATGAGCGACTCTGACCTTCTTTCGATCCGACGGTGTTAAAGTAACCGGCAGAGAAGCCTCCAGTGAACGCCCCGTGGAACCTGGCGCGTCCCTTCTCATCGGTCACCGTCTGCTCGTGCAGCGGGATGGGCTTCCTCAGCGGCTCGTCTGCAAACACAACAACAAAACATAAAACACATATCAACAAACATCAACAAAACATAAACACACATCAACAAACATCAACAAAACATCAACTCACATCAACAAACAACAAAACATCAACACACATATCAACAAAACATCAACAAAACATCAACTCACATCAACAAACATCAAGAAAACATAAACACACATCAACAAACAACAAAACAACTCACATCAACAAACAACAAAACATCAACTCACATCAACAAAACATAAACACACAACAAACATCAAGAAAACATAAACACACATCAACAAACAACAAAACATCAACACATATCAACAAAACATCAACTCACATCAACAAAACATCAACACACATCAACACACATCAACAAAACAACACACATCAACAAAACATCAACACACATCAACAAAACATCAACTCACATCAACACACATCAACAAAACATCAACTCACATCAACACACATCAACAAAACAACACACATCAACAAAACAACTCACATCAACAAACAACAAAACAACTCACATCAACAAACAACAAAACATCAACTCACATCAACAAAACATAAACACACAACAAACATCAACAAAACATAAACACACATCAACAAACAACAAAACATCAACACATATCAACAAAACATCAACTCACATCAACAAAACATCAACACACATCAAAAAAACATCAACTCACATCAACTCACATCAACAAACAACAAAACATCAACACACATCAACAAACAACAAAACATCAACACACATCAACAAACAACAAAACATCAACTCACATCAACACACATCAACAAAACAACACACATCAACAAAACAACTCACATCAACAAACAACAAAACAACTCACATCAACAAACAACAAAACATCAACTCACATCAACAAAACATAAACACACAACAAACATCAACAAAACATCAACACACATCAAAAAAACATCAACTCACATCAACTCACATCAACAAACAACAAAACATCAACACACATCAACAAACAACAAAACATCAACACACATCAACAAACAACAAAACATCAACTCACATCAACAAAACATCAACACACATCAACAAAACATCAACAAACAACAAAACATCAACACACATCAACAAAACATCAACAACAAAACATCAACAAACAACAAAACATCAACTCACATCAACAAAACATCAACACACATCAACAAAACATCAACTCACATCAACAAAACATCAACACACATCAACAAAACATCAACTCACATCAACAAAACATCAACACACATCAACAAAACATCAACACACATCAACAAAACATCAACAACAAAACATCAACTCACATCAACAAAACATCAACACACATCAACAAAACATCAACTCACATCAACAAAACATCAACACACATCAACAAAACATCAACTCACATCAACAAAACATCAACACACATCAACAAAACATCAACACACATCAACAAAACATCAACAACAAAACATCAACAAACAACAAAACATCAACTCACATCAACAAAACATCAACACACATCAACAAAACATCAACTCACATCAACAAAACATCAACTCACATCAACAAAACATCAACTCACATCAACAAAACATCAACACACATCAACAAAACATCAACTCACATCAACACACATCAACAAAACAACACACATCAACAAAACAACTCACATCAACAAACAACAAAACAACTCACATCAACAAACAACAAAACATCAACTCACATCAACAAAACATAAACACACAACAAACATCAAGAAAACATAAACACACATCAACAAACAACAAAACATCAACACATATCAACAAAACATCAACTCACATCAACAAAACATCAACACACATCAACAAAACATCAACTCACATCAACACACATCAACAAAACAACACACATCAACAAAACAACTCACATCAACAAACAACAAAACATCAACACACATCAACAAAACATCAACTCACATCAACAAACAACAAAACATCAACTCACATCAACAAACAACAAAACATCAACTCACATCAACAAACAACAAAACATCAACACACATCAACAAACAACAAAACATCAACTCACATCAACAAACAACAAAACATCAACTCACATCAACAAACAACAAAACATCAACTCACATCAACAAACAACAAAACATCAACTCACATCAACAAACAACAAAACATCAACACACATCAACAAACAACAAAACATCAACACACATTAACAAACAACAAAACATCAACTCACATCAACACACATCAACAAAACATCAACTCACATCAACACACATCAACAAAACAACACACATCAACAAAACAACTCACATCAACAAACAACAAAACAACTCACATCAACAAACAACAAAACATCAACTCACATCAACAAAACATAAACACACAACAAACATCAACAAAACATAAACACACATCAACAAACAACAAAACATCAACACATATCAACAAAACATCAACTCACATCAACAAAACATCAACACACATCAAAAAAACATCAACTCACATCAACTCACATCAACAAACAACAAAACATCAACACACATCAACAAACAACAAAACATCAACACACATCAACAAACAACAAAACATCAACTCACATCAACACACATCAACAAAACAACACACATCAACAAAACAACTCACATCAACAAACAACAAAACAACTCACATCAACAAACAACAAAACATCAACTCACATCAACAAAACATAAACACACAACAAACATCAACAAAACATCAACACACATCAAAAAAACATCAACTCACATCAACTCACATCAACAAACAACAAAACATCAACACACATCAACAAACAACAAAACATCAACACACATCAACAAACAACAAAACATCAACTCACATCAACAAAACATCAACACACATCAACAAAACATCAACAAACAACAAAACATCAACACACATCAACAAAACATCAACAACAAAACATCAACAAACAACAAAACATCAACTCACATCAACAAAACATCAACACACATCAACAAAACATCAACACACATCAACAAAACATCAACTCACATCAACAAAACATCAACACACATCAACAAAACATCAACACACATCAACAAAACAACAACAAAACATCAACTCACATCAACAAAACATCAACACACATCAACAAAACATCAACTCACATCAACAAAACATCAACACACATCAACAAAACATCAACTCACATCAACAAAACATCAACACACATCAACAAAACATCAACACACATCAACAAAACATCAACAACAAAACATCAACAAACAACAAAACATCAACTCACATCAACAAAACATCAACACACATCAACAAAACATCAACTCACATCAACAAAACATCAACTCACATCAACAAAACATCAACTCACATCAACAAAACATCAACACACATCAACAAAACATCAACTCACATCAACACACATCAACAAAACAACACACATCAACAAAACAACTCACATCAACAAACAACAAAACAACTCACATCAACAAACAACAAAACATCAACTCACATCAACAAAACATAAACACACAACAAACATCAAGAAAACATAAACACACATCAACAAACAACAAAACATCAACACATATCAACAAAACATCAACTCACATCAACAAAACATCAACACACATCAACAAAACATCAACTCACATCAACACACATCAACAAAACAACACACATCAACAAAACAACTCACATCAACAAACAACAAAACATCAACACACATCAACAAAACATCAACTCACATCAACAAACAACAAAACATCAACTCACATCAACAAACAACAAAACATCAACTCACATCAACAAACAACAAAACATCAACACACATCAACAAACAACAAAACATCAACTCACATCAACAAACAACAAAACATCAACTCACATCAACAAACAACAAAACATCAACTCACATCAACAAACAACAAAACATCAACTCACATCAACAAACAACAAAACATCAACACACATCAACAAACAACAAAACATCAACACACATTAACAAACAACAAAACATCAACTCACATCAACAAACAACAAAACATCAACAAACAACAAAACATCAACTCACATCAACAAAACATCAACACACATCAACAAAACATCAACAACAAAACATCAACAAACAACAAAACATCAACTCACATCAACAAAACATCAACACACATCAACAAAACATCAACAACAAAACATCAACAAACAACAAAACATCAACTCACATCAACAAAACATCAACTCACATCAACAAAACATCAACACACATCAACAAAACATCAACTCACATCAACAAAACATCAACACACATCAACAAAACATCAACTCACATCAACAAAACATCAACACACATCAACAAACATCAACAAACAACAAAACATCAACTCACATCAACAAAACATCAACACACATCAACAAAACATCAACTCACATCAACAAAACATCAACACACATCAACAAAACAACACACAACAAACATCAACTCACATCAACAAAACATCAACTCACATCAACAAAACATCAACTCACATCAACAAAACATCAACTCACATCAACAAAACAACACACAACAAACATCAACAAACAACAAAACATCAACTCACATCAACACACATCAACTCACATCAACAAAACATCAACACACATCAACACACATCAACAAAACATCAACACACATCAACAAAACATCAACTCACATCAACACACATCAACAAAACACACATCAACAAACAACAAAACATCAACACACATCAACAAAACATCAACTCACATCAACAAACAACAAAACATCAACTCACATCAACAAACAACAAAACATCAACTCACATCAACAAACAACAAAACATCAACTCACATCAACAAACAACAAAACATCAACACACATCAACAAACAACAAAACATCAACACACATCAACAAACAACAAAACATCAACACACATTAACAAACAACAAAACATCAACTCACATCAACAAACAACAAAACATCAACAAACAACAAAACATCAACTCACATCAACAAAACATCAACTCACATCAACAAAACATCAACAAACAACAAAACATCAACTCACATCAACAAAACATCAACACACATCAACAAAACATCAACAACAAAACATCAACAAACAACAAAACATCAACTCACATCAACAAAACATCAACACACATCAACAAAACATCAACTCACATCAACAAAACATCAACACACATCAACAAAACATCAACTCACATCAACAAAACATCAACACACATCAACAAAACATCAACACACATCAACAAACATCAACAAACAACAAAACATCAACTCACATCAACAAAACATCAACACACATCAACAAAACATCAACTCACATCAACAAAACATCAACACACATCAACAAAACAACACACAACAAACATCAACTCACATCAACAAAACATCAACTCACATCAACAAAACATCAACTCACATCAACAAAACATCAACTCACATCAACAAAACAACACACAACAAACATCAACAAACAACAAAACATCAACTCACATCAACACACATCAACTCACATCAACAAAACATCAACACACATCAACAAAACATCAACACACATCAACAAAACATCAACACACATCAACAAAACATCAACTCACATCAACAAAACATCAACACACATCAACAAAACATCAACACACATCAACAAAACATCAACTCACATCAACACACATCAACAAAACATCAACTCACATCAACACACATCAACAAAACATCAACACACATCAACAAACAACAAAACAACTCACATCAACAAACAACAAAACATCAACACACATCAACAAAACATCAACACAACATCAACAAAACATAAACACACATCAACAAAACATCAACTCACATCAACACACATCAACAAAACATCAACACACATCAACAAACAACAAAACATCAACACACATCAACAAAACATCAACACACATCAACAAAACATCAACACACATCAACAAAACATCAACTCACATCAACACACATCAACAAAACATCAACACACATCAACAAACAACAAAACAACTCACATCAACAAACAACAAAACATCAACACACATCAACAAAACAACACACAACACAACATCAATACACATCAACAAACATCAACAAAACATCAACACACATCAACAAAACATCAACAAACAACAAAACATCAACACACATCAACTCACATCAACAAAACATCAACTCACATCAACACACATCAACAACACATCAACAAACAACAAAACATCAACACACATCAACACACATCAACACACATCAACAAACATCAACAAAACATCAACTCACATCAACACACATCAACAAAACATCAACACACATCAACAAAACATCAACTCACATCAACAAACAACAAAACATCAACTCACATCAACAAACAACAAAACATCAACACACATCAACAAACAACCAAAAAACATCAACACATATCAACAAACATCAACACAACATCAACAAAACATAAACACATATCAACAAAACAACACACAACAAACATCAACTCACATCAACACGCATCAAAAAACATCAACACACAACAAAACATCAACACACATCAATACTCATCAACACACATCAACAAAACATCAACACACATCAACAAACCATCAACACACATCAACAAACCATCAACACACATCAACACACATCAACAAAACATCAACACACATCAACAAACAACAAACCATCAACACACATCAACACACATCAACAAAACATCAACACACATCAACAAACAACAAAACATCAACACACATCAACAAACATCAACAAAACATCAACTCACATCAACACACATCAACAAAACATCAACACACATCAACAAAACATCAACTCACATCAACAAACAACAAAACATCAACTCACATCAACAAACAACAAAACATCAACACATATCAACAAACATCAACACAACATCAACAAAACATAAACACATATCAACAAAACAACACACAACAAACATCAACTCACATCAACACGCATCAAAAAACATCAACACACAACAAAACATCAACACAACATCAACACACATCAACAAACATCAACAAAACATCAACACACATCAATACTCATCAACAAACCATCAACACACATCAACAAAACATCAACACACATCAACAAAACATCAACACACATAGACAAAACATCAACACACATCAACAAAACATCAACACACATCAACAAACCATCAACACACATAGACAAAACATCAACACACATCAACAAAACATCAACACACATCAACAAAACATCAACACACATAGACAAAACATCAACACAACATCAACACACATCAACAAACATCAACAAAACATCAACACACATCAATACTCATCAACAAACCATCAACACACATCAACAAAACATCAACACACATCAACAAACAACAAAAAATCAACACACATCAACAAAACATCAACACACATAGACAAAACATCAACACACATAGACAAAACATCAACACACATCAACAAAACATCAACACACATAGACAAAACATCACAGGTTTATCCAGCACTCACAGGAGTGTTGAATTACTTTGTTCAACTGAACATGGTTCCCTGAATGATCCAGGGTCAACAATCAGCAGGTTGGCAGAAGCTGCAGTAAATGAGCAGCCTTCCTCTCTGTTTCACATTAAAAATCAACTTTAAACAGGGTGGCAGCTGCTCATAATGTGGCCTGTCTGGGCTACTTAACTCTCATTAAGATAATGCAGCTCTTTTCACTCCTGTGTCACCACCAGACAAACGTTCACAACAAATCGGCTCAGAAAGATTCAAGATTCAAGAAGCTCTATTCATCCCGAGGGTAAATTGCTGTGCAACAGTTATGGTACAAGAGAGAAAGTCTCCTCATTTCTCCTCATAAACACCGATACCGAAGAATAAATGTAGCCCGATGAGACACCGATCTCCTCATGTTTTGGCACATATGTCAACCATCAATCCTCTTTGTCTGTATGTTCAAACTGTCTGATGGAAGACGTTAAATCGGCTGTTTTTTAAATGGAGTCTTGCTCTCCGAGGAGCGACCTGACAGTTAGCTTAGCCCCCCTGCGCTGCCCCGCTGGAAACCCCGCAGTTCGTTTCTCTCCGCGATAAACTGACAGAAAGTGGAGCAGTGAAGCGGAGCCGCCATTAAAGTTCACACGGTTAACTCTACCTTCCTCCAGAGGCTCCAACGGAACGCCGTAAGTCACAAAATCCTCCTCGCTATCACTATCTGACGCCATCTTTTTTTACAACAACTATGGTATTTGCAAAGGGACAAACTTCACGGAGGAAGGAGAGGCGTTGTTTAAATAAAACAAGGGGAACAAAAAGAGAAAGTGCGACATCTAGCGGTGGAATAATGTAGCTGCTCAGCCCTCAGAGGGAAGATAGATAGATAGATAGATAGATAGATAGATAGATAGATAGATAGATAGATAGATAGATAGATAGATAAGTACTTTATTCATCCCAATGTGGGAAATTATAGTGTTGCAGCAGCAGCGTACATTTAATAAGCAAATAGAATAAATAGAATAGAATTAGAATATAAATAGAATAAAAATAGAGAATAAACATTAGCTATATACAAATCTGCAGTATGAAGAGTAGGGTTAATAATAATAATAATAATAATAATAATAATAATAATAATGATAATAATAATGAACATCAGTAAACTAAATAAAATAAATAGAATAAAAACAGATTTGTACATTTAACAATAAAGGTAAAAATAAATTTAACTGAGCAGACTGAACCAATAAGAAATATAGGGTATATGGATCAAATTGCTGCATTTCTTTGTCATTTTAAATGCCCTGTGATGACCGTGTTGGGAGTTGGCACAATATGAATAAATAAAAGATAGATTTTCTTAGTATATTTATGTTGTTGAGTACAGAACAACAGGCTTTTGTGTTGTTTCTGGCCTCAGTCGGGGTCCATGTTTGGTGGATTTCTATGAAGGTACCGAAGATTTATTATATTATCAGAACTTGGGAGGTTTGTGTGATGGGAAGATGTGTTGGGATGCTCTCTGTCATTAATTTAAGCTTTTGCGTTTAAAAGTTGTTTGTTTAGTTGAAAACGTCCCGTAAATGTGGCGTCAGGCTATCTTTAATGTTTTAGTTGTCATAAAAATGTCGTTTTTATTTGTTTGGTCCGAGTTGGACCTCATTTGCATATTTTCTGAGGGAGAGCTTTATGCCCGTGTGTCTGCTCACTGTGTCCCTTGCTCTTATGGTGCAGATCCTGTATTCTGGTTCATTCTACATGCAACTGTAACACTCACGAAGTGTTTACAGCTAAAAAAAAACTCATAATAGGACCAGTGCTAGGTTTGGCTACGGGAGTAGTGAGAAGTGTAAGTGTATTAATGACCACAGACCAGAAAAATAAGTTTAAACTGCCGGCTTATTATTTGTTGAAAAGAAAATAACAATATTACAAACAGTTGACATACAATGACACAAAATTCAATTTCTAAATAGTTTCCCTACCACATCATTTCATCTGTTAACAAACCGCCTCCTGCCGCCTTGTCGCAGGAAGTCTGGCCGCCCACCAGACCGCCTCCGGCTTTGAGCCCCTCCCTCCCACCCTCAGACTTTTGGGTTGTCTGGGATCCATCCCTTGGGGGGGGCTCTGTCACTCCCACGGGACTTTCCCCATGTTTTTAGTTTCATGTTTGATCATGTGTTAGTTTTTAAGTCTATGTTTAGTTAAGCTTTGCCATGTTTTAGTTTTGCCATTGTTTTTCCCTCACTCCGATCATTAGTTCATTCCCCTCACCTGTCTGTTACTGCCACCAGCTGCGCCCGGTCACTAATCACTCCCGGTCCTCTATTTAGTTTCCAGGTTTCCCCTTTCAGTTTGTCAGATCCTCACTCCGGCATCCATGGTCCTTGTCACAGTAAGCCAAACCAAGCTAAGTAATTTAATGTCAAGTCAAGTTCAGTGTTTTTTCATAATATTGTTTTGTTTTCTCACGGTTTAGTTCGTTTTCCGGCTCAGCCGTGTTTTGGGTTCTTTGCTCCATTTCGTCCAACAAAGATCTGGAACCCTGATGGCTCTGACCACAGCACACGTTTCCACCGTGTGACGTTCCGTCCCAGACTGATCTAATATCTTGTATTGAAGGAGTTCATCGATCGAACAAGTGTTCGAAGCTGCTTTTCTTTGAGGCTAAAATCCCTCCGAGCCCATCAGTTGGCTGTAAAGACTCAGCAGAGCCCGAGGCCCCATAAAGATGTGAACTTCAGGGGGTGTAAGATATCTGAACCTGAGCTCAGAATGAAGGATGCATGAGGTCACTTTGGTTCTGTAATCTGTGATCTTTGAGCAGCCTCTAAATCAGCTGGAATCAGAAGCTGCTCTGCATATATCTGAGGTTAGCAGCCACTGCATATATCTGAGGTTAGCAGCCACTGCATATATCTGAGGTTAGCGGCCACTGCATATATCTGAGGTTAGCGGCCACTGCATATATCTGAGGTTAGCGGCCACTGCATATATCTGAGGTTAGCAGCCACAGCATGTATCTGAAGTTAGCGGCCACTGCATATATCTGAGGTTAGCGGCCACTGCATATATCTGAAGTTAGCGGCCACTGCATATATCTGAGGTTAGCGGCCACTGCATATATCTGAGGTTAGCAGCCACAGCATGTATCTGAAGTTAGCGGCCACAGCATATATCTGAGGTTAGCAGCCACAGCATGTATCTGAAGTTAGCGGCCACAGCATATATCTGAGGTTAGCGGCCACTGCATATATCTGAGGTTAGCGGCCACAGCATATATCTGAGGTTAGCGGCCACTGCATATATCTGAGGTTAGCGGCCACTGCATATATCTGAGGTTAGCGGCCACTGCATATATCTGAGGTTAGCAGCCACAGCATGTATCTGAAGTTAGCGGCCACTGCATATATCTGAGGTTAGCGGCCACTGCATATATCTGAAGTTAGCGGCCACTGCATATATCTGAGGTTAGCGGCCACTGCATATATCTGAGGTTAGCAGCCACAGCATGTATCTGAAGTTAGCGGCCACAGCATATATCTGAGGTTAGCAGCCACAGCATGTATCTGAAGTTAGCGGCCACTGCATATATCTGAGGTTAGCAGCCACAGCATGTATCTGAAGTTAGCGGCCACAGCATATATCTGAGGTTAGCGGCCACTGCATATATCTGAGGTTAGCGGCCACTGCATATATCTGAGGTTAGCGGCCACAGCATATATCTGAGGTTAGCGGCCACAGCATATATCTGAGGTTAGCGGCCACTGCATATATCTGAGGTTAGCGGCCACAGCATATATCTGAGGTTAGCGGCCACAGCATATATCTGAGGTTAGCGGCCACAGCATATATCTGAGGTTAGCGGCCACTGCATATATCTGAGGTTAGCGGCCACAGCATATATCTGAGGTTAGCGGCCACTGCATATGTGAGGTTAGCAGCCACAGCATATATCTGAGGTTAGCGGCCACTGCATATATGTGAGGTTAGCGGCCACTGCATATATGTGAGGTTAGCGGCCACTGCATATATGTGAGGTTAGCGGCCACTGCATATATGTGAGGTTAGCGGCCACTGCATATATCTGAGGTTAGCAGCCACTGCATGTATCTGAGGTTAGCAGCCACTGCATATATCTGAGGTTAACAGCCACTGCATGTATGTGAGGTTAGCAGCCACTGCATGTATGTGAGGTTACCAGCCACAGCATGTATGTGAGGTTACCAGCCACTGCATATATCTGAGGTTACCAGCCACTGCATATATCTGAGGTTACCAGCCACTGCATATATCTGAGGTTAACAGCCACAGCATGTATGTGAGGTTAGCAGCCACTGCATATATCTGAGGTTAGCAGCCACTGCATATATCTGAGGTTAACAGCCACAGCATGTATGTGAGGTTAGCAGCCACTGCATATATCTGAGGTTAACAGCCACTGCATGTATGTGAGGTTAACAGCCACTGCATATATCTGAGGTTAACACCCACTGCATGTATGTGAGGTTAACAGCCACTGCATATATCTGAGGTTAGCAGCCACTGCATATATCTGAGGTTAACGGCCACTGCATATATATGAGGTTAGCGGCCACAGCATATATATGAGGTTAGCGGCCACTGCATATATCTGAGGTTAGCGGCCACTGCAAAAATCTGAGGTTAGCGGCCACTGCATATGTGAGGTTAGCAGCCACTGCATATATCTGAGGTTAGCAGCCACTGCATATATCTGAGGTTAACAGCCACAGCATGTATGTGAGGTTACCAGCCACTGCATATATCTGAGGTTAGCAGCCACTGCATATATCTGAGGTTACCAGCCACTGCATGTATGTGAGGTTAGCGGACACTGCAAAAATCTGAGGTTAGCGGCCACTGCATATATCTGAGGTTAGCAGCCACTGCATATATCTGAGGTTAGCGGCCACTGCATATATCTGAGGTTAACAGCCACTGCATGTATCTGAGGTTAGCAGCCACTGCATATATCTGAGGTTAACAGCCACAGCATGTATGTGAGGTTAGCAGCCACTGCATATATCTGAGGTTAACAGCCACTGCATGTATGTGAGGTTAGCAGCCACTGCATATATCTGAGGTTACCAGCCACTGCATGTATGTGAGGTTACCAGCCACTGCATATATCTGAGGTTACCAGCCACTGCATATATCTGAGGTTACCAGCCACTGCATATATCTGAGGTTAACAGCCACAGCATGTATGTGAGGTTAGCAGCCACTGCATATATCTGAGGTTAACAGCCACAGCATGTATGTGAGGTTAGCAGCCACTGCATATATCTGAGGTTAGCAGCCACTGCATATATCTGAGGTTAACAGCCACAGCATGTATGTGAGGTTAGCAGCCACTGCATATATCTGAGGTTAACAGCCACTGCATGTATGTGAGGTTAACAGCCACTGCATATATCTGAGGTTAGCAGCCACTGCATATATCTGAGGTTAACAGCCACTGCATGTATGTGAGGTTAACAGCCACTGCATATATCTGAGGTTAGCGGCCACAGCATGTATGTGAGGTTAGCAGCCACTGCATATATCTGAGGTTTGGACCAGGCCGTGACCTCGGTCTGCATCTCTTAGCGCCACTAGATGTCAGCGTCTGCCTGCAGTTCGCCGCTCTGCTCAACGACTCCTCAGCACTCCCATCCTGCCTGGTCTGGACTTGAGTACCGATTCATCACCTGAAATGATTTAAAAGTTCTGTTTCTGTGGTTTCCAGAGAACATCTGGGTCAGTCCAACATCTGGGTCAGTCCAACATCTGGAAACCCAAAGAGGATCTGGTATCTGGTTCCTGTGAAGAAGAAGAATGTTGGACATTTAACTCTGAGCTGTAAGTCGGTTCTGATAAAAGCTGGAGTTCCTTTCTTTCTGAGTCCGACCCGCTCAGCCAGACCCGCTTGGAGTTTAGTTTCTAACTGAACACCAGCTGAACTCTCCAGGCTGAAGTTACTGACGGTGAGCAAACGTTTTCTCCCTGAAGCGTAGAACAACTTTAATTAACTTTAAATTAAATTAACATAAAATGAAACTGAAGCTACGTCAGCACCACCCCGAGTTCTTATTAAAACTGTATTTCTGTTAGTATTTACTTCTGTTGGAAGTTATTTCTACCATAGAAGAGGCCCCGCCCCCGTCTGTGGTCAGCCGGGTCACATGGTTCTGCTTCAGAACCCAGCTGGTTCTGTTGGGCTGGTATTCCTGGATCTGGTAGTTCTGTTCCTGTAAACCCAGCTGATGGAAACCAGAGCACCAGAACACACGATGAAAAGATTCATTTTCACTTTGTTGATGAAGAACACGGCAGAACCAGAACAAGAACCAGAACCTCAGGCCCAGCTCACTCTGAGGACAGTAAAGTGCAGGTTCTGGTTCCAGAGGTGTCCGAGAAGCCTCCGTGTGTGAGGGCTCACTCTGTGAGGGCCACCGCCCAGGGCTCACTCTGTGAGGGCCACTGCCCAGGGCTCACTCTGTGTGAGGGCCACCGCCCAGGACTCACTCTGTGAGGGCCACCGCCCAGGACTCACTCTGTGAGGGCCACCGCCCAGGACTCACTCTGTGAGGGCCACCGCCCAGGACTCACTCTGTGAGGGCCACTGCCCAGGGCTCACTCTGTGTGAGGGCCACTGCCCAGGGCTCACTCTGTGTGAGGGCCACCGCCCAGGGCTCACTCTGTGAGGGCCACCGCCCAGGGCTCACTCTGTGAGGGCCACTGCCCAGGGCTCACTCTGTGTGAGGGCTCACTCTGTGAGGGCCACTGCCCAGGGCTCACTCTGTGAGGGCCACTGCCCAGGGCTCACTCTGTGTGAGGGCTAACTCTGTGTGAGGGCCACCGCCCAGGACTCACTCTGTGTGAGGGCTCACTCTGTGTGAGGGCTCACTCTGTGTGAGGGCCACCGCCCAGGACTCACTCTGTGTGAGGCCACCGCCCAGGACTCACTCTGTGTGAGGGCCACCGCCCAGGACTCACTCTGTGTGAGGCCACCGCCCAGGGCTCACTCTCTGTGAGGGCTCACTCTGTGTGAGGGCTCACTCTGTGTGAGGCCACCGCCCAGGACTCACTCTGTGTGAGGGCCACCGCCCAGGACTCACTCTGTGTGAGGGCCACCGCCCAGGACTCACTCTGTGTGAGGGCCACCGCCCAGGACTCACTCTGTGTGAGGGCCACCGCCCAGGACTCACTCTGTGTGAGGCCACCGCCCAGGGCTCGCTCTGTGTGATGGCGACCGCCCAGGACTCACTCTGTGTGAGGGCTCACTCTGTGTGAGGGCCACCGCCCAGGGCTCACTTTGTGTGAGGGCCACCGCCCAGGGCTCACTCTGTGTGAGGGCCACCGCCCAGGGCTCACTTTGTGTGAGGGCCACCGCCCAGGGCTCACTCTGTGTGAGGGCGACCGCCCAGGACTCACTCTGTGTGAGGGCTCACTCTGTGTGAGGGCGACCGCCCAGGGCTCACTCTGTGTGAGGGCGACCGCCCAGGGCTCACTCTGTGTGAGGGCGACCGCCCAGGGCTCACTCTGTGTGAGGGCTCACTCTGTGTGAGGGCCAATTAACTTTAAATTAAATTAAATTAACATAAAATGAAACTGAAGCTACGTCAGCACCACCCCGAGTTCTTATTAAAACTGTATTTCTGTTAGTATTTACTTCTGTTGGAAGTTATTTCTACCATAGAAGAGGCCCCGCCCCCGTCTGTGGTCAGCCGGGTCACATGGTTCTGCTTCAGAACCCAGCTGGTTCTGTTGGGCTGGTATTCCTGGATCTGGTAGTTCTGTTCCTGTAAACCCAGCTGATGGAAACCAGAGCACCAGAACACACGATGAAAAGATTCATTTTCACTTTGTTGATGAAGAACACGGCAGAACAAGAACCAGAACCTCAGGCCCAGCTCACTCTGAGGACAGTAAAGTCCAGGTTCTGGTTCCAGAGGTGTCCGAGAAGCCTCCGTGTTACAGTGGAGGAACCATCTCTGGTTTCAGGCTCCACCCACTCCCAACAGGCCAGGTGTGAAGGCGCCTCTCTGGCGACCGCCCAGGGCTCACTCTGTGAGGGCCACCGCCCAGGGCTCACTCTGTGTGAGGGCCACCGCCCAGGGCTCACTCTGTGTGAGGGCCACCGCCCAGGGCTCACTCTGTGTGAGGGCCACCGCCCAGGGCTCACTCTGTGTGAGGGCTCACTCTGTGTGAGGGCGACCGCCCAGGGCTCACTCTGTGTGAGGGCCACCGCCCAGGGCTCACTCTGTGTGAGGGCTCACTCTGTGTGAGGGCCACCGCCCAGGGCTCACTCTGTGTGAGGGCTCACTCTGTGTGAGGGCTCACTCTGAGTGAGGGCGACCGCCCAGGGCTCACTCTGTGTGAGGGCTCACTCTGTGTGAGGGCTCACTCTGAGTGAGGGCGACCGCCCAGGGCTCACTCTGTGTGAGGGCTCACTCTGTGTGAGGGCCACCGCCCAGGGCTCACTCTGTGTGAGGGCTCACTCTGTGTGAGGGCCACCGCCCAGGGCTCACTCTGTGTGAGGGCTCACTCTGTGTGAGGTCGACCGCCCAGGACTCACTCTGTGTGAGGGCTCACTCTGTGTGAGGGCCACCGCCCAGGGCTCACTCTGTGTGAGGACTCACTCTGTGTGAGGCCACCGCCCAGGGCTCACTCTGTGTGAGGGCTCACTCTGTGTGAGGTCGACCGCCCAGGACTCACTCTGTGTGAGGGCCACCGCCCAGGGCTCACTCTGTGTGAGGGCCACCGCCCAGGACTCACTCTGTGTGAGGGCCACCGCCCAGGACTCACTCTGTGTGAGGGCCACCGCCCAGGACTCACTCTGTGTGAGGCCACCGCCCAGGGCTCACTCTGTGTGAGGGCTCACTCTGTGTGAGGGCTCACTCTGTGTGAGGGCTCACTCTGTGTGAGGGCTCACTCTGTGTGAGGGCTCACTCTGTGTGAGGGCTCACTCTGTGTGAGGGCCACCGCCCAGGGCTCACTCTGTGTGAGGGCTCACTCTGTGTGAGGGCGACCGCCCAGGGCTCACTCTGTGTGAGGGCTCACTCTGTGTGAGGGCCACCGCCCAGGACTCACTCTGTGTGAGGGCTCACTCTGTGTGAGGGCTCACTCTGTGTGAGGGCGACCGCCCAGGGCTCACTCTGTGTGAGGGCCACCGCCCAGGACTCACTCTGTGTGAGGGCCACCGCCCAGGACTCACTCTGTGTGAGGGCTCACTCTGTGTGAGGGCCACCGCCCAGGGCTCACTCTGTGTGAGGGCCACCGCCCAGGGCTCACTCTGTGTGAGGGCCACCGCCCAGGACTCACTCTGTGTGAGGGCCACCGCCCAGGGCTCACTCTGTGTGAGGGCCACCGCCCAGGGCTCACTCTGTGTGAGGGCCACCGCCCAGGACTCACTCTGTGTGAGGGCCACCGCCCAGGGCTCACTCTCTGTGAGGGCGACCGCCCAGGGCTCACTCTGTGTGAGGGCGACCGCCCAGGGCTCACTCTGTGTGAGGGCTCACTCTGTGTGAGGGCCACCGCCCAGGACTCACTCTGTGTGAGGGCCACCGCCCAGGGCTCACTCTCTGTGAGGGCCACCGCCCAGGGCTCACTCTCTGTGAGGGCGACCGCCCAGGACTCACTCTGTGTGAGGGCCACCGCCCAGGACTCACTCTGTGTGAGGGCTCACTCTGTGTGAGGGCGACCGCCCAGGACTCACTCTGTGTGAGGGCTCACTCTGTGTGAGGGCGACCGCCCAGGACTCACTCTGTGTGAGGGCTCACTCTGTGTGAGGGCCACCGCCCAGGACTCACTCTGTGTGAGGGCTCACTCTGTGTGAGGGCGACCGCCCAGGACTCACTCTGTGTGAGGGCTCACTCTGTGAGGGCCACCGCCCAGGACTCACTCTCTGTGAGGGCCACCGCCCAGGACTCACTCTGTGTGAGGGCCACCGCCCAGGACTCACTCTGTGTGAGGGCCACCGCCCAGGACTCACTCTGTGTGAGGGCCACCGCCCAGGACTCACTCTGTGTGAGGGCCACCGCCCAGGGCTCACTCTGTGTGAGGGCTCACTCTGTGTGAGGGCCACCGCCCAGGGCTCACTCTGTGTGAGGGCCACCGCCCAGGGCTCACTCTGTGTGAGGGCCACTGCCCAGGGCTCACTCTGTGTGAGGGCCACCGCCCAGGGCTCACTCTGTGTGAGGGCTCACTCTGTGTGAGGGCTCACTCTGTGTGAGGGCCACCGCCCAGGACTCACTCTGTGTGAGGGCTCACTCTGTGTGAGGGCGACCGCCCAGGGCTCACTCTGTGTGAGGGCGACCGCCCAGGGCTCACTCTGTGTGAGGGCTCACTCTGTGTGAGGGCCACCGCCCAGGGCTCACTCTGTGTGAGAGCGACCGCCCAGGTTTCACTCTGTGTGAGGGCGACCGCCCAGGGCTCACTCTGTGTGAGGGCTCACTCTGTGTGAGGGCTCACTCTGTGTGAGAGCGACCGCCCAGGTTTCACTCTGTGTGAGGGCGACCGCCCAGGGCTCACTCTGTGTGAGGGCCACCGCCCAGGGCTCACTCTGTGTGAGGGCCACCGCCCAGGGCTCACTCTGTGTGAGGGCCACCGCCCAGGGCTCACTCTGTGTGAGAGCGACCGCCCAGGGCTCACTCCGTGTGAGGCCACCGCCCAGGGCTCACTCCGTGTGAGGGCTCACTCTGTGTGAGGGCGACCGCCCAGGACTCACTCTGTGTGAGGGTGACCGCCCAGGACTCACTCTGTGTGAGGGTGACCGCCCAGGGCTCACTCTGTGTGAGGGTGACCGCCCAGGACTCACTCTGTGTGAGGGCGACCGCCCAGGGCTCACTCTGTGTGAGGGCTCACTCTGTGTGAGGGCCACCGCCCAGGGCTCACTCTGTGTGAGGGCTCACTCTGTGAGGGCGACCGCCCAGGGCTCACTCTGTGTGAGGGCTCACTCTGTGAGGGCGACCGCCCAGGGCTCACTCTGTGTGAGGGCCACCGCCCAGGGCTCACTCTGTGTGAGGGCTCACTCTGTGAGGGCGACCGCCCAGGGCTCACTCTGTGTGAGGGCCACCGCCCAGGGCTCACTCTGTGTGAGGGCTCACTCTGTGAGGGCGACCGCCCAGGGCTCACTCTGTGTGAGGGCTCACTCTGTGTGAGGGCCACCGCCCAGGACTCACTCTGTGTGAGGGCTCACTCTGTGTGAGGGCTCACTCTGTGTGAGGGCCACCGCCCAGGGCTCACTCTGTGTGAGGGCTCACTCTGTGTGAGGGCTCACTCTGTGAGGGCCACCGCCCAGGGCTCACTCTGTGTGAGGGCTCACTCTGTGTGAGGGCCACCGCCCAGGACTCACTCTGTGTGAGGGCTCACTCTGTGTGAGGGCCACCGCCCAGGACTCACTCTGTGTGAGGGCCACCGCCCAGGACTCACTCTGTGTGAGGGCTCACTCTGTGTGAGGGCTCACCGCCCAGGACTCACTCTGTGTGAGGGCTCACTCTGTGTGAGGGCTCACCGCCCAGGACTCACTCTGTGTGAGGCTCACCGCCCAGGACTCACTCTGTGTGAGGCTCACCGCCCAGGACTCACTCTGTGTGAGGCTCACCGCCCAGGACTCACTCTGTGTGAGGCTCACCGCCCAGGACTCACTCTGTGTGAGGCTCACCGCCCAGGACTCACTCTGTGTGAGGGCTCACTCTGTGTGAGGGCGACCGCTCAGCTATTTATTAGACTATAGGCTATCTATTAGCTTACAGGCTATTTATTAGCCTATAGGCGGCAAGGGATGGTTCGCCCAGGGTGTAAATCTAGCCAGGTCCGCCTCTGGTAAGTCCTCAGGTCTGGTCCAGACTCCTCCTGTGTGAAGAGTTCCTGACAGAGATGGGACTCCTTCTCCTTTTTCTTCTTCTCCTTCTCGTCCTTCTTCTTCTGCAGCTGCTGCAGCGTTACACTCAGCAGTTCCGAGTGTCGTCAGAAGCTCTGAAATATTAAAGAGACTCATGACTAACGCATGAAGAGCAGCTTCTGATCCGCCTGCAGCCGCCTGACGCAACGCGCTGAAACACACTGCGCGTGCACGTGTGTGTCTGTCTGAGCGTGCACGTGTGGATCCACAGAAGAGAAGATGAAGAAGGAAGGAAAGGAAATAAGGAAGGAAATAAGGAAGGGAATGAGGAAGGATTGGGAAGGAAGGAGGACAGAGGGAGTAGGCAGTGATAAGAATGCTGGCTGTTCCTCTCCGTTCTCACACCTCCCCCTGATGATGACATCACATCAACTCCCTGAACATCAGATTAGAACAGACGCACATTGTCTGAGACACAGAGACGGGCCGGGACCAGAACCAGAGACCAGAACCACCAGAAGAAAACCAGTGGAACGAGAGGCAGGAAGAGGCTGACAGGATCCAGCAGGTAGAGGAAGAGTTAATTTAAGGTAAACACAAGAAACTTGTGCTAAAGAAAAAAATGGACCAGACGAATAATTCCCTATAATATAGATCAGTGAGCAGTACTGACCAACATGTCATTGGGGTCATCAGGTGGGAACCTCCTTTCATCAGTGTTTCGTCTAGTTGGGCCTACGACACCTCCAGGAGGCTAGAGAGTGATCACTGGCGTCCCAGAGTCGCCCCCCTAATGCCAGCCAACACTGCTCCTCACACCACAACCACCATAATCTACCTCAGCCTCTCACCAACTGCACACCAGTCACAGCGGGGTGGATGCAAACCCTGGTTCGGGTAGGGGCTAATGAAAGTATAGAGGGTGCCAGAGGTGGAGGCAGGACAAGACACACTAGCAGATTCAGCAGACAAACTCACCTAAACAGTCCTACAGTCACTAACAATGCCAGCAGAAACAAAGCCATGCAAGCCAACTCACCTAAAATGGCCGCCTGGTTCCAAAGGCTCACATGGGCCACACCCTCCACTTAAATATCCTGAACTTCTTCTTTGCTTCTTCCAAAAGTCTGTTTACCCTAAGTGCCCCCCCTGCTGGCCGCAGCTGCTATTGCTTCTTCTAATCCAAATCCACTGACTGGACTTTACTGCCTCATCTGACACTTCCTGCACTATTTTCCTCACACTCTGTCCACTTACACCCAGCTCCCTCAGCAATGAGACAACAGACTTTGCAACAAATCCTCTACATCCTACTTCCACTGGACAGATTCTAACCTTCCATCCTCGCTGCTCTGCTTCTGCCCCCAACTCCACATACCTAAGCTTTTTCCTTTCATATGCTTCTGCTACTAATTCCTCCAAAGGAACAGTCAGCTCTATGAAACAGACTCTCATTCTACTCCTAGACCACAAGCCTATATCAGGCCTTAGGTTTGTAGAGGCTATCTCCTGGGGAACAATGAGCTTATCTCCTAAATCTACCTGCATCTCCCAATCACAAGCATCCTCCAAGCTGCTGTGCCTCCTTATCGTCTTATTAACTTTCTCCCCCTCTTGAACAAACTGAATTGCCCCTCCCTTCGCCCTTCGCCTTAGACCCTCCTAAGTTTACTCGCCTTCGTTTATCTTCAATACCTGCAGCTAAGCTTCTTAATCAGATGTTTCACCCTGCAGGTAAGCAGCAGATCTTTGGACACAATGCAGCTTAAAGCTACTTTATTTCAACAAGATAAACTAAATGATATCTGATGTCGTCATAGCAACACTTGTTGCATGAAGGATGAGTCATGTGGGAACTGTTCAGGCATGTTCATAACAGCGTGAGAGTTCTGACGCTTCCAGCAGCCACACAGACCTTCCTCTGCAGATACCAGTCTGAATCCTTCTCCCAACCATGCTGTGGGCTGACCCCTGACCCCTGACCTCTGTGACAGTGACCAACTGAAGGACGCACAGTCACAGGGATGGTTTGCATGGTTCATCTCTCCTGCGGTTTCAAACTTCAGCTTAAAGTCTGTTTTTAGCATTGAGTATCTCTGAACTGATGCTCCATGGGGTTTCTGTTGGACTCTAACAGGCTGTGTTGGTCACACACTGACCGCAGGTTAGCTGGTGGGCCGCGGACACTCGACAGGAAGTGAACAAAAAGTTCCTGAAAGAAAGAATAAGTGAGGCTGTTAAACTGCCGGCTGCTGAACCCAAACAGCTCGTTGTTTAGTGTTCAGCAGCCGGACACGAAGCAGCTGGACCGGCACTTTGGTTCTGCTCACTGTGAGGATCAGTGAGGAGGCAGCGCGTGTGCACGCTACTGTGCACGCTACTGTGCACGCTACTGTGCACGTTACTGTGCACGTTACTGTGCAGGCTACTGTGCAGGTTACTGTGCACGCTACTGTGCACGCTACTGTGCACGCTACTGTGCACGCTACTGTGCACGCTACTGTGCACGCTACTGTGCAGGCTACTGTGCAGGTTACTGTGCACGCTACTGTGCACGCTACTGTGCACGCTACTGTGCACGTTACTGTGCACGCTACTGTGCACGCTACTGTGCACGTTACTGTGCACGCTACTGTGCACGCTACTGTGCACGTTACTGTGCACGTTACTGTGGAGGTTACTGTGCACGTTACTGTGCACGTTACTGTGCACGTTACTGTGCACGTTACTGTGTTACGTTACTGTGCAGGTTACTGTGCACGCTACTGTGCACGCTACTGTGCACGTTACTGTGCACGCTACTGTGCACGCTACTGTGCAGGCTACTGTGCAGGTTACTGTGCACGTTACTGTGCACGTTACTGTGCAGGCTACTGTGCAGGTTACTGTGCACGTTACTGTGTTACGTTACTGTGCACGTTACTGTGCACGCTACTGTGCACGCTACTGTGCAGGCTACTGTGCAGGTTACTGTGCACGTTACTGTGCAGGTTACTGTGCACGTTACTGTGCACGCTACTGTGCACGTTACTGTGCACGTTACTGTGCAGGTTACTGTGCACGTTACTGTGCACGTTACTGTGCACGCTACTGTGCACGTTACTGTACAGGTTACTGTGCACGCTACTGTGCACGTTACTGTGCACGTTACTGTGCACGCTACTGTGCACGTTACTGTGCACGCTACTGTGCACGTTACTGTACAGGTTACTGTGCACGCTACTGTGCACGCTACTTTGCACGCTACTGTGCACGCTACTGTG
The DNA here is from genome assembly GCF_027942865.1 of Odontesthes bonariensis. Lineage (NCBI taxonomy): Eukaryota > Metazoa > Chordata > Actinopteri > Atheriniformes > Atherinopsidae > Odontesthes > Odontesthes bonariensis. The sequence goes on along the minus strand of NC_134506.1, from coordinate 47,591,576 downwards.
CACGTTACTGTACAGGTTACTGTGCACGTTACTGTGCACGTTACTGTGCAGGTTACTGTGCACGCTACTGTGCACGCTACTGTGCACGTTACTGTGCAGGTTACTGTGCACGTTACTGTGCACTTTACTGTGCAGGTGACTGTGCATGTTACTGTGCACGCTACTGTGCACGTTACTGTGCACGTTACTGTGTTACGTTACTGTCCAGGTTACTGTGCACGTTACTGTGCACGTTACTGTGTTACGTTACTGTGTTACGTTACTGTGCAGGTTACTGTGCACGTTACTGTGCACGCTACTGTGCAGGTTACTGTGCACGTTACTGTGTTACGTTACTGTGCACGCTACTGTGCAGGTTACTGTGCAGGTTACTGTGCACGCTACTGTGCAGGTTACTGTGCAGGTTACTGTGCACGTTACTGTGCACGCTACTGTGCAGGTTACTGTGCACGTTACTGTGTTACGTTACTGTGCAGGTTACTGTGCACGTTACTGTGTTACGTTACTGTGCACGTTACTGTGCACGCTACTGTGCAGGTTACTGTGCACGTTACTGTGTTACGTTACTGTGCAGGTTACTGTGCACGTTACTGTGCACGCTACTGTGCAGGTTACTTTGCACGTTACTGTGTTACGTTACTGTCCAGGTTACTGTGCACGTTACTGTGCACGCTACTGTGCAGGTTACTGTGCACGTTACTGTGTTACGTTACTGTGCAGGTTACTGTGCACGTTACTGTGCACGCTACTGTGCAGGTTACTGTGCACGTTACTGTGTTACGTTACTGTGCACGTTACTGTGCACGTTACTGTGTTACGTTACTGTGCAGGTTACTGTGCACGTTACTGTGTTACGTTACTGTCCAGGTTACTGTGCACGTTACTGTGCACGCTACTGTGCAGGTTACTGTGCACGTTACTGTGTTACGTTACTGTCCAGGTTACTGTGCACGTTACTGTGCACGCTACTGTGCAGGTTACTGTGCACGTTACTGTGTTACGTTACTGTGCAGGTTACTGTGCACGTTACTGTGTTACGTTACTGTGCAGGTTACTGTGCACGTTACTGTGTTACGTTACTGTGCACGCTACTGTGCAGGTTACTGTGCACGTTACTGTGTTACGTTACTGTGCACGTTACTGTGCAGGTTACTGTGCACGTTACTGTGCACGCTACTGTGCAGGTTACTGTGCACGTTACTGTGCACGCTACTGTGGAGGTTACTGTGCACGTTACTGTGCACGCTACTGTGCAGGTTACTGTGCACGTTACTGTGTTACGTTACTGTGCAGGTTACTGTGCACGCTACTGTGCAGGTTACTGTGCACGTTACTGTGTTACGTTACTGTGCACGTTACTGTGCAGGTTACTGTGCACGCTACTGTGCAGGTTACTGTTACGTTACTGTGCACGTTACTGTGCACGCTACTGTGCAGGTTACTGTGCACGTTACTGTGCAGGTTACTGTGCACGCTACTGTGCAGGTTACTGTTACGTTACTGTGCACGCTACTGTGCAGGTTACTGTGCACGTTACTGTGCAGGTTACTGTGCACGCTACTGTGCAGGTTACTGTTACGTTACTGTGCAGGTTACTGTGCACGTTACTGTGTTACGTTACTGTGCACGTTACTGTGCAGGTTACTGTGCACGTTACTGTGCACGCTACTGTGCAGGTTACTGTGCACGTTACTGTGCACGCTACTGTGGAGGTTACTGTGCACGTTACTGTGCACGCTACTGTGCAGGTTACTGTGCACGTTACTGTGTTACGTTACTGTGCAGGTTACTGTGCACGCTACTGTGCAGGTTACTGTGCACGTTACTGTGTTACGTTACTGTGCACGTTACTGTGCAGGTTACTGTGCACGCTACTGTGCAGGTTACTGTTACGTTACTGTGCACGTTACTGTGCACGCTACTGTGCAGGTTACTGTGCACGTTACTGTGCAGGTTACTGTGCACGCTACTGTGCAGGTTACTGTTACGTTACTGTGCACGCTACTGTGCAGGTTACTGTGCACGTTACTGTGCAGGTTACTGTGCACGTTACTGTGCAGGTTACTGTGCACGCTACTGTGCAGGTTACTGTTACGTTACTGTGCAGGTTACTGTGCATGTACACGGTGTAGAATCTGGGCAGAGCTGCATACATAAAACGCAACGTAAACATCATGTACACATGTAAACTTGATGTAAACTTGATGTTAACATCATTTAAACATCATGTTTACATCATGTAAACATGATGTAAACATGTTAACATGATGTAAACATGTAAACTTGTTGTAAACATCATGTAAACATCATGTTTACGTGTAAACTTGATGTAAACTTGATGTAAACATGTTAACATCATGTAAACTGTTCTATTTCACATTTTTTTGTGAAATATATGATTAGAATGTTTGCAGCTTCCAGACTATGATGCAGGATGATCGGTAACAATATTAAATAAAATAAAAAATTATATTTAAAGCTGATGGCTGCATTTTCCAGCTCTGACATCAGTCTAACTGGTGCGGTCCGGCGCAGAGTCACTTCTCCAGAAAATAGTCCGCTCCGCACTGACCGAGGGTCCTGTTTTAATGGCCCTGGATGAGAAACCTTAAATGTGTTTTTTTCCCATTCTGTATTTTCTTTTTGCTCTGTTTGCATAATGTAATGAAGAAACAGTTCATGATGTGAGCTGTCAGATATTAAATGGTGTTATGAACGAGTTTGTTCGTGAGCCACTACCGCTGATCTGCCATCATTACCATGAAGAGAAAGAAGTGCTAAAAATGATCCAGTGATGCACGCAGAGGGAAGCAAAACTAAAGAAAGACAGAACAAAGAAGAGCAAAAAATAACCAGTGAACTCATGATCCGAGGAGAAAAAGCTGAACTTTCTGTCCTCGCAAACATCCCTTTGAGTAATGAGAGGAGAAAGGTGTGAAAACTTTATTTTTCCTTCCAAATGACATGCAGAGGGTTTCATTTCACTGAATTCCTTCACTAAACCACGTTAAACATCAAACTTTATTTTGTCTGCAGGGCAGCGAAGTTCACAATGTGAGAATCCCAGATCCAAAGTCCTCAGGAGCAGCTCGAGTGTCTGAAGCTGAATGTTTTTACCTGTGTTGATGTATGTCATCCAAAGAAAGAAATATCCATATGAGCTGATGATAAACTGGTCTGATCTCAGCTGACAGAATCTCAACATTACTGAACTCACAGGGGCCGACGGGAGCTGACAGGGTTGTTTGGGGGCATTTTCCCTGCTCCAGTCCCAGCATGTGACCGTGGTCGGCCCAGAGGTGACACCTGATCACACTTTCCATGAACAACAAGCTTTAAGCCGGACTCAGAGGTGAAGCCGAGGTCAGCTGAGGATCAGAAAGGTGAAGAGCTGAGAGAAGTCATGAAGCAGGAATCTGCTGAATTTACTTTGACCGCTCTCTGGGGCTGCTAGCTTTATGGGGCTGCTAGCTTTATGGGGCTGCTAGCTCTCTGGGGCTGCTAGCGTTATGGGGCTGCTAGCTCTCTGGGGCTGCTAGCGTTATGGGGCTGCTAGCTCTCTGGGGCTGCTAGCGTTATGGGGCTGCTAGCTCTCTGGGGCTGCTAGCGTTATGGGGCTGCTAGCTCTCTGGGGCTGCTAGCGTTATGGGGCTGCTAGCTCTCTGGGGCTGCTAGCGTTATGGGGCTGCTAGCTTTATGGGGCTGCTAGCTTTATGGGGCTGCTAGCTCTCTGGGGCTGCTAGCGTTATGGGGCTGCTAGCGTTATGGGGCTGCTAGCGTTATGGGGCTGCTAGCGTTATGGGGCTGCTAGCGTTATGGGGCTGCTAGCTCTCTGGGGCTGCTAGCTTTATGGGGCTGCTAGCTCTCTGGGGCTGCTAGCGTTATGGGGCTGCTAGCTCTCTGGGGCTGCTAGCTTTATGGGGCTGCTAGCTCTCTGGGGCTGCTAGCGTTATGGGGCTGCTAGCTTTATGGGGCTATCAGTTATCGGGCCCCTCTCTGTGGAACCAGCTGCCAGTTTGGGAGGCAGAGCCTTCAGTTATCAGGCCCCTCTCTGTGGAACCAGCTGCCAGTTTGGGAGGCAGAGCCTTCAGTTATCAGGCCCCTCTCTGTGGAACCAGCTGCCAGTTTGGGAGGCAGAGCCTTCAGTTATCGGGCCCCTCTCTGTGGAACCAGCTGCCAGTTTGGGAGGCAGAGCCTTCAGTTATCGGGCCCCTCTCTGTGGAACCAGCTGTCAGTTTGGGAGGCAGAGCCTTCAGTTATCAGGCCCCTCTCTGTCGAACCAGCTGCCAGTTTGGGAGGCAGAGCCTTCAATTATCGGGCCCCTCTCTGTGGAACCAGCTGCCAGTTTGGGAGGCAGAGCCTTCAGTTATCAGGCCCCTCTCTGTCGAACCAGCTGCCAGTTTGGGAGGCAGAGCCTTCAGTTATCAGGCCCCTCTCTGTGGAACCAGCTGCCAGTTTGGGAGGCAGAGCCTTCAGTTATCGGGCCCCTCTCTGTGGAACCAGCTGCCAGTTTGGGAGGCAGAGCCTTCAGTTATCGGGCCCCTCTCTGTGGAACCAGCTGCCAGTTTGGGAGGCGGAGCCTTCAGTTATCAGGCCCCTCTCTGTGTAACCAGCTGCCAGTTTGGGAGGCGGAGCCTTCAGTTATCAGGTTGGCTCAGGTGACCCTGGAACATCCAATAGTTCTGCTGCTATAGCCCCAGCCTGCTGGGGGAGCTCCCATGATGCACCAGGCTGCAGGCATCTCAGAGGTCAGAATTCTGATCCTGGGTGTGCTTTGTGTGCGCTGACCTCCCTTTGGTGATGCTGAGCATTGTTTTAACGTGGTTTCATGCCCACTGGAGGATTCTAAAGCTCTTTACAGCTCCTTCTCTGAGGCAGCTTATACGACCTCTTATGTAACTGAGCTCCGTGTTGTGGAGCAGCGATGACGAGCGAGCACATGCTCTGTAAGAGGATTCAGCGTCTGGACTCTGCAGGCTCTGTTGTTCTTATTTTCTGCTCCTCCGGCCTTACTTCTGTCCATCCATACGTCTCCTCTGTGACTCTGAAAGAGGAAGTCAAACCATCCGCTTCCTGCTTCTTAAGTGTTTTCAGTTTTTGTGCTGATTCACTTCTGTTTGTTCCTGAGTCTTTCTTTAGATTGATAAATGTCACAAAATCATGGTGAGGAAATGTAAAGTTCAGAGAGTAAAACAGTTGTAAAGGTGGACTGAGAAGGTTTACATGTTTCAGAGCAAATCCATCTTACTGCTTCTGGGCTACATGAAGTTTTTATTTTGCGGGTAAAACAGAGTTTGTTGTAGGTTAGTGACATGGACACTGGAAAAAATGCCCCTCCAAAAATAAGTAAAAAAACAACAAATAAAAGACGTGTTTGCTTGAAATAAGCAAAAAAAATCTGCCAATGGAACTAGTGAAAATCGGCTTGTCAAGATTTCTTGAAATTAAATGTGATCTTGAAATTAGCTTAAAAACCTCTTCAAATGAAAAACAGCTTGTTTCATGTGAAATATGACTCAAAACAATTTGTTTTCAAGACTTTTTCATTTAACAAGATATTCCAGATGTATTGTCTTCAAACAAGTCCCTATATCTGGCTGAAATGGTGCTTGTTAGGCAGTTGTGTCTTATATTAGGTGTAATGAGATATTTTGACGAGAAATTAGACAAATGTACTTGGTAAGACTTTGATTTTTTCCAGTGGAGGCTCTGCTGATTCTGGTAATGTTTCAGTCCTGGTCCTGTTGGACCTCAGGATCCTCTTCCACAGGCTGGAAAACTGGGTTGGACTTTTTTGAGCGGTCCTTAACTGGTTCAGGTATGAATCTGAGCGAGTGGCCATGACCTGTGGAGTCCCCCTGGGGTCAATGCTTGGACCTCTTCTGTTTAAATTGTATATGCTCCCTTTGGGGCAGATATTGCAGAACTTAGTACATAGGATCCATAGTACATAGGACTCCCTTTCCCCGTTCGAGAGAAGCTGTAACTTCAGACTGCTGGAGGAAACTTTGAATAAATACAGATAAATTAGCATCTCGGCCCAGAAAACATGATAAAATCACATTTCTCTTTTTTGCTGGATGGTAGACAGATATCACGGTAACATCTGTGATGAGAGCAGACAGAGAGACTAACTGAGAAAAACCAGAAGAACAGATCCTGGGAATAACACGATGACGCCTTTATTCCCTCTGTGCATCACACATGTTACAGAACAGGAGCTGCTCGGTGCCTTTAAACACGTTACAGAACAGCAGCTGCTCGGTACCTTTAAACATGTTACAGAACAGGAGCTGCTCGGTACCTTTAAACATGTTACAGAACAGCAGCTGCTCGGTGCCTTTAAACATGTTACAGAACAGGAGCTGCTCGGTACCATTAAACATGTTACAGAACAGCAGCTGCTCGGTACCATTAAACATGTTACAGAACAGGAGCTGCTCGGTACCATTAAACATGTTACAGAACAGCAGCTGCTCGGTACCATTAAACATGTTACAGAACAGCAGCTGCTCGGTACCATTAAACATGTTACAGAACAGGAGCTGCTCGGTGCCTTTAAACATGTTACAGAACAGGAGCTGCTCGGTACCATTAAACATGTTACAGAACAGCAGCTGCTCGGTACCATTAAACATGTTACAGAACAGCAGCTGCTCGGTACCTTTAAACATGTTACAGAACAGCAGCTGCTCGGTACCATTAAACATGTTACAGAACAGCAGCTGCTCGGTACCTTTAAACATGTTACAGAACAGCAGCTGCTCGGTACCTTTAAACATGTTACAGAACAGGAGCTGCTCGGCACCTTTAAACATGTTACAGAACAGGAGCTGCTCGGTACCATTAAACATGTTACAGAACAGGAGCTGCTCGGCACCTTTAAACATGTTACAGAACAGCAGCTGCTCGGTACCATTAAACATGTTACAGAACAGGAGCTGCTCGGTGCCTTTAAACATGTTACAGAACAGGAGCTGCTCGGTACCTTTAAACATGTTACAGAACAGGAGCTGCTCGGCACCTTTAAACATGTTACAGAACAGCAGCTGCTCGGTACCATTAAACATGTTACAGAACAGGAGCTGCTCGGTACCTTTAAACATGTTACAGAACAGGAGCTGCTCGGCACCTTTAAACATGTTACAGAACAGCAGCTGCTCGGTACCATTAAACATGTTACAGAACAGGAGCTGCTCGGTGCCTTTAAACATGTTACAGAACAGGAGCTGCTCGGTACCTTTAAACATGTTACAGAACAGGAGCTGCTCGGTACCTTTAAACATGTTACAGAACAGGAGCTGCTCGGTGCCTTTAAACATGTTACAGAACAGGAGCTGCTCGGTACCTTTAAACATGTTACAGAACAGGAGCTGCTCGGTACCATTAAACATGTTACAGAACAGGAGCTGCTCGGTGCCTTTAAACATGTTACAGAACAGGAGCTGCTCGGTACCTTTAAACATGTTACAGAACAGGAGCTGCTCGGTACCTTTAAACATGTTACAGAACAGGAGCTGCTCGGCACCTTTAAACATGTTACAGAACAGGAGCTGCTCGGTACCATTAAACATGTTACAGAACAGGAGCTGCTCGGTACCTTTAAACATGTTACAGAACAGGAGCTGCTCGGTACCTTTAAACATGTTACAGAACAGCAGCTGCTCGGTACCTTTAAACATGTTACAGAACAGGAGCTGCTCGGTACCATTAAACATGTTACAGAACAGCAGCTGCTCGGTACCATTAAACATGTTACAGAACAGGAGCTGCTCGGTACCTTTAAACATGTTACAGAACAGGAGCTGCTCGGTACCATTAAACATGTTACAGAACAGGAGCTGCTCGGTACCTTTAAACATGTTACAGAACAGGAGCTGCTCGGTACCTTTAAACATGTTACAGAACAGCAGCTGCTCGGCGCCTTTAAACATGTTACAGAACAGGAGCTGCTCGGTACCATTAAACATGTTACAGAACAGCAGCTGCTCGGTACCATTAAACATGTTACAGAACAGGAGCTGCTCGGTACCTTTAAACATGTTACAGAACAGGAGCTGCTCGGTACCATTAAACATGTTACAGAACAGGAGCTGCTCGGTACCTTTAAACATGTTACAGAACAGCAGCTGCTCGGCACCTTTAAACATGTTACAGAACAGCAGCTGCTCGGTACCATTAAACATGTTACAGAACAGGAGCTGCTCGGTACCATTAAACATGTTACAGAACAGGAGCTGCTCGGTGCCTTTAAACATGTTACAGAACAGGAGCTGCTCGGTGCCTTTAAACATGTTACAGAACAGCAGCTGCTCGGCACCTTTAAACATGTTACAGAACAGCAGCTGCTCGGCACCTTTAAACATGTTACAGAACAGCAGCTGCTCGGCACCTTTAAACATGTTACAGAACAGGAGCTGCTCGGTACCATTAAACATGTTACAGAACAGGAGCTGCTCGGTGCCTTTAAACATGTTACAGAACAGGAGCTGCTCGGTGCCTTTAAACATGTTACAGAACAGGAGCTGCTCGGTACCATTAAACATGTTACAGAACAGGAGCTGCTCGGTACCATTAAACATGTTACAGAACAGGAGCTGCTCGGTGCCTTTAAACATGTTACAGAACAGGAGCTGCTCGGTGCCTTTAAACATGTTACAGAACAGCAGCTGCTCGGCACCTTTAAACATGTTACAGAACAGCAGCTGCTCGGCACCTTTAAACATGTTACAGAACAGCAGCTGCTCGGTACCTTTAAACATGTTACAGAACAGGAGCTGCTCGGCACCTTTAAACATGTTACAGAACAGGAGCTGCTCGGTACCATTAAACATGTTACAGAACAGGAGCTGCTCGGTACCTTTAAACATGTTACAGAACAGCAGCTGCTCGGCACCTTTAAACATGTTACAGAACAGGAGCTGCTCGGTACCATTAAACATGTTACAGAACAGGAGCTGCTCGGTGCCTTTAAACATGTTACAGAACAGGAGCTGCTCGGTGCCTTTAAACATGTTACAGAACAGGAGCTGCTCGGTACCATTAAACATGTTACAGAACAGGAGCTGCTCGGTACCATTAAACATGTTACAGAACAGGAGCTGCTCGGTGCCTTTAAACATGTTACAGAACAGGAGCTGCTCGGTGCCTTTAAACATGTTACAGAACAGCAGCTGCTCGGTACCATTAAACATGTTACAGAACAGGAGCTGCTCGGTACCATTAAACATGTTACAGAACAGGAGCTGCTCGGTGCCTTTAAACATGTTACAGAACAGGAGCTGCTCGGTGCCTTTAAACATGTTACAGAACAGGAGCTGCTCGGTACCTTTAAACATGTTACAGAACAGCAGCTGCTCGGTACCATTAAACATGTTACAGAACAGGAGCTGCTCGGTACCATTAAACATGTTACAGAACAGGAGCTGCTCGGTGCCTTTAAACATGTTACAGAACAGGAGCTGCTCGGTACCTTTAAACATGTTACAGAACAGCAGCTGCTCGGTACCATTAAACATGTTACAGAACAGGAGCTGCTCGGTACCTTTAAACATGTTACAGAACAGCAGCTGCTCGGTACCTTTAAACATGTTACAGAACAGGAGCTGCTCGGTACCTTTAAACATGTTACAGAACAGCAGCTGCTCGGTACCATTAAACATGTTACAGAACAGGAGCTGCTCGGTACCATTAAACATGTTACAGAACAGGAGCTGCTCGGTACCTTTAAACATGTTACAGAACAGGAGCTGCTCGGTACCATTAAACATGTTACAGAACAGCAGCTGCTCGGTACCATTAAACATGTTACAGAACAGGAGCTGCTCGGTACCTTTAAACATGTTACAGAACAGCAGCTGCTCGGTGCCTTTAAACATGTTACAGAACAGGAGCTGCTCGGTACCATTAAACATGTTACAGAACAGCAGCTGCTCGGTACCATTAAACATGTTACAGAACAGGAGCTGCTCGGTACCATTAAACATGTTACAGAACAGGAGCTGCTCGGTGCCTTTAAACATGTTACAGAACAGGAGCTGCTCGGTGCCTTTAAACATGTTACAGAACAGGAGCTGCTCGGTGCCTTTAAACATGTTACAGAACAGGAGCTGCTCGGTGCCATTAAACATGTTACAGAACAGGAGCTGCTCGGTACCTTTAAACATGTTACAGAACAGGAGCTGCTCGGTACCATTAAACATGTTACAGAACAGGAGCTGCTCGGTACCTTTAAACATGTTACAGAACAGGAGCTGCTCGGTGCCTTTAAACACGTTACAGAACAGGAGCTGCTCGGTACCATTAAACATGTTACAGAACAGGAGCTGCTCGGTACCTTTAAACATGTTACAGAACAGGAGCTGCTCGGTGCCTTTAAACACGTTACAGAACAGGAGCTGCTCGGTACCATTAAACACGTTACAGAACAGGAGCTGCTCGGTACCATTAAACATGTTACAGAACAGGAGCTGCTCGGTACCATTAAACATGTTACAGAACAGCAGCTGCTCGGTACCTTTAAACATGTTACAGAACAGGAGCTGCTCGGTACCATTAAACATGTTACAGAACAGGAGCTGCTCGGTACCTTTAAACATGTTACAGAACAGCAGCTGCTCGGTACCTTTAAACACGTTACAGAACAGGAGCTGCTCGGTACCTTTAAACATGTTACAGAACAGGAGCTGCTCGGTGCCTTTAAACATGTTACAGAACAGGAGCTGCTCGGTGCCTTTAAACATGTTACAGAACAGCAGCTGCTCGGTACCTTTAAACATGTTACAGAACAGGAGCTGCTCGGTACCATTAAACATGTTACAGAACAGCAGCTGCTCGGTACCTTTAAACATGTTACAGAACAGGAGCTGCTCGGTACCTTTAAACATGTTACAGAACAGGAGCTGCTCGGTACCTTTAAACATGTTACAGAACAGGAGCTGCTCGGTACCTTTAAACATGTTACAGAACAGGAGCTGCTCGGTACCTTTAAACACGTTACAGAACAGGAGCTGCTCGGTGCCTTTAAACACGTTACAGAACAGGAGCTGCTCGGTACCTTTAAACAGGTTACAGAACAGGAGCTGCTCGGTGCCTTTAAACAGGTTACAGAACAGGAGCTGCTCGGTACCTTTAAACATGTTACAGAACAGCAGCTGCTCGGTACCTTTAAACATGTTACAGAACAGGAGCTGCTCGGTACCTTTAAACACGTTACAGAACAGGAGCTGCTCGGTACCATTAAACACGTTACAGAACAGCAGCTGCTCGGTGCCTTTAAACATGTTACAGAACAGGAGCTGCTCGGTACCTTTAAACATGTTACAGAACAGGAGCTGCTCGGTACCTTTAAACATGTTACAGAACAGGAGCTGCTCGGTGCCATTAAACATGTTACAGAACAGGAGCTGCTCGGTGCCTTTAAACATGTTACAGAACAGGAGCTGCTCGGTACCATTAAACATGTTACAGAACAGGAGCTGCTCGGTGCCTTTAAACATGTTACAGAACAGGAGCTGCTCGGTGCCTTTAAACAGGTTACAGAACAGGAGCTGCTCGGTACCATTAAACATGTTACAGAACAGGAGCTGCTCGGTACCATTAAACATGTTACAGAACAGGAGCTGCTCGGTACCATTAAACAGGTTACAGAACAGGAGCTGCTCGGTACCATTAAACATGTTACAGAACAGGAGCTGCTCGGTACCTTTAAACACGTTACAGAACAGCAGCTGCTCGGTACCTTTAAACACGTTACAGAACAGCAGCTGCTCGGTACCTTTAAACACGTTACAGAACAGCAGCTGCTCGGTACCTTTAAACATGTTACAGAACAGGAGCTGCTCGGTGCCTTTAAACATGTTACAGAACAGGAGCTGCTCGGTGCCTTTAAACATGTTACAGAACAGGAGCTGCTCGGTACCTTTAAACATGTTACAGAACAGGAGCTGCTCGGTACCTTTAAACACGTTACAGAACAGCAGCTGCTCGGTACCTTTAAACACGTTACAGAACAGGAGCTGCTCGGTGCCTTTAAACATGTTACAGAACAGGAGCTGCTCGGTACCATTAAACATGTTACAGAACAGGAGCTGCTCGGTACCATTAAACATGTTACAGAACAGGAGCTGCTCGGCACCTTTAAACAGGTTACAGAACAGGAGCTGCTCGGTACCATTAAACATGTTACAGAACAGGAGCTGCTCGGTACCATTAAACATGTTACAGAACAGGAGCTGCTCGGTACCTTTAAACATGTTACAGAACAGCAGCTGCTCGGTACCTTTAAACATGTTACAGAACAGGAGCTGCTCGGTGCCTTTAAACATGTTACAGAACAGGAGCTGCTCGGTACCATTAAACATGTTACAGAACAGGAGCTGCTCGGTACCATTAAACACGTTACAGAACAGCAGCTGCTCGGTGCCTTTAAACACGTTACAGAACAGGAGCTGCTCGGTGCCTTTAAACACGTTACAGAACAGGAGCTGCTCGGTACCTTTAAACATGTTACAGAACAGGAGCTGCTCGGTACCTTTAAACACGTTACAGAACAGGAGCTGCTCGGTACCATTAAACATGTTACAGAACAGGAGCTGCTCGGTGCCTTTAAACATGTTACAGAACAGGAGCTGCTCGGTACCATTAAACATGTTACAGAACAGGAGCTGCTCGGTGCCTTTAAACATGTTACAGAACAGGAGCTGCTCGGTACCTTTAAACATGTTACAGAACAGGAGCTGCTCGGTACCTTTAAACACGTTACAGAACAGGAGCTGCTCGGTACCTTTAAACACGTTACAGAACAGGAGCTGCTCGGTACCTTTAAACACGTTACAGAACAGGAGCTGCTCGGTACCATTAAACACGTTACAGAACAGCAGCTGCTCGGTGCCTTTAAACACGTTACAGAACAGGAGCTGCTCGGTGCCTTTAAACACGTTACAGAACAGGAGCTGCTCGGTACCTTTAAACATGTTACAGAACAGGAGCTGCTCGGTACCTTTAAACACGTTACAGAACAGGAGCTGCTCGGTACCTTTAAACACGTTACAGAACAGGAGCTGCTCGGTACCTTTAAACATGTTACAGAACAGCAGCTGCTCGGTACCTTTAAACATGTTACAGAACAGGAGCTGCTCGGTGCCTTTAAACACGTTACAGAACAGGAGCTGCTCGGTGCCTTTAAACACGTTACAGAACAGGAGCTGCTCGGTGCCTTTAAACATGTTACAGAACAGGAGCTGCTCGGTACCTTTAAACATGTTACAGAACAGGAGCTGCTCGGTACCTTTAAACATGTTACAGAACAGGAGCTGCTCGGTACCATTAAACATGTTACAGAACAGGAGCTGCTCGGTACCATTAAACATGTTACAGAACAGGAGCTGCTCGGTACCTTTAAACACGTTACAGAACAGGAGCTGCTCGGTGCCTTTAAACACGTTACAGAACAGCAGCTGCTCGGTACCATTAAACATGTTACAGAACAGGAGCTGCTCGGTACCATTAAACAGGTTACAGAACAGCAGCTGCTCGGTACCATTAAACATGTTACAGAACAGGAGCTGCTCGGTGCCTTTAAACATGTTACAGAACAGCAGCTGCTCGGCGCCTTTAAACATGTTACAGAACAGGAGCTGCTCGGTACCTTTAAACATGTTACAGAACAGGAGCTGCTCGGTACCTTTAAACATGTTACAGAACAGGAGCTGCTCGGTGCCTTTAAACATGTTACAGAACAGGAGCTGCTCGGTACCTTTAAACATGTTACAGAACAGGAGCTGCTCGGTACCATTAAACATGTTACAGAACAGGAGCTGCTCGGTACCTTTAAACAGGTTACAGAACAGCAGCTGCTCGGTACCTTTAAACATGTTACAGAACAGGAGCTGCTCGGTGCCTTTAAACACGTTACAGAACAGGAGCTGCTCGGTACCATTAAATCTCTGGATATTATTCCAGAGAACAGAACCCTGAGTGAACCCACGGCTCCACTAATCAGTGAAATTCTGCAGCTTTCTGCAGCTTTTTATCTGCTGAGCCGCAGGGAGAAACCAGGGAAGATGTCGGCCTGTGGGGAGCAGGCAGCCACCGTCTCTGAGGCCACATTTCTCCACATTTAGTCCTTTTGTTCGGTCAGACTCTGGCTCCGACTTCAGGTCTGGGCCATCATGTTGGACACATCCGTGTTTTAACCAAAGCCACCGAGGATTCCCTGCGTTCAGGGACCCAAACCGGCAGGAAACATACCTCACAGCTAAAACAATGAGCCCAAAGAGGCTGAAAAGCTCTGAGAAGCTGCTGACATAGCAACCTATCATGGACTTAAAGCAGACCGGCCACATATGCTGGAGCTGCTCACGCTGTTCATTTTCACAGTTACATTTCTGTGGTCACGCAGTTCCTCCTTTTTAAATCAACCTGCGGTCACAGCGACGTTACCACATGACAACAACATGCCAGAGTTATTACTGTCAGGCTCATAAGAGACGCTCTGCAGACCGAATGAAGTCTGCTCAAAGCTAATCCAGCCCAACAAGATGAATGTTTCACATATGAATAGGGATGGGAATCGAGAACCGGTTGTTGTTGAGAACCGGTTCCCAGTGTTTCAATTCCTTGGAACCGTTTGGCGATTTTGCAAACGATTCCCTTATCGATTCCAGTGGGCGCGAATGACGTCACCACGCAGCGTTGCGTGGAGAGTCCAGCGCAGCCAGCAGCCAACAGTAAACATGGCGCCCAAGCGGTACAAACGCTCGAAAGTTTGGTTACACATCCCTAAAAAAGACAACAACAGGGCAACTTGCAAAGTGAATATTTCACCAAAGGGAGGAAATACTACCAACATGCAATAACTATGAATGAATGTCGCGTTTTCGATCCGCTCCGGACTAACGTTGGTGAATCTGAACCCAGCAGCGTTAGCAACGTTAGCATGTCCTCGGCTAACACTGCAGGTAACTAACTAACAAACACTGCCTATCATGTTAGCGCCATTTGCCTGATTGTAAAAGCTGCTGTTAGTAGCGGTTAAGGTTAAATGAATGCCTTCTCAGGCATTACATTTAGATGAAATCATGAGAGACAGAGCCTGACTGGCTCAGAGCCAGAGGCTGGTGGTGCTACCCCCAGTTCACCTCTACCTCCAGCTTCTCCTTTCACCAGAGCAGGAAGAGTTAAATTACCCAGGCCAGGATAGACCAATGTGGACCTCACCGTTGTTGGGTTTGTGAGGTCATGACTCGTGTTACTTCTAAACTAAACAAAGTTGACGCTAATCGACCGCTTTGTTGTCCTTTTTCTCCAAATGAGAATCGATAAGGGAACCGACAAAGAACCGAATCGTTAAGCAGAATCGCAAATGGAACTGGAATCGTAAAAATCTTATCAATTCCCATCCCTACACGTGGAGCCGACAGAGGAAGGACCTCAGAAACAGGACGTTTCCTTCTGGAACCGGGACACCCGGAGAGGGTGAAGGGAGCTGCTCAGCATGTGAAGAGGAACCGGAATACAACAGGCATCTGTTCATCTTAAAGATTCTACTTTTTCCTCCTGCTTTAAACATATAAAAATACCACCAATGTGACCAAACAGAAGCAGAACTGAGGCACAACTCAAAGAGAAACTGATGAAAACACCAAGAAGTCGAACTGAAAATCAAACTGAAACCCAAATAAAACACGAGACCAAGTCTGAGGCTTTTTATCGATAAAAATACAGCCAGCAGAGACACAAACTCTGGTTCTACTGATAAAAATACAGCCAGCAGAGACACAAACTCTGGTTCTACTGATAAAAATACAGCCAGCAGAGAGACAAACTCTGGTTCTACTGATAAAAATACAGCCAGCAGAGAGACAAACTCTGGATCTACTGATAAAAATACAACCAGCAGAGAGACAAACTCTGGTTCTACTGATAAAAATACAACCAGCAGAGAGACAAACTCTGGTTCTACTGATAAAAATACAGCCAGCAGAGAGACAAACTCTGGTTCTACTGATAAAAATACAGCCAGCAGAGAGACAAACTCTGGTTCTACTGATAAAAATACAGCCAGCAGAGAGACACAAACTCTGGTTCTACTGATAAAAATACAACCAGCAGAGAGACAAACTCTGGTTCTACTGATAAAAATACAGCCAGCAGAGAGACAAACTCTGGTTCTACTGATAAAAATACAACCAGCAGAGACACAAACTCTGGTTCTACTGATAAAAATACAGCCAGCAGAGAGACACAAACTCTGGTTCTACTGATAAAAATACAGCCAGCAGAGAGACACAAACTCTGGTTCTACTGATAAAAATACAGCCAGCAGAGAGACAAACTCTGGTTCTACTGATAAAAATACAACCAGCAGAGACACAAACTCTGGTTCTACTGATAAAAATACAGCCAGCAGAGAGACACAAACTCTGGTTCTACTGATAAAAATACAGCCAGCAGAGACACAAACTCTGGTTCTACTGATAAAAATACAACCAGCAGAGACACAAACTCTGGTTCTACTGATAAAAATACAGCCAGCAGAGAGACAAACTCTGGTTCTACTGATAAAAATACAGCCAGCAGAGAGACACAAACTCTGGTTCTACTGATAAAAATACAACCAGCAGAGAGACAAACTCTGGTTCTACTGATAAAAATACAACCAGCAGAGAGACACAAACTCTGGTTCTACTGATAAAAATACAACCAGCAGAGAGACACAAACTCTGGTTCTACTGATAAAAATACAACCAGCAGAGAGACAAACTCTGGTTCTACTGATAAAAATACAGCCAGCAGAGACACAAACTCTGGTTCTACTGATAAAAATACAACCAGCAGAGAGACACAAACTCTGGTTCTACTGATAAAAATACAGCCAGCAGAGACACAAACTCTGGTTCTACTGATAAAAATACAGCCAGCAGAGAGACAAACTCTGGTTCTACTGATAAAAATACAGCCAGCAGAGAGACACAAACTCTGGTTCTACTGATAAAAATACAACCAGCAGAGAGACACAAACTCTGGTTCTACTGATAAAAATACAGCCAGCAGAGAGACACAAACTCTGGTTCTACTGATAAAAATACAACCAGCAGAGAGACAAACTCTGGTTCTACTGATAAAAATACAACCAGCAGAGACACAAACTCTGGTTCTACTGATAAAAATACAACCAGCAGAGACACAAACTCTGGTTCTACTGATAAAAATACAACCAGCAGAGACACAAACTCTGGTTCTACTGATAAAAATACAGCCAGCAGAGACACAAACTCTGGTTCTACTGATAAAAATACAACCAGCAGAAACACAAACTCTGGTTCTACTGATAAAAATACAGCCAGCAGAGAGACACAAACTCTGGTTCTACTGATAAAAATACAGCCAGCAGAGAGACACAAACTCTGGTTCTCCTGATAAAAATACAGCCAGCAGAGACACAAACTCTGGTTCTACTGATAAAAATACAGCCAGCAGAGAGACACAAACTCTGGTTCTACTGATAAAAATACAACCAGCAGAGACACAAACTCTGGTTCTCCTGATAAAAATACAACCAGCAGAGAGACAAACTCTGGTTCTACTGATAAAAATACAACCAGCAGAGAGACAAACTCTGGTTCTACTGATAAAAATACAACCAGCAGAGAGACAAACTCTGGTTCTACTGATAAAAATACAGCCAGCAGAGACACAAACTCTGGATCTACTGATAAAAATACAGCCAGCAGAGAGACAAACTCTGGTTCTACTGATAAAAATACAACCAGCAGAGACACAAACTCTGGATCTACTGATAAAAATACAACCAGCAGAGAGACAAACTCTGGTTCTACTGATAAAAATACAGCCAGCAGAGACACAAACTCTGGTTCTACTGATAAAAATACAACCAGCAGAGACACAAACTCTGGTTCTACTGATAAAAATACAGCCAGCAGAGACACAAACTCTGGTTCTACTGATAAAAATACAGCCAGCAGAGACACAAACTCTGGTTCTACTGATAAAAATACAGCCAGCAGAGACACAAACTCTGGTTCTACTGATAAAAATACAACCAGCAGAGAGACAAACTCTGGTTCTACTGATAAAAATACAACCAGCAGAGAGACACAAACTCTGGTTCTACTGATAAAAATACAACCAGCAGAGACACAAACTCTGGTTCTACTGATAAAAATACAGCCAGCAGAGACACAAACTCTGGATCTACTGATAAAAATACAGCCAGCAGAGAGACACAAACTCTGGTTCTACTGATAGAAATACAGCCAGCAGAGAGACACAAACTCTGGTTCTACTGATAGAAATACAGCCAGCAGAGACACAAACTCTGGATCTACTGATAAAAATACAGCCAGCAGAGACACAAACTCTGGTTCTACTGATAGAAATACAGCCAGCAGAGACACAAACTCTGGATCTACTGCTAAAAATACAGCCAGCAGAGACACAAACTCTGGTTCTACTGATAAAAATACAGCCAGCAGAGACACAAACTCTGGATCTACTGATAAAAATACAGCCAGCAGAGACACAAACTCTGGTTCTACTGATAAAAATACAGCCAGCAGAGAGACACAAACTCTGGATCTACTGATAAAAATACAGCCAGCAGAGAGACAAACTCTGGTTCTACTGATAAAAATACAACCAGCAGAGAGACAAACTCTGGTTCTACTGATAAAAATACAGCCAGCAGAGAGACAAACTCTGGTTCTACTGATAAAAATACAACCAGCAGAGAGACAAACTCTGGTTCTACTGATAAAAATACAGCCAGCAGAGAGACAAACTCTGGTTCTACTGATAAAAATACAACCAGCAGAGAGACAAACTCTGGTTCTACTGATAAAAATACAGCCAGCAGAGACACAAACTCTGGTTCTACTGATAAAAATACAACCAGCAGAGAGACAAACTCTGGTTCTACTGATAAAAATACAGCCAGCAGAGAGACACAAACTCTGGTTCTACTGATAAAAATACAACCAGCAGAGAGACACAAACTCTGGTTCTACTGATAAAAATACAGCCAGCAGAGAGACACAAACTCTGGTTCTACTGATAAAAATACAGCCAGCAGAGACACAAACTCTGGTTCTACTGATAAAAATACAGCCAGCAGAGACACAAACTCTGGTTCTACTGATAAAAATACAGCCAGCAGAGACACAAACTCTGGTTCTACTGATAAAAATACAGCCAGCAGAGACACAAACTCTGGTTCTACTGATAAAAATACAGCCAGCAGAGACACAAACTCTGGTTCTACTGATAAAAATACAGCCAGCAGAGACACAAACTCTGGTTCTACTGATAAAAATACAACCAGCAGAGAGACAAACTCTGGTTCTACTGATAAAAATACAACCAGCAGAGACACAAACTCTGGTTCTACTGATAAAAATACAACCAGCAGAGACACAAACTCTGGTTCTACTGATAAAAATACAACCAGCAGAGAGACAAACTCTGGTTCTACTGATAAAAATACAGCCAGCAGAGACACAAACTCTGGTTCTACTGATAAAAATACAGCCAGCAGAGACACAAACTCTGGTTCTACTGATAAAAATACAGCCAGCAGAGAGACAAACTCTGGTTCTACTGATAAAAATACAGCCAGCAGAGAGACAAACTCTGGTTCTACTGATAAAAATACAGCCAGCAGAGACACAAACTCTGGTTCTACTGATAAAAATACAGCCAGCAGAGACACAAACTCTGGTTCTACTGATAAAAATACAACCAGCAGAGAGACACAAACTCTGGTTCTCCTGATAAAAATACAACCAGCAGAGAGACAAACTCTGGTTCTACTGATAAAAATACAACCAGCAGAGACACAAACTCTGGTTCTACTGATAAAAATACAGCCAGCAGAGAGACACAAACTCTGGTTCTACTGATAAAAATACAACCAGCAGAGACACAGACTCTGGTTCTACTGATAAAAATACAGCCAGCAGAGACACAAACTCTGGTTCTACTGATAAAAATACAGCCAGCAGAGAGACAAACTCTGGTTCTACTGATAAAAATACAACCAGCAGAGACACAAACTCTGGTTCTACTGATAAAAATACAACCAGCAGAGACACAAACTCTGGTTCTACTGATAAAAATACAGCCAGCAGAGAGACAAACTCTGGTTCTACTGATAAAAATACAGCCAGCAGAGACACAAACTCTGGTTCTACTGATAAAAATACAGCCAGCAGAGACACAAACTCTGGTTCTACTGATAAAAATACAGCCAGCAGAGACACAAACTCTGGTTCTACTGATAAAAATACAACCAGCAGAGAGACAAACTCTGGTTCTACTGATAAAAATACAACCAGCAGAGACACAAACTCTGGTTCTACTGATAAAAATACAACCAGCAGAGACACAAACTCTGGTTCTACTGATAAAAATACAGCCAGCAGAGAGACAAACTCTGGTTCTACTGATAAAAATACAACCAGCAGAGAGACACAAACTCTGGTTCTACTGATAAAAATACAACCAGCAGAGACACAAACTCTGGTTCTACTGATAAAAATACAGCCAGCAGAGACACAAACTCTGGATCTACTGATAAAAATACAGCCAGCAGAGAGACACAAACTCTGGTTCTACTGATAGAAATACAGCCAGCAGAGAGACACAAACTCTGGTTCTACTGATAGAAATACAGCCAGCAGAGACACAAACTCTGGATCTACTGATAAAAATACAGCCAGCAGAGACACAAACTCTGGTTCTACTGATAGAAATACAGCCAGCAGAGACACAAACTCTGGATCTACTGCTAAAAATACAGCCAGCAGAGACACAAACTCTGGTTCTACTGATAAAAATACAGCCAGCAGAGACACAAACTCTGGATCTACTGATAAAAATACAGCCAGCAGAGACACAAACTCTGGTTCTACTGATAAAAATACAGCCAGCAGAGAGACACAAACTCTGGATCTACTGATAAAAATACAGCCAGCAGAGAGACAAACTCTGGTTCTACTGATAAAAATACAACCAGCAGAGAGACAAACTCTGGTTCTACTGATAAAAATACAGCCAGCAGAGAGACAAACTCTGGTTCTACTGATAAAAATACAACCAGCAGAGAGACAAACTCTGGTTCTACTGATAAAAATACAGCCAGCAGAGAGACAAACTCTGGTTCTACTGATAAAAATACAACCAGCAGAGAGACAAACTCTGGTTCTACTGATAAAAATACAGCCAGCAGAGACACAAACTCTGGTTCTACTGATAAAAATACAACCAGCAGAGAGACAAACTCTGGTTCTACTGATAAAAATACAGCCAGCAGAGAGACACAAACTCTGGTTCTACTGATAAAAATACAACCAGCAGAGAGACACAAACTCTGGTTCTACTGATAAAAATACAGCCAGCAGAGAGACACAAACTCTGGTTCTACTGATAAAAATACAGCCAGCAGAGACACAAACTCTGGTTCTACTGATAAAAATACAGCCAGCAGAGACACAAACTCTGGTTCTACTGATAAAAATACAGCCAGCAGAGACACAAACTCTGGTTCTACTGATAAAAATACAGCCAGCAGAGACACAAACTCTGGTTCTACTGATAAAAATACAGCCAGCAGAGACACAAACTCTGGTTCTACTGATAAAAATACAGCCAGCAGAGACACAAACTCTGGTTCTACTGATAAAAATACAACCAGCAGAGAGACAAACTCTGGTTCTACTGATAAAAATACAACCAGCAGAGACACAAACTCTGGTTCTACTGATAAAAATACAACCAGCAGAGACACAAACTCTGGTTCTACTGATAAAAATACAACCAGCAGAGAGACAAACTCTGGTTCTACTGATAAAAATACAGCCAGCAGAGACACAAACTCTGGTTCTACTGATAAAAATACAGCCAGCAGAGACACAAACTCTGGTTCTACTGATAAAAATACAGCCAGCAGAGAGACAAACTCTGGTTCTACTGATAAAAATACAGCCAGCAGAGAGACAAACTCTGGTTCTACTGATAAAAATACAGCCAGCAGAGACACAAACTCTGGTTCTACTGATAAAAATACAGCCAGCAGAGACACAAACTCTGGTTCTACTGATAAAAATACAACCAGCAGAGAGACACAAACTCTGGTTCTCCTGATAAAAATACAACCAGCAGAGAGACAAACTCTGGTTCTACTGATAAAAATACAACCAGCAGAGACACAAACTCTGGTTCTACTGATAAAAATACAGCCAGCAGAGAGACACAAACTCTGGTTCTACTGATAAAAATACAACCAGCAGAGACACAAACTCTGGTTCTACTGATAAAAATACAGCCAGCAGAGACACAAACTCTGGTTCTACTGATAAAAATACAGCCAGCAGAGAGACAAACTCTGGTTCTACTGATAAAAATACAACCAGCAGAGACACAAACTCTGGTTCTACTGATAAAAATACAACCAGCAGAGACACAAACTCTGGTTCTACTGATAAAAATACAGCCAGCAGAGAGACAAACTCTGGTTCTACTGATAAAAATACAGCCAGCAGAGACACAAACTCTGGTTCTACTGATAAAAATACAGCCAGCAGAGACACAAACTCTGGTTCTACTGATAAAAATACAACCAGCAGAGAGACACAAACTCTGGTTCTACTGATAAAAATACAGCCAGCAGAGACACAAACTCTGGTTCTACTGATAAAAATACAACCAGCAGAGACACAAACTCTGGTTCTACTGATAAAAATACAGCCAGCAGAGAGACACAAACTCTGGTTCTACTGATAAAAATACAGCCAGCAGAGACACAAACTCTGGTTCTACTGATAAAAATACAGCCAGCAGAGACACAAACTCTGGTTCTACTGATAAAAATACAACCAGCAGAGACACAAACTCTGGTTCTACTGATAAAAATACAGCCAGCAGAGACACAAACTCTGGATCTACTGCTAAAAATACAGCCAGCAGAGACACAAACTCTGGTTCTACTGATAAAAATACAGCCAGCAGAGACACAAACTCTGGATCTACTGATAAAAATACAGCCAGCAGAGACACAAACTCTGGTTCTACTGATAAAAATACAGCCAGCAGAGAGACACAAACTCTGGATCTACTGATAAAAATACAGCCAGCAGAGAGACAAACTCTGGTTCTACTGATAAAAATACAACCAGCAGAGAGACAAACTCTGGTTCTACTGATAAAAATACAGCCAGCAGAGAGACAAACTCTGGTTCTACTGATAAAAATACAACCAGCAGAGAGACAAACTCTGGTTCTACTGATAAAAATACAGCCAGCAGAGAGACAAACTCTGGTTCTACTGATAAAAATACAACCAGCAGAGAGACAAACTCTGGTTCTACTGATAAAAATACAGCCAGCAGAGACACAAACTCTGGTTCTACTGATAAAAATACAACCAGCAGAGAGACAAACTCTGGTTCTACTGATAAAAATACAGCCAGCAGAGAGACACAAACTCTGGTTCTACTGATAAAAATACAACCAGCAGAGAGACACAAACTCTGGTTCTACTGATAAAAATACAGCCAGCAGAGAGACACAAACTCTGGTTCTACTGATAAAAATACAGCCAGCAGAGACACAAACTCTGGTTCTACTGATAAAAATACAGCCAGCAGAGACACAAACTCTGGTTCTACTGATAAAAATACAGCCAGCAGAGACACAAACTCTGGTTCTACTGATAAAAATACAGCCAGCAGAGACACAAACTCTGGTTCTACTGATAAAAATACAGCCAGCAGAGACACAAACTCTGGTTCTACTGATAAAAATACAGCCAGCAGAGACACAAACTCTGGTTCTACTGATAAAAATACAACCAGCAGAGAGACAAACTCTGGTTCTACTGATAAAAATACAACCAGCAGAGACACAAACTCTGGTTCTACTGATAAAAATACAACCAGCAGAGACACAAACTCTGGTTCTACTGATAAAAATACAACCAGCAGAGAGACAAACTCTGGTTCTACTGATAAAAATACAGCCAGCAGAGACACAAACTCTGGTTCTACTGATAAAAATACAGCCAGCAGAGACACAAACTCTGGTTCTACTGATAAAAATACAGCCAGCAGAGAGACAAACTCTGGTTCTACTGATAAAAATACAGCCAGCAGAGAGACAAACTCTGGTTCTACTGATAAAAATACAGCCAGCAGAGACACAAACTCTGGTTCTACTGATAAAAATACAGCCAGCAGAGACACAAACTCTGGTTCTACTGATAAAAATACAACCAGCAGAGAGACACAAACTCTGGTTCTCCTGATAAAAATACAACCAGCAGAGAGACAAACTCTGGTTCTACTGATAAAAATACAACCAGCAGAGACACAAACTCTGGTTCTACTGATAAAAATACAGCCAGCAGAGAGACACAAACTCTGGTTCTACTGATAAAAATACAACCAGCAGAGACACAAACTCTGGTTCTACTGATAAAAATACAGCCAGCAGAGACACAAACTCTGGTTCTACTGATAAAAATACAGCCAGCAGAGAGACAAACTCTGGTTCTACTGATAAAAATACAACCAGCAGAGACACAAACTCTGGTTCTACTGATAAAAATACAACCAGCAGAGACACAAACTCTGGTTCTACTGATAAAAATACAGCCAGCAGAGAGACAAACTCTGGTTCTACTGATAAAAATACAGCCAGCAGAGACACAAACTCTGGTTCTACTGATAAAAATACAGCCAGCAGAGACACAAACTCTGGTTCTA
Organism: Odontesthes bonariensis; assembly: GCF_027942865.1. Classification (NCBI taxonomy): domain Eukaryota; kingdom Metazoa; phylum Chordata; class Actinopteri; order Atheriniformes; family Atherinopsidae; genus Odontesthes; species Odontesthes bonariensis. The sequence continues at coordinate 47,566,797 of NC_134506.1, read as the reverse complement.
CTGATAAAAATACAGCCAGCAGAGACACAAACTCTGGTTCTACTGATAAAAATACAACCAGCAGAGAGACAAACTCTGGTTCTACTGATAAAAATACAACCAGCAGAGACACAAACTCTGGTTCTACTGATAAAAATACAACCAGCAGAGACACAAACTCTGGTTCTACTGATAAAAATACAGCCAGCAGAGAGACAAACTCTGGTTCTACTGATAAAAATACAACCAGCAGAGAGACACAAACTCTGGTTCTACTGATAAAAATACAACCAGCAGAGACACAAACTCTGGTTCTACTGATAAAAATACAGCCAGCAGAGACACAAACTCTGGATCTACTGATAAAAATACAGCCAGCAGAGAGACACAAACTCTGGTTCTACTGATAGAAATACAGCCAGCAGAGAGACACAAACTCTGGTTCTACTGATAGAAATACAGCCAGCAGAGACACAAACTCTGGATCTACTGATAAAAATACAGCCAGCAGAGACACAAACTCTGGTTCTACTGATAGAAATACAGCCAGCAGAGACACAAACTCTGGATCTACTGCTAAAAATACAGCCAGCAGAGACACAAACTCTGGTTCTACTGATAAAAATACAGCCAGCAGAGACACAAACTCTGGATCTACTGATAAAAATACAGCCAGCAGAGACACAAACTCTGGTTCTACTGATAAAAATACAGCCAGCAGAGAGACACAAACTCTGGATCTACTGATAAAAATACAGCCAGCAGAGAGACAAACTCTGGTTCTACTGATAAAAATACAACCAGCAGAGAGACAAACTCTGGTTCTACTGATAAAAATACAGCCAGCAGAGAGACAAACTCTGGTTCTACTGATAAAAATACAACCAGCAGAGAGACAAACTCTGGTTCTACTGATAAAAATACAGCCAGCAGAGAGACAAACTCTGGTTCTACTGATAAAAATACAACCAGCAGAGAGACAAACTCTGGTTCTACTGATAAAAATACAGCCAGCAGAGACACAAACTCTGGTTCTACTGATAAAAATACAACCAGCAGAGAGACAAACTCTGGTTCTACTGATAAAAATACAGCCAGCAGAGAGACACAAACTCTGGTTCTACTGATAAAAATACAACCAGCAGAGAGACACAAACTCTGGTTCTACTGATAAAAATACAGCCAGCAGAGAGACACAAACTCTGGTTCTACTGATAAAAATACAGCCAGCAGAGACACAAACTCTGGTTCTACTGATAAAAATACAGCCAGCAGAGACACAAACTCTGGTTCTACTGATAAAAATACAGCCAGCAGAGACACAAACTCTGGTTCTACTGATAAAAATACAGCCAGCAGAGACACAAACTCTGGTTCTACTGATAAAAATACAGCCAGCAGAGACACAAACTCTGGTTCTACTGATAAAAATACAGCCAGCAGAGACACAAACTCTGGTTCTACTGATAAAAATACAACCAGCAGAGAGACAAACTCTGGTTCTACTGATAAAAATACAACCAGCAGAGACACAAACTCTGGTTCTACTGATAAAAATACAACCAGCAGAGACACAAACTCTGGTTCTACTGATAAAAATACAACCAGCAGAGAGACAAACTCTGGTTCTACTGATAAAAATACAGCCAGCAGAGACACAAACTCTGGTTCTACTGATAAAAATACAGCCAGCAGAGACACAAACTCTGGTTCTACTGATAAAAATACAGCCAGCAGAGAGACAAACTCTGGTTCTACTGATAAAAATACAGCCAGCAGAGAGACAAACTCTGGTTCTACTGATAAAAATACAGCCAGCAGAGACACAAACTCTGGTTCTACTGATAAAAATACAGCCAGCAGAGACACAAACTCTGGTTCTACTGATAAAAATACAACCAGCAGAGAGACACAAACTCTGGTTCTCCTGATAAAAATACAACCAGCAGAGAGACAAACTCTGGTTCTACTGATAAAAATACAACCAGCAGAGACACAAACTCTGGTTCTACTGATAAAAATACAGCCAGCAGAGAGACACAAACTCTGGTTCTACTGATAAAAATACAACCAGCAGAGACACAAACTCTGGTTCTACTGATAAAAATACAGCCAGCAGAGACACAAACTCTGGTTCTACTGATAAAAATACAGCCAGCAGAGAGACAAACTCTGGTTCTACTGATAAAAATACAACCAGCAGAGACACAAACTCTGGTTCTACTGATAAAAATACAACCAGCAGAGACACAAACTCTGGTTCTACTGATAAAAATACAGCCAGCAGAGAGACAAACTCTGGTTCTACTGATAAAAATACAGCCAGCAGAGACACAAACTCTGGTTCTACTGATAAAAATACAGCCAGCAGAGACACAAACTCTGGTTCTACTGATAAAAATACAACCAGCAGAGAGACACAAACTCTGGTTCTACTGATAAAAATACAGCCAGCAGAGACACAAACTCTGGTTCTACTGATAAAAATACAACCAGCAGAGACACAAACTCTGGTTCTACTGATAAAAATACAGCCAGCAGAGAGACACAAACTCTGGTTCTACTGATAAAAATACAGCCAGCAGAGACACAAACTCTGGTTCTACTGATAAAAATACAGCCAGCAGAGACACAAACTCTGGTTCTACTGATAAAAATACAACCAGCAGAGACACAAACTCTGGTTCTACTGATAAAAATACAGCCAGCAGAGACACAAACTCTGGTTCTACTGATAAAAATACAGCCAGCAGAGACACAAACTCTGGTTCTACTGATAAAAATACAGCCAGCAGAGAGACAAACTCTGGTTCTACTGATAAAAATACAACCAGCAGAGACACAAACTCTGGTTCTACTGATAAAAATACAACCAGCAGAGACACAAACTCTGGTTCTACTGATAAAAATACAGCCAGCAGAGAGACAAACTCTGGTTCTACTGATAAAAATACAGCCAGCAGAGAGACAAACTCTGGTTCTACTGATAAAAATACAGCCAGCAGAGACACAAACTCTGGTTCTACTGATAAAAATAAAACCAGCAGAGAGACACAAACTCTGGTTTTACTGATAAAAATACAACCAGCAGAGAGACAAACTCTGGTTCTACTGATAAAAATACAGCCAGCAGAGACAAAAACTCTGGTTCTACTGATAAAAATACAGCCAGCAGAGAGACACAAACTCTGGTTCTACTGATAAAAATACAGCCAGCAGAGACACAAACTCTGGTTCTACTGATAAAAATACAGCCAGCAGAGAGACAAACTCTGGTTCTACTGATAAAAATACAGCCAGCAGAGAGACAAACTCTGGTTCTACTGATAAAAATACAGCCAGCAGAGACACAAACTCTGGTTCTACTGATAAAAATACAGCCAGCAGAGACACAAACTCTGGTTCTACTGATAAAAATAAAACCAGCAGAGAGACACAAACTCTGGTTTTACTGATAAAAATACAACCAGCAGAGACACAAACTCTGGTTCTACTGATAAAAATACAACCAGCAGAGAGACAAACTCTGGTTCTACTGATAAAAATACAGCCAGCAGAGAGACAAACTCTGGATCTACTGATAAAAATACAGCCAGCAGAGAGACAAACTCTGGTTCTACTGATAAAAATACAGCCAGCAGAGACACAAACTCTGGTTCTACTGATAAAAATACAGCCAGCAGAGACACAAACTCTGGTTCTACTGATAAAAATACAACCAGCAGAGACACAAACTCTGGTTCTCCTGATAAAAATACAGCCAGCAGAGAGACACAAACTCTGGTTCTCCTGATAAAAATACAACCAGCAGAGAGACAAACTCTGGTTCTACTGATAAAAATACAGCCAGCAGAGAGACAAACTCTGGTTCTACTGATAAAAATACAGCCAGCAGAGACACAAACTCTGGTTCTACTGATAAAAATACAACCAGCAGAGAGACACAAACTCTGGTTCTCCTGATAAAAATACAGCCAGCAGAGACACAAACTCTGGTTCTACTGATAAAAATACAACCAGCAGAGACACAAACTCTGGTTCTACTGATAAAAATACAGCCAGCAGAGAGACACAAACTCTGGTTCTACTGATAAAAATACAGCCAGCAGAGACACAAACTCTGGTTCTACTGATAAAAATACAACCAGCAGAGAGACAAACTCTGGTTCTACTGATAAAAATACAGCCAGCAGAGAGACAAACTCTGGTTCTACTGATAAAAATACAGCCAGCAGAGAGACACAAACTCTGGTTCTACTGATAAAAATACAGCCAGCAGAGAGACACAAACTCTGGTTCTACTGATAAAAATACAGCCAGCAGAGACACAAACTCTGGTTCTACTGATAAAAATACAGCCAGCAGAGACACAAACTCTGGATCTACTGATAAAAATACAGCCAGCAGAGAGACACAAACTCTGGTTCTACTGATAAAAATACAACCAGCAGAGACACAAACTCTGGTTCTACTGATAAAAATACAGCCAGCAGAGACACAAACTCTGGTTCTACTGATAAAAATACAGCCAGCAGAGACACAAACTCTGGTTCTACTGATAAAAATACAGCCAGCAGAGAGACAAACTCTGGTTCTACTGATAAAAATACAGCCAGCAGAGACACAAACTCTGGTTCTACTGATAAAAATACAGCCAGCAGAGACACAAACTCTGGTTCTACTGATAAAAATACAGCCAGCAGAGACACAAACTCTGGTTCTACTGATAAAAATACAGCCAGCAGAGACACAAACTCTGGTTCTACTGATAAAAATACAACCAGCAGAGAGACAAACTCTGGTTCTACTGATAAAAATACAACCAGCAGAGAGACACAAACTCTGGTTCTACTGATAAAAATACAGCCAGCAGAGACACAAACTCTGGTTCTACTGATAAAAATACAACCAGCAGAGAGACACAAACTCTGGTTCTACTGATAAAAATACAGCCAGCAGAGACACAAACTCTGGTTCTACTGATAAAAATACAACCAGCAGAGAGACACAAACTCTGGTTCTACTGATAAAAATACAACCAGCAGAGAGACACAAACTCTGGTTCTACTGATAAAAATACAGCCAGCAGAGACACAAACTCTGGTTCTACTGATAAAAATACAACCAGCAGAGAGACACAAACTCTGGTTCTACTGATAAAAATACAGCCAGCAGAGACACAAACTCTGGTTCTACTGATAAAAATACAACCAGCAGAGAGACACAAACTCTGGTTCTACTGATAAAAATACAACCAGCAGAGAGACACAAACTCTGGTTCTACTGATAAAAATACAACCAGCAGAGAGACACAAACTCTGGTTCTACTGATAAAAATACAACCAGCAGAGAGACACAAACTCTGGTTCTACTGATAAAAATACAGCCAGCAGAGAGACACAAACTCTGGTTCTACTGATAAAAATACAACCAGCAGAGAGACACAAACTCTGGTTCTACTGATAAAAATACAACCAGCAGAGAGACAAACTCTGGTTCTACTGATAAAAATACAGCCAGCAGAGAGACAAACTCTGGTTCTACTGATAAAAATACAACCAGCAGAGACACAAACTCTGGTTCTACTGATAAAAATACAACCAGCAGAGAGACACAAACTCTGGTTCTCCTGATAAAAATACAGCCAGCAGAGACACAAACTCTGGTTCTACTGATAAAAATACAACCAGCAGAGACACAAACTCTGGTTCTCCTGATAAAAATACAACCAGCAGAGACACAAACTCTGGATCTACTGATAAAAATACAGCCAGCAGAGAGACACAAACTCTGGTTCTACTGATAAAAATACAACCAGCAGAGACACAAACTCTGGTTCTACTGATAAAAATACAGCCAGCAGAGACACAAACTCTGGTTCTACTGATAAAAATACAGCCAGCAGAGACACAAACTCTGGTTCTACTGATAAAAATACAGCCAGCAGAGAGACAAACTCTGGTTCTACTGATAAAAATACAGCCAGCAGAGACACAAACTCTGGTTCTACTGATAAAAATACAGCCAGCAGAGACACAAACTCTGGTTCTACTGATAAAAATACAGCCAGCAGAGACACAAACTCTGGTTCTACTGATAAAAATACAGCCAGCAGAGACACAAACTCTGGTTCTACTGATAAAAATACAACCAGCAGAGAGACAAACTCTGGTTCTACTGATAAAAATACAACCAGCAGAGAGACACAAACTCTGGTTCTACTGATAAAAATACAACCAGCAGAGAGACACAAACTCTGGTTCTACTGATAAAAATACAACCAGCAGAGAGACACAAACTCTGGTTCTACTGATAAAAATACAACCAGCAGAGAGACACAAACTCTGGTTCTACTGATAAAAATACAACCAGCAGAGAGACACAAACTCTGGTTCTACTGATAAAAATACAGCCAGCAGAGAGACACAAACTCTGGTTCTACTGATAAAAATACAACCAGCAGAGACACAAACTCTGGTTCTACTGATAAAAATACAACCAGCAGAGAGACACAAACTCTGGTTCTCCTGATAAAAATACAGCCAGCAGAGACACAAACTCTGGTTCTACTGATAAAAATACAACCAGCAGAGACACAAACTCTGGTTCTCCTGATAAAAATACAACCAGCAGAGACACAAACTCTGGTTCTACTGATAAAAATACAACCAGCAGAGACACAAACTCTGGTTCTACTGATAAAAATACAACCAGCAGAGACACAAACTCTGGTTCTACTGATAAAAATACAGCCAGCAGAGAGACACAAACTCTGGTTCTACTGATAAAAATACAGCCAGCAGAGACACAAACTCTGGTTCTACTGATAAAAATACAGCCAGCAGAGAGACACAAACTCTGGTTCTACTGATAAAAATACAGCCAGCAGAGACACAAACTCTGGTTCTACTGATAAAAATACAGCCAGCAGAGAGACACAAACTCTGGTTCTACTGATAAAAATACAGCCAGCAGAGACACAAACTCTGGATCTACTGATAAAAATACAGCCAGCAGAGACACAAACTCTGGATCTACTGATAAAAATACAGCCAGCAGAGACACAAACTCTGGTTCTACTGATAAAAATACAACCAGCAGAGAGACACAAACTCTGGTTCTACTGATAAAAATACAGCCAGCAGAGAGACAAACTCTGGATCTACTGATAAAAATACAGCCAGCAGAGACACAAACTCTGGTTCTACTGATAAAAATACAACCAGCAGAGAGACAAACTCTGGTTCTACTGATAAAAATACAGCCAGCAGAGACACAAACTCTGGTTCTACTGATAAAAATACAACCAGCAGAGAGACACAAACTCTGGTTCTACTGATAAAAATACAGCCAGCAGAGAGACAAACTCTGGTTCTACTGATAAAAATACAGCCAGCAGAGACACAAACTCTGGTTCTACTGATAAAAATACAACCAGCAGAGACACAAACTCTGGTTCTACTGATAAAAATACAACCAGCAGAGACACAAACTCTGGTTCTACTGATAAAAATACAACCAGCAGAGAGACAAACTCTGGTTCTACTGATAAAAATACAACCAGCAGAGACACAAACTCTGGTTCTACTGATAAAAATACAGCCAGCAGAGAGACAAACTCTGGTTCTACTGATAAAAATACAACCAGCAGAGACACAAACTCTGGTTCTACTGATAAAAATACAACCAGCAGAGACACAAACTCTGGTTCTACTGATAAAAATACAACCAGCAGAGACACAAACTCTGGTTCTACTGATAAAAATACAGCCAGCAGAGAGACAAACTCTGGTTCTACTGATAAAAATACAGCCAGCAGAGACACAAACTCTGGATCTACTGATAAAAATACAGCCAGCAGAGAGACAAACTCTGGTTCTACTGATAAAAATACAGCCAGCAGAGACACAAACTCTGGTTCTACTGATAAAAATACAGCCAGCAGAGACACAAACTCTGGTTCTACTGATAAAAATACAGCCAGCAGAGAGACAAACTCTGGTTCTCCTGATAAAAATACAGCCAGCAGAGACACAAACTCTGGTTCTACTGATAAAAATACAGCCAGCAGAGAGACAAACTCTGGTTCTACTGATAAAAATACAGCCAGCAGAGAGACAAACTCTGGTTCTCCTGATAAAAATACAGCCAGCAGAGACACAAACTCTGGTTCTACTGATAAAAATACAGCCAGCAGAGAGACAAACTCTGGTTCTACTGATAAAAATACAGCCAGCAGAGAGACAAACTCTGGTTCTCCTGATAAAAATACAGCCAGCAGAGACACAAACTCTGGTTCTACTGATAAAAATACAGCCAGCAGAGACACAAACTCTGGTTCTACTGATAAAAAGAAAAACCAGCAGAGACACAAACTCTGGTTCTACTGATAAAAATACTGCCAGCAGAGACACAAACTCTGGTTCTACTGATAAAAATACAACCAGCAGAGACACAAACTCTGGTTCTCCTGATAAAAATACAACCAGCAGAGACACAAACTCTGGTTCTACTGATAAAAATACAGCCAGCAGAGACACAAACTCTGGTTCTACTGATAAAAATACAGCCAGCAGAGACACAAACTCTGGTTCTACTGATAAAAATACAACCAGCAGAGACACAAACTCTGGATCTACTGATAAAAATACAGCCAGCAGAGAGACAAACTCTGGATCTACTGATAAAAATACAGCCAGCAGAGACACAAACTCTGGTTCTACTGATAAAAATACAACCAGCAGAGAGACACAAACTCTGGTTCTACTGATAAAAATACAGCCAGCAGAGAGACAAACTCTGGATCTACTGATAAAAATACAGCCAGCAGAGACACAAACTCTGGTTCTACTGATAAAAATACAACCAGCAGAGAGACAAACTCTGGTTCTACTGATAAAAATACAGCCAGCAGAGACACAAACTCTGGTTCTCCTGATAAAAATACAGCCAGCAGAGAGACACAAACTCTGGTTCTACTGATAAAAATACAGCCAGCAGAGAGACACAAACTCTGGTTCTCCTGATAAAAATACAGCCAGCAGAGAGACACAAACTCTGGTTCTCCTGATAAAAATACAACCAGCAGAGACACAAACTCTGGTTCTCCTGATAAAAATACAGCCAGCAGAGAGACACAAACTCTGGTTCTCCTGATAAAAATACAACCAGCAGAGAGACAAACTCTGGTTCTACTGATAAAAATACAGCCAGCAGAGAGACAAACTCTGGTTCTACTGATAAAAATACAACCAGCAGAGAGACACAAACTCTGGTTCTACTGATAAAAATACAGCCAGCAGAGACACAAACTCTGGTTCTACTGATAAAAATACAACCAGCAGAGACACAAACTCTGGTTCTACTGATAAAAATACAGCCAGCAGAGACACAAACTCTGGTTCTACTGATAAAAATACAACCAGCAGAGAGACACAAACTCTGGTTCTACTGATAAAAATACAGCCAGCAGAGACACAAACTCTGGTTCTACTGATAAAAATACAGCCAGCAGAGACACAAACTCTGGTTCTACTGATAAAAATACAACCAGCAGAGAGACACAAACTCTGGTTCTACTGATAAAAATACAGCCAGCAGAGAGACAAACTCTGGTTCTACTGATAAAAATACAACCAGCAGAGACACAAACTCTGGTTCTACTGATAAAAATACAACCAGCAGAGACACAAACTCTGGTTCTACTGATAAAAATACAACCAGCAGAGACACAAACTCTGGTTCTACTGATAAAAATACAACCAGCAGAGAGACAAACTCTGGTTCTACTGATAAAAATACAACCAGCAGAGACACAAACTCTGGTTCTCCTGATAAAAATACAACCAGCAGAGACACAAACTCTGGTTCTACTGATAAAAATACAGCCAGCAGAGAGACAAACTCTGGTTCTACTGATAAAAATACAACCAGCAGAGACACAAACTCTGGTTCTACTGATAAAAATACAACCAGCAGAGACACAAACTCTGGTTCTACTGATAAAAATACAACCAGCAGAGACACAAACTCTGGTTCTACTGATAAAAATACAGCCAGCAGAGAGACAAACTCTGGTTCTACTGATAAAAATACAGCCAGCAGAGAGACAAACTCTGGTTCTACTGATAAAAATACAGCCAGCAGAGACACAAACTCTGGATCTACTGATAAAAATACAGCCAGCAGAGAGACAAACTCTGGATCTACTGATAAAAATACAGCCAGCAGAGACACAAACTCTGGTTCTACTGATAAAAATACAGCCAGCAGAGACACAAACTCTGGTTCTACTGATAAAAATACAACCAGCAGAGAGACACAAACTCTGGTTCTACTGATAAAAATACAGCCAGCAGAGAGACAAACTCTGGATCTACTGATAAAAATACAGCCAGCAGAGACACAAACTCTGGTTCTACTGATAAAAATACAACCAGCAGAGAGACAAACTCTGGTTCTACTGATAAAAATACAGCCAGCAGAGACACAAACTCTGGTTCTCCTGATAAAAATACAGCCAGCAGAGAGACACAAACTCTGGTTCTACTGATAAAAATACAGCCAGCAGAGAGACACAAACTCTGGTTCTCCTGATAAAAATACAGCCAGCAGAGAGACACAAACTCTGGTTCTCCTGATAAAAATACAACCAGCAGAGACACAAACTCTGGTTCTCCTGATAAAAATACAGCCAGCAGAGAGACACAAACTCTGGTTCTCCTGATAAAAATACAACCAGCAGAGAGACAAACTCTGGTTCTACTGATAAAAATACAGCCAGCAGAGAGACAAACTCTGGTTCTACTGATAAAAATACAACCAGCAGAGAGACACAAACTCTGGTTCTACTGATAAAAATACAGCCAGCAGAGACACAAACTCTGGTTCTACTGATAAAAATACAACCAGCAGAGACACAAACTCTGGTTCTACTGATAAAAATACAGCCAGCAGAGACACAAACTCTGGTTCTACTGATAAAAATACAACCAGCAGAGAGACACAAACTCTGGTTCTACTGATAAAAATACAGCCAGCAGAGACACAAACTCTGGTTCTACTGATAAAAATACAGCCAGCAGAGACACAAACTCTGGTTCTACTGATAAAAATACAACCAGCAGAGAGACACAAACTCTGGTTCTACTGATAAAAATACAGCCAGCAGAGAGACAAACTCTGGTTCTACTGATAAAAATACAACCAGCAGAGACACAAACTCTGGTTCTACTGATAAAAATACAACCAGCAGAGACACAAACTCTGGTTCTACTGATAAAAATACAACCAGCAGAGACACAAACTCTGGTTCTACTGATAAAAATACAACCAGCAGAGAGACAAACTCTGGTTCTACTGATAAAAATACAACCAGCAGAGACACAAACTCTGGTTCTCCTGATAAAAATACAACCAGCAGAGACACAAACTCTGGTTCTACTGATAAAAATACAGCCAGCAGAGAGACAAACTCTGGTTCTACTGATAAAAATACAACCAGCAGAGACACAAACTCTGGTTCTACTGATAAAAATACAACCAGCAGAGACACAAACTCTGGTTCTACTGATAAAAATACAACCAGCAGAGACACAAACTCTGGTTCTACTGATAAAAATACAGCCAGCAGAGAGACACAAACTCTGGTTCTCCTGATAAAAATACAACCAGCAGAGACACAAACTCTGGTTCTACTGATAAAAATACAACCAGCAGAGACACAAACTCTGGTTCTCCTGATAAAAATACAACCAGCAGAGAGACAAACTCTGGTTCTACTGATAAAAATACAGCCAGCAGAGACACAAACTCTGGTTCTACTGATAAAAATAAAACCAGCAGAGAGACACAAACTCTGGTTCTACTGATAAAAATACAACCAGCAGAGACACAAACTCTGGTTCTACTGATAAAAATACAACCAGCAGAGACACAAACTCTGGTTCTCCTGATAAAAATACAACCAGCAGAGACACAAACTCTGGTTCTACTGATAAAAATACAGCCAGCAGAGACACAAACTCTGGTTCTACTGATAAAAATACAGCCAGCAGAGAGACACAAACTCTGGTTCTACTGATAAAAATACAGCCAGCAGAGACACAAACTCTGGATCTACTGATAAAAATACAGCCAGCAGAGAGACAAACTCTGGATCTACTGATAAAAATACAGCCAGCAGAGAGACAAACTCTGGTTCTACTGATAAAAATACAGCCAGCAGAGACACAAACTCTGGTTCTACTGATAAAAATACAACCAGCAGAGAGACACAAACTCTGGTTCTACTGATAAAAATACAGCCAGCAGAGACACAAACTCTGGTTCTACTGATAAAAATACAACCAGCAGAGAGACACAAACTCTGGTTCTACTGATAAAAATACAGCCAGCAGAGAGACAAACTCTGGATCTACTGATAAAAATACAGCCAGCAGAGACACAAACTCTGGTTCTACTGATAAAAATACAGCCAGCAGAGACACAAACTCTGGTTCTACTGATAAAAATACAACCAGCAGAGAGACACAAACTCTGGTTCTCCTGATAAAAATACAGCCAGCAGAGAGACACAAACTCTGGTTCTCCTGATAAAAATACAACCAGCAGAGACACAAACTCTGGTTCTCCTGATAAAAATACAGCCAGCAGAGAGACACAAACTCTGGTTCTCCTGATAAAAATACAACCAGCAGAGAGACAAACTCTGGTTCTACTGATAAAAATACAGCCAGCAGAGAGACAAACTCTGGTTCTACTGATAAAAATACAGCCAGCAGAGACACAAACTCTGGTTCTACTGATAAAAATACAGCCAGCAGAGAGACAAACTCTGGTTCTACTGATAAAAATACAGCCAGCAGAGAGACACAAACTCTGGTTCTACTGATAAAAATACAGCCAGCAGAGAGACAAACTCTGGATCTACTGATAAAAATACAGCCAGCAGAGACACAAACTCTGGTTCTACTGATAAAAATACAGCCAGCAGAGACACAAACTCTGGTTCTACTGATAAAAATACAACCAGCAGAGAGACACAAACTCTGGTTCTCCTGATAAAAATACAGCCAGCAGAGAGACACAAACTCTGGTTCTCCTGATAAAAATACAACCAGCAGAGACACAAACTCTGGTTCTCCTGATAAAAATACAGCCAGCAGAGAGACACAAACTCTGGTTCTCCTGATAAAAATACAACCAGCAGAGAGACAAACTCTGGTTCTACTGATAAAAATACAGCCAGCAGAGAGACAAACTCTGGTTCTACTGATAAAAATACAGCCAGCAGAGACACAAACTCTGGTTCTACTGATAAAAATACAGCCAGCAGAGACACAAACTCTGGTTCTACTGATAAAAATACAACCAGCAGAGAGACACAAACTCTGGTTCTACTGATAAAAATACAACCAGCAGAGAGACACAAACTCTGGTTCTACTGATAAAAATACAACCAGCAGAGACACAAACTCTGGTTCTACTGATAAAAATACAGCCAGCAGAGAGACAAACTCTGGTTCTACTGATAAAAATACAGCCAGCAGAGAGACAAACTCTGGTTCTACTGATAAAAATACAGCCAGCAGAGAGACAAACTCTGGTTCTACTGATAAAAATACAGCCAGCAGAGAGACAAACTCTGGTTCTACTGATAAAAATACAGCCAGCAGAGAGACAAACTCTGGTTCTACTGATAAAAATACAACCAGCAGAGAGACAAACTCTGGTTCTACTGATAAAAATACAGCCAGCAGAGACACAAACTCTGGTTCTACTGATAAAAATACAGCCAGCAGAGAGACACAAACTCTGGTTCTACTGATAAGAATACAACCAGCAGAGACACAAACTCTGGTTCTACTGATAAAAATACAGCCAGCAGAGACACAAACTCTGGTTCTACTGATAAAAATACAGCCAGCAGAGACACAAACTCTGGTTCTACTGATAAAAATACAGCCAGCAGAGACACAAACTCTGGTTCTACTGATAAAAATACAACCAGCAGAGACACAAACTCTGGTTCTACTGATAAAAATACAACCAGCAGAGACACAAACTCTGGTTCTACTGATAAAAATACAACCAGCAGAGACACAAACTCTGGTTCTACTGATAAAAATACAACCAGCAGAGACACAAACTCTGGTTCTACTGATAAAAATACAACCAGCAGAGAGACAAACTCTGGTTCTACTGATAAAAATACAGCCAGCAGAGAGACAAACTCTGGTTCTACTGATAAAAATACAGCCAGCAGAGAGACAAACTCTGGTTCTACTGATAAAAATACAACCAGCAGAGAGACACAAACTCTGGTTCTCCTGATAAAAATACAACCAGCAGAGAGACACAAACTCTGGTTCTACTGATAAAAATACAACCAGCAGAGAGACACAAACTCTGGTTCTCCTGATAAAAATACAACCAGCAGAGAGACAAACTCTGGTTCTACTAATAAAAATACAACCAGCAGAGACACAAACTCTGGTTCTACTGATAAAAATACAACCAGCAGAGACACAAACTCTGGTTCTACTAATAAAAATACAGCCAGCAGAGACACAAAGTCTGGTTCTACTGATAAAAATACAACCAGCAGAGACACAAACTCTGGTTCTACTGATAAAAATACAACCAGCAGAGACACAAACTCTGGTTCTACTGATAAAAATACAACCAGCAGAGACACAAACTCTGGTTCTACTGATAAAAATACAGCCAGCAGAGAGACAAACTCTGGATCTACTGATAAAAATACAGCCAGCAGAGACACAAACTCTGGTTCTACTGATAAAAATACAACCAGCAGAGAGACAAACTCTGGTTCTACTGATAAAAATACAGCCAGCAGAGACACAAACTCTGGATCTACTGATAAAAATACAGCCAGCAGAGACACAAACTCTGGTTCTACTGATAAAAATACAACCAGCAGAGAGACACAAACTCTGGTTCTCCTGATAAAAATACAGCCAGCAGAGAGACACAAACTCTGGTTCTACTGATAAAAATACAACCAGCAGAGAGACACAAACTCTGGTTCTACTGATAAAAATACAACCAGCAGAGACACAAACTCTGGTTCTACTGATAAAAATACAACCAGCAGAGACACAAACTCTGGTTCTACTGATAAAAATACAACCAGCAGAGAGACAAACTCTGGTTCTACTGATAAAAATACAGCCAGCAGAGACACAAACTCTGGTTCTACTGATAAAAATACAGCCAGCAGAGACACAAACTCTGGTTCTACTGATAAAAATACAACCAGCAGAGAGACAAACTCTGGTTCTACTGATAAAAATACAGCCAGCAGAGAGACAAACTCTGGTTCTACTGATAAAAATACAACCAGCAGAGAGACAAACTCTGGTTCTACTGATAAAAATACAGCCAGCAGAGACACAAACTCTGGTTCTACTGATAAAAATACAGCCAGCAGAGAGACACAAACTCTGGTTCTACTGATAAAAATACAACCAGCAGAGACACAAACTCTGGTTCTACTGATAAAAATACAGCCAGCAGAGACACAAACTCTGGTTCTACTGATAAAAATACAGCCAGCAGAGACACAAACTCTGGTTCTACTGATAAAAATACAGCCAGCAGAGACACAAACTCTGGTTCTACTGATAAAAATACAGCCAGCAGAGACACAAACTCTGGTTCTACTGATAAAAATACAGCCAGCAGAGAGACACAAACTCTGGTTCTACTGATAAAAATACAGCCAGCAGAGACACAAACTCTGGTTCTACTGATAAAAATACAACCAGCAGAGACACAAACTCTGGTTCTACTGATAAAAATACAACCAGCAGAGACACAAACTCTGGTTCTACTGATAAAAATACAACCAGCAGAGACACAAACTCTGGTTCTACTGATAAAAATACAACCAGCAGAGACACAAACTCTGGTTCTACTGATAAAAATACAACCAGCAGAGAGACAAACTCTGGTTCTACTGATAAAAATACAGCCAGCAGAGACACAAACTCTGGTTCTACTGATAAAAATACAACCAGCAGAGACACAAACTCTGGTTCTACTGATAAAAATACAACCAGCAGAGACACAAACTCTGGTTCTACTGATAAAAATACAACCAGCAGAGAGACACAAACTCTGGTTCTACTGATAAAAATACAACCAGCAGAGAGACAAACTCTGGTTCTACTGATAAAAATACAACCAGCAGAGAGACAAACTCTGGTTCTACTGATAAAAATACAACCAGCAGAGAGACACAAACTCTGGTTCTACTGATAAAAATACAACCAGCAGAGAGACAAACTCTGGTTCTACTGATAAAAATACAACCAGCAGAGAGACACAAACTCTGGTTCTCCTGATAAAAATACAACCAGCAGAGAGACACAAACTCTGGTTCTACTGATAAAAATACAACCAGCAGAGAGACAAACTCTGGTTCTACTAATAAAAATACAGCCAGCAGAGACACAAACTCTGGTTCTACTGATAAAAATACAACCAGCAGAGACACAAACTCTGGTTCTACTGATAAAAATACAACCAGCAGAGAGACAAACTCTGGTTCTACTGATAAAAATACAGCCAGCAGAGACACAAACTCTGGTTCTACTGATAAAAATACAGCCAGCAGAGACACAAACTCTGGTTCTACTGATAAAAATACAGCCAGCAGAGAGACAAACTCTGGTTCTACTGATAAAAATACAACCAGCAGAGAGACAAACTCTGGTTCTACTGATAAAAATACAGCCAGCAGAGACACAAACTCTGGTTCTACTGATAAAAATACAACCAGCAGAGACACAAACTCTGGTTCTACTGATAAAAATACAACCAGCAGAGACACAAACTCTGGTTCTACTGATAAAAATACAGCCAGCAGAGACACAAACTCTGGTTCTACTGATAAAAATACAACCAGCAGAGAGACAAACTCTGGTTCTACTGATAAAAATACAGCCAGCAGAGACACAAACTCTGGTTCTACTGATAAAAATACAGCCAGCAGAGACACAAACTCTGGTTCTACTGATAAAAATACAGCCAGCAGAGACACAAACTCTGGTTCTACTGATAAAAATACAACCAGCAGAGACACAAACTCTGGTTCTACTGATAAAAATACAGCCAGCAGAGACACAAACTCTGGTTCTACTGATAAAAATACAGCCAGCAGAGACACAAACTCTGGTTCTACTGATAAAAATACAACCAGCAGAGACACAAACTCTGGTTCTACTGATAAAAATACAACCAGCAGAGACACAAACTCTGGTTCTACTGATAAAAATACAACCAGCAGAGACACAAACTCTGGTTCTACTGATAAAAATACAACCAGCAGAGACACAAACTCTGGTTCTACTGATAAAAATACAACCAGCAGAGACACAAACTCTGGTTCTACTGATAAAAATACAACCAGCAGAGACACAAACTCTGGTTCTCCTGATAAAAATACAACCAGCAGAGACACAAACTCTGGTTCTACTGATAAAAATACAGCCAGCAGAGACACAAACTCTGGTTCTACTGATAAAAATACAGCCAGCAGAGAGACACAAACTCTGGTTCTACTGATAAAAATACAGCCAGCAGAGACACAAACTCTGGATCTACTGATAAAAATACAGCCAGCAGAGAGACAAACTCTGGATCTACTGATAAAAATACAGCCAGCAGAGAGACAAACTCTGGTTCTACTGATAAAAATACAGCCAGCAGAGACACAAACTCTGGTTCTACTGATAAAAATACAACCAGCAGAGAGACACAAACTCTGGTTCTACTGATAAAAATACAGCCAGCAGAGACACAAACTCTGGTTCTACTGATAAAAATACAACCAGCAGAGAGACACAAACTCTGGTTCTACTGATAAAAATACAGCCAGCAGAGAGACAAACTCTGGATCTACTGATAAAAATACAGCCAGCAGAGACACAAACTCTGGTTCTACTGATAAAAATACAGCCAGCAGAGACACAAACTCTGGTTCTACTGATAAAAATACAACCAGCAGAGAGACAAACTCTGGTTCTACTGATAAAAATACAGCCAGCAGAGAGACAAACTCTGGTTCTACTGATAAAAATACAGCCAGCAGAGACACAAACTCTGGTTCTACTGATAAAAATACAGCCAGCAGAGAGACAAACTCTGGTTCTACTGATAAAAATACAGCCAGCAGAGAGACACAAACTCTGGTTCTACTGATAAAAATACAGCCAGCAGAGAGACAAACTCTGGATCTACTGATAAAAATACAGCCAGCAGAGACACAAACTCTGGTTCTACTGATAAAAATACAGCCAGCAGAGACACAAACTCTGGTTCTACTGATAAAAATACAACCAGCAGAGAGACACAAACTCTGGTTCTCCTGATAAAAATACAGCCAGCAGAGAGACACAAACTCTGGTTCTCCTGATAAAAATACAACCAGCAGAGACACAAACTCTGGTTCTCCTGATAAAAATACAGCCAGCAGAGAGACACAAACTCTGGTTCTCCTGATAAAAATACAACCAGCAGAGAGACAAACTCTGGTTCTACTGATAAAAATACAGCCAGCAGAGAGACAAACTCTGGTTCTACTGATAAAAATACAGCCAGCAGAGACACAAACTCTGGTTCTACTGATAAAAATACAGCCAGCAGAGACACAAACTCTGGTTCTACTGATAAAAATACAACCAGCAGAGAGACACAAACTCTGGTTCTACTGATAAAAATACAACCAGCAGAGAGACACAAACTCTGGTTCTACTGATAAAAATACAACCAGCAGAGACACAAACTCTGGTTCTACTGATAAAAATACAGCCAGCAGAGAGACAAACTCTGGTTCTACTGATAAAAATACAGCCAGCAGAGAGACAAACTCTGGTTCTACTGATAAAAATACAGCCAGCAGAGAGACAAACTCTGGTTCTACTGATAAAAATACAGCCAGCAGAGAGACAAACTCTGGTTCTACTGATAAAAATACAGCCAGCAGAGAGACAAACTCTGGTTCTACTGATAAAAATACAACCAGCAGAGAGACAAACTCTGGTTCTACTGATAAAAATACAGCCAGCAGAGACACAAACTCTGGTTCTACTGATAAAAATACAGCCAGCAGAGAGACACAAACTCTGGTTCTACTGATAAAAATACAACCAGCAGAGACACAAACTCTGGTTCTACTGATAAAAATACAGCCAGCAGAGACACAAACTCTGGTTCTACTGATAAAAATACAGCCAGCAGAGACACAAACTCTGGTTCTACTGATAAAAATACAGCCAGCAGAGACACAAACTCTGGTTCTACTGATAAAAATACAACCAGCAGAGACACAAACTCTGGTTCTACTGATAAAAATACAACCAGCAGAGACACAAACTCTGGTTCTACTGATAAAAATACAACCAGCAGAGACACAAACTCTGGTTCTACTGATAAAAATACAACCAGCAGAGACACAAACTCTGGTTCTACTGATAAAAATACAACCAGCAGAGAGACAAACTCTGGTTCTACTGATAAAAATACAGCCAGCAGAGAGACAAACTCTGGTTCTACTGATAAAAATACAGCCAGCAGAGAGACAAACTCTGGTTCTACTGATAAAAATACAACCAGCAGAGAGACACAAACTCTGGTTCTCCTGATAAAAATACAACCAGCAGAGAGACACAAACTCTGGTTCTACTGATAAAAATACAACCAGCAGAGAGACAAACTCTGGTTCTACTAATAAAAATACAACCAGCAGAGACACAAACTCTGGTTCTACTGATAAAAATACAACCAGCAGAGACACAAACTCTGGTTCTACTAATAAAAATACAGCCAGCAGAGACACAAAGTCTGGTTCTACTGATAAAAATACAACCAGCAGAGACACAAACTCTGGTTCTACTGATAAAAATACAACCAGCAGAGACACAAACTCTGGTTCTACTGATAAAAATACAACCAGCAGAGACACAAACTCTGGTTCTACTGATAAAAATACAGCCAGCAGAGAGACAAACTCTGGATCTACTGATAAAAATACAGCCAGCAGAGACACAAACTCTGGTTCTACTGATAAAAATACAACCAGCAGAGAGACAAACTCTGGTTCTACTGATAAAAATACAGCCAGCAGAGACACAAACTCTGGATCTACTGATAAAAATACAGCCAGCAGAGACACAAACTCTGGTTCTACTGATAAAAATACAACCAGCAGAGAGACAAACTCTGGTTCTACTGATAAAAATACAGCCAGCAGAGACACAAACTCTGGATCTACTGATAAAAATACAGCCAGCAGAGACACAAACTCTGGTTCTACTGATAAAAATACAACCAGCAGAGAGACACAAACTCTGGTTCTCCTGATAAAAATACAGCCAGCAGAGAGACACAAACTCTGGTTCTACTGATAAAAATACAACCAGCAGAGAGACACAAACTCTGGTTCTACTGATAAAAATACAACCAGCAGAGACACAAACTCTGGTTCTACTGATAAAAATACAACCAGCAGAGACACAAACTCTGGTTCTACTGATAAAAATACAACCAGCAGAGAGACAAACTCTGGTTCTACTGATAAAAATACAGCCAGCAGAGACACAAACTCTGGTTCTACTGATAAAAATACAGCCAGCAGAGACACAAACTCTGGTTCTACTGATAAAAATACAACCAGCAGAGAGACAAACTCTGGTTCTACTGATAAAAATACAGCCAGCAGAGAGACAAACTCTGGTTCTACTGATAAAAATACAACCAGCAGAGAGACAAACTCTGGTTCTACTGATAAAAATACAGCCAGCAGAGACACAAACTCTGGTTCTACTGATAAAAATACAGCCAGCAGAGAGACACAAACTCTGGTTCTACTGATAAAAATACAACCAGCAGAGACACAAACTCTGGTTCTACTGATAAAAATACAGCCAGCAGAGACACAAACTCTGGTTCTACTGATAAAAATACAGCCAGCAGAGACACAAACTCTGGTTCTACTGATAAAAATACAGCCAGCAGAGACACAAACTCTGGTTCTACTGATAAAAATACAGCCAGCAGAGACACAAACTCTGGTTCTACTGATAAAAATACAGCCAGCAGAGAGACACAAACTCTGGTTCTACTGATAAAAATACAGCCAGCAGAGACACAAACTCTGGTTCTACTGATAAAAATACAACCAGCAGAGACACAAACTCTGGTTCTACTGATAAAAATACAACCAGCAGAGACACAAACTCTGGTTCTACTGATAAAAATACAACCAGCAGAGACACAAACTCTGGTTCTACTGATAAAAATACAACCAGCAGAGACACAAACTCTGGTTCTACTGATAAAAATACAACCAGCAGAGAGACAAACTCTGGTTCTACTGATAAAAATACAGCCAGCAGAGACACAAACTCTGGTTCTACTGATAAAAATACAACCAGCAGAGACACAAACTCTGGTTCTACTGATAAAAATACAACCAGCAGAGACACAAACTCTGGTTCTACTGATAAAAATACAACCAGCAGAGAGACACAAACTCTGGTTCTACTGATAAAAATACAACCAGCAGAGAGACAAACTCTGGTTCTACTGATAAAAATACAACCAGCAGAGAGACAAACTCTGGTTCTACTGATAAAAATACAACCAGCAGAGAGACACAAACTCTGGTTCTACTGATAAAAATACAACCAGCAGAGAGACAAACTCTGGTTCTACTGATAAAAATACAACCAGCAGAGAGACACAAACTCTGGTTCTCCTGATAAAAATACAACCAGCAGAGAGACACAAACTCTGGTTCTACTGATAAAAATACAACCAGCAGAGAGACAAACTCTGGTTCTACTAATAAAAATACAGCCAGCAGAGACACAAACTCTGGTTCTACTGATAAAAATACAACCAGCAGAGACACAAACTCTGGTTCTACTGATAAAAATACAACCAGCAGAGAGACAAACTCTGGTTCTACTGATAAAAATACAGCCAGCAGAGACACAAACTCTGGTTCTACTGATAAAAATACAGCCAGCAGAGACACAAACTCTGGTTCTACTGATAAAAATACAGCCAGCAGAGAGACAAACTCTGGTTCTACTGATAAAAATACAACCAGCAGAGAGACAAACTCTGGTTCTACTGATAAAAATACAGCCAGCAGAGACACAAACTCTGGTTCTACTGATAAAAATACAACCAGCAGAGACACAAACTCTGGTTCTACTGATAAAAATACAACCAGCAGAGACACAAACTCTGGTTCTACTGATAAAAATACAGCCAGCAGAGACACAAACTCTGGTTCTACTGATAAAAATACAACCAGCAGAGAGACAAACTCTGGTTCTACTGATAAAAATACAGCCAGCAGAGACACAAACTCTGGTTCTACTGATAAAAATACAGCCAGCAGAGACACAAACTCTGGTTCTACTGATAAAAATACAGCCAGCAGAGACACAAACTCTGGTTCTACTGATAAAAATACAACCAGCAGAGAGACAAACTCTGGTTCTACTGATAAAAATACAGCCAGCAGAGACACAAACTCTGGTTCTACTGATAAAAATACAACCAGCAGAGACACAAACTCTGGTTCTACTGATAAAAATACAACCAGCAGAGACACAAACTCTGGTTCTACTGATAAAAATACAGCCAGCAGAGACACAAACTCTGGTTCTACTGATAAAAATACAGCCAGCAGAGACACAAACTCTGGTTCTACTGATAAAAATACAACCAGCAGAGACACAAACTCTGGTTCTACTGATAAAAATACAACCAGCAGAGACACAAACTCTGGTTCTACTGATAAAAATACAACCAGCAGAGACACAAACTCTGGTTCTACTGATAAAAATACAACCAGCAGAGACACAAACTCTGGTTCTACTGATAAAAATACAACCAGCAGAGAGACAAACTCTGGTTCTACTGATAAAAATACAGCCAGCAGAGAGACACAAACTCTGGTTCTACTGATAAAAATACAGCCAGCAGAGAGACACAAACTCTGGTTCTACTGATAAAAATACAACCAGCAGAGACACAAACTCTGGTTCTACTGATAAAAATACAACCAGCAGAGAGACAAACTCTGGTTCTACTGATAAAAATACAACCAGCAGAGAGACACAAACTCTGGTTCTACTGATAAAAATACAACCAGCAGAGAGACAAACTCTGGTTCTACTGATAAAAATACAACCAGCAGAGAGACACAAACTCTGGTTCTCCTGATAAAAATACAACCAGCAGAGAGACACAAACTCTGGTTCTACTGATAAAAATACAACCAGCAGAGAGACAAACTCTGGTTCTACTAATAAAAATACAGCCAGCAGAGACACAAACTCTGGTTCTACTGATAAAAATACAGCCAGCAGAGAGACAAACTCTGGTTCTACTGATAAAAATACAGCCAGCAGAGAGACAAACTCTGGTTCTACTGATAAAAATACAGCCAGCAGAGAGACAAACTCTGGTTCTACTGATAAAAATACAGCCAGCAGAGAGACAAACTCTGGTTCTACTGATAAAAATACAGCCAGCAGAGAGACAAACTCTGGTTCTACTGATAAAAATACAGCCAGCAGAGAGACAAACTCTGGTTCTACTGATAAAAATACAGCCAGCAGAGAGACAAACTCTGGTTCTACTGATAAAAATACAACCAGCAGAGAGACAAACTCTGGTTCTACTGATAAAAATACAGCCAGCAGAGACACAAACTCTGGTTCTACTGATAAAAATACAGCCAGCAGAGAGACACAAACTCTGGTTCTACTGATAAAAATACAACCAGCAGAGACACAAACTCTGGTTCTACTGATAAAAATACAGCCAGCAGAGACACAAACTCTGGTCCTACTGATAAAAATACAGCCAGCAGAGACACAAACTCTGGTTCTACTGATAAAAATACAGCCAGCAGAGACACAAACTCTGGTTCTACTGATAAAAATACAACCAGCAGAGACACAAACTCTGGTTCTACTGATAAAAATACAGCCAGCAGAGACACAAACTCTGGTTCTACTGATAAAAATACAACCAGCAGAGACACAAACTCTGGTTCTACTGATAAAAATACAGCCAGCAGAGACACAAACTCTGGTTCTACTGATAAAAATACAACCAGCAGAGACACAAACTCTGGTTCTACTGATAAAAATACAGCCAGCAGAGACACAAACTCTGGTTCTACTGATAAAAATACAACCAGCAGAGACACAAACTCTGGTTCTACTGATAAAAATACAACCAGCAGAGACACAAACTCTGGTTCTACTGATAAAAATACAACCAGCAGAGACACAAACTCTGGTTCTACTGATAAAAATACAGCCAGCAGAGACACAAACTCTGGTTCTACTGATAAAAATACAACCAGCAGAGACACAAACTCTGGTTCTACTGATAAAAATACAACCAGCAGAGAGACAAACTCTGGTTCTACTGATAAAAATACAGCCAGCAGAGACACAAACTCTGGTTCTACTGATAAAAATACAGCCAGCAGAGAGACAAACTCTGGTTCTACTGATAAAAATACAGCCAGCAGAGAGACAAACTCTGGTTCTACTGATAAAAATACAGCCAGCAGAGAGACAAACTCTGGTTCTACTGATAAAAATACAACCAGCAGAGAGACACAAACTCTGGTTCTCCTGATAAAAATACAACCAGCAGAGAGACACAAACTCTGGTTCTACTGATAAAAATACAACCAGCAGAGAGACAAACTCTGGTTCTACTAATAAAAATACAACCAGCAGAGACACAAACTCTGGTTCTACTGATAAAAATACAACCAGCAGAGACACAAACTCTGGTTCTACTAATAAAAATACAGCCAGCAGAGACACAAAGTCTGGTTCTACTGATAAAAATACAACCAGCAGAGACACAAACTCTGGTTCTACTGATAAAAATACAACCAGCAGAGACACAAACTCTGGTTCTACTGATAAAAATACAACCAGCAGAGACACAAACTCTGGTTCTACTGATAAAAATACAGCCAGCAGAGAGACAAACTCTGGATCTACTGATAAAAATACAGCCAGCAGAGACACAAACTCTGGTTCTACTGATAAAAATACAACCAGCAGAGAGACAAACTCTGGTTCTACTGATAAAAATACAGCCAGCAGAGACACAAACTCTGGTTCTACTGATAAAAATACAACCAGCAGAGAGACACAAACTCTGGTTCTCCTGATAAAAATACAGCCAGCAGAGAGACACAAACTCTGGTTCTCCTGATAAAAATACAACCAGCAGAGAGACAAACTCTGGTTCTACTGATAAAAATACAGCCAGCAGAGAGACAAACTCTGGTTCTACTGATAAAAATACAGCCAGCAGAGACACAAACTCTGGTTCTACTGATAAAAATACAACCAGCAGAGAGACAAACTCTGGTTCTACTGATAAAAATACAGCCAGCAGAGACACAAACTCTGGTTCTACTGATAAAAATACAGCCAGCAGAGACACAAACTCTGGTTCTACTGATAAAAATACAGCCAGCAGAGAGACAAACTCTGGTTCTACTGATAAAAATACAGCCAGCAGAGAGACAAACTCTGGTTCTACTGATAAAAATACAGCCAGCAGAGAGACAAACTCTGGTTCTACTGATAAAAATACAACCAGCAGAGAGACAAACTCTGGTTCTACTGATAAAAATACAGCCAGCAGAGACACAAACTCTGGTTCTACTGATAAAAATACAACCAGCAGAGAGACAAACTCTGGTTCTACTGATAAAAATACAGCCAGCAGAGAGACAAACTCTGGTTCTACTGATAAAAATACAGCCAGCAGAGAGACAAACTCTGGTTCTACTGATAAAAATACAGCCAGCAGAGACACAAACTCTGGTTCTACTGATAAAAATACAGCCAGCAGAGAGACACAAACTCTGGTTCTACTGATAAAAATACAACCAGCAGAGACACAAACTCTGGTTCTCCTGATAAAAATACAACCAGCAGAGAGACAAACTCTGGTTCTACTGATAAAAATACAACCAGCAGAGACACAAACTCTGGTTCTACTGATAAAAATACAACCAGCAGAGACACAAACTCTGGTTCTCCTGATAAAAATACAGCCAGCAGAGAGACAAACTCTGGTTCTACTGATAAAAATACAACCAGCAGAGAGACACAAACTCTGGTTCTACTGATAAAAATACAACCAGCAGAGAGACACAAACTCTGGTTCTACTGATAAAAATACAACCAGCAGAGACACAAACTCTGGTTCTACTGATAAAAATACAACCAGCAGAGACACAAACTCTGGTTCTACTGATAAAAATACAACCAGCAGAGAGACAAACTCTGGTTCTACTGATAAAAATACAACCAGCAGAGAGACAAACTCTGGTTCTACTGATAAAAATACAGCCAGCAGAGAGACAAACTCTGGTTCTACTGATAAAAATACAACCAGCAGAGACACAAACTCTGGTTCTACTGATAAAAATACAGCCAGCAGAGACACAAACTCTGGTTCTACTGATAAAAATACAGCCAGCAGAGAGACAAACTCTGGTTCTACTGATAAAAATACAACCAGCAGAGAGACAAACTCTGGTTCTACTGATAAAAATACAGCCAGCAGAGACACAAACTCTGGTTCTACTGATAAAAATACAGCCAGCAGAGAGACACAAACTCTGGTTCTACTGATAAAAATACAACCAGCAGAGACACAAACTCTGGTTCTACTGATAAAAATACAGCCAGCAGAGACACAAACTCTGGTTCTACTGATAAAAATACAGCCAGCAGAGACACAAACTCTGGTTCTACTGATAAAAATACAGCCAGCAGAGACACAAACTCTGGTTCTACTGATAAAAATACAACCAGCAGAGACACAAACTCTGGTTCTACTGATAAAAATACAGCCAGCAGAGACACAAACTCTGGTTCTACTGATAAAAATACAGCCAGCAGAGACACAAACTCTGGTTCTACTGATAAAAATACAACCAGCAGAGACACAAACTCTGGTTCTACTGATAAAAATACAACCAGCAGAGACACAAACTCTGGTTCTACTGATAAAAATACAACCAGCAGAGACACAAACTCTGGTTCTACTGATAAAAATACAACCAGCAGAGACACAAACTCTGGTTCTACTGATAAAAATACAACCAGCAGAGAGACAAACTCTGGTTCTACTGATAAAAATACAGCCAGCAGAGACACAAACTCTGGTTCTACTGATAAAAATACAACCAGCAGAGACACAAACTCTGGTTCTACTGATAAAAATACAACCAGCAGAGAGACAAACTCTGGTTCTACTGATAAAAATACAACCAGCAGAGAGACACAAACTCTGGTTCTACTGATAAAAATACAACCAGCAGAGAGACAAACTCTGGTTCTACTGATAAAAATACAACCAGCAGAGAGACACAAACTCTGGTTCTCCTGATAAAAATACAACCAGCAGAGAGACACAAACTCTGGTTCTACTGATAAAAATACAACCAGCAGAGAGACAAACTCTGGTTCTACTAATAAAAATACAGCCAGCAGAGACACAAACTCTGGTTCTACTGATAAAAATACAGCCAGCAGAGAGACAAACTCTGGTTCTACTGATAAAAATACAGCCAGCAGAGAGACAAACTCTGGTTCTACTGATAAAAATACAGCCAGCAGAGAGACAAACTCTGGTTCTACTGATAAAAATACAGCCAGCAGAGAGACAAACTCTGGTTCTACTGATAAAAATACAGCCAGCAGAGAGACAAACTCTGGTTCTACTGATAAAAATACAACCAGCAGAGACACAAACTCTGGTTCTACTGATAAAAATACAACCAGCAGAGAGACACAAACTCTGGTTCTACTGATAAAAATACAACCAGCAGAGACACAAACTCTGGTTCTACTGATAAAAATACAGCCAGCAGAGAGACACAAACTCTGGTTCTACTGATAAAAATACAACCAGCAGAGAGACACAAACTCTGGTTCTACTGATAAAAATACAGCCAGCAGAGAGACACAAACTCTGGTTCTACTGGTTCTTTAGCTGATGGAGGACGCTCAGCTTCAGCTAAAGAAAGGCTGAAGCTGAGCGTCTGCAGGGAGGAGGCCCAGCTCTGATCCTCTGATCCCTCACCGAAGGCTCATATTTCTCTCGGTGGAGGGAATGTCCTGCTGGCTTCAGGAGCATCCTCAGGATTTATGCGACGGCGTTATCGCTGACCTTCGGTTCGCCGGCAGCAGCGAGCTGCGGGGAGGCTTCGGCGGGTCAGAGGTCGGGGTGACAGATGAGGCAGAAATGAGGCAATGTGCATTAAAAGTTCCTCCTTATCTGAGCTGTAAATTCCCTGCAGACACTCAGCTAAAGCCCTGTCATCGTCTCTTTAGTTTGGGAGGATTCAGACCATTTTATAAAGCCAGCCACACGTCTGGAGAAGCTGTTTCTGCCCGTGGTGAAGGCAGCATGTCAGCAGCTACCCCAGAGCAGGCATCAGGGCAACAGCATGTCAGCAGCTACCCCAGAGCAGGCATCAGGGCAACAGCATGTCAGCAGCTACTCCAGAGCAGGCATCAGGGCAACAGCATGTCAGCAGCTACCCCAGAGCAGGCATCAGGGCAACAGCATGTCAGCAGCTACTCCAAAGCAGGCATCAGGGCAACAGCATGTCAGCAGCTACCCCAGAGCAGGCATCAGGGCAACAGCATGTCAGCAGCTACCCCAGAGCAGGCATCAGGGCAACAGCATGTCAGCAGCTACTCCAAAGCAGGCATCAGGGCAACAGCATGTCAGCAGCTACCCCAGAGCAGGCATCAGGGCAACAGCATGTCAGCAGCTACCCCAGAGCAGGCATCAGGGCAACATCCAGCAACATGTGGAGCTGATTACAGCAATTAAGACGAGACGCGGCAGGCAAAAAAAGTGATTTTTCATGTGGTCAATTTTTAGATTTTGGGCCTACTCCTTCAATATGTTATAAAGAAAACGTTGAAAACATAAATTAAAATGTTTATTTCATCACATTTTTTTTAATCGTGGCAGTACGTTTCGCCCAAATTGACCAAAATGAATTCCCCCTATTTAAATCTTTAAATGCCGTTTTCTCAAAATCAGTTTTTTGTATTTTTCCAGTATCAATATCTCAGCCTATGGAGCACCTACTAACACCAAACTTTCCAGTTATACACTTAGCAGTATTCTGAAGATATTTACAGAAGGATTTGTTGATAAATCATTCCTGACCTGATTTATATGACATTATAATTAAAAAGATATGGCAAAAATCGATGTTTTTTAGGCTATGGGCAGTATATTTTGATTTCCTAGGGAATGAAAGCAGATATCCTGAAATCCCTCTGTAATTGTCTTTTCATTTTGTGTGTAAACAAAATGAAAAAAGAATTTTGCACCTGGCTTTATCACATGTTCAGATCTATCTTCAGGAAATATATGAAAATGGTGCGCATATTTAATGAGATAATGCCTAATTTGCACAATTAAACATATAAAATTTCTAAAACTTGTAATACATTTTTTTTCATACTTGTATAAGTAATCAACTGAGGAAGTTTCATGGTGATATCTATCATTTAAAAATATTACCCTATCCACCTGTAGTGTCTCGCCTTCACTGTTAAAAACCGTGTTGAAAGCAAAGCTGAAGAGAATCCGATTCTGGCCTTTTTCAGCCTCTGGAAGCTGAACAGTTTTCCTCCAGCGTGTGAAACCTTCCAGCTTCCCAAGCTGCACATTCACCAAGAGAAATCTCAAGAGTTAGAAGGAAGGAAGAGTTTATCTGCAGCTCTAAGTGTGGGCTGATAGTCAGGGACCTTCACTCCTAGATTCATCCCTCCGCTGAGACCCGAGCTCATACCCGGGCTCATACCCTGACTCATACCCGGGCTCATACCAGGGCTCATACCCTGACTCATACCCGGGCTCATACCCAGGCTCATACCCGGGCTCATACCCCGACTCATACTCTAACCCGGGCTCATACTCAAGCTCATACCCTGACTCATACCCGGGCTCATACCCGGGCTCAAACCCGGGCTCATACCCTGACTCATACCCGGGCTCATACCCGGGCTCAAACCCGGGCTCATACCCGGACTCATACCCGGGCTCAAACCCGGGCTCATACCCTGACTCATACCCGGGCTCATACCCGGGCTCATACCCGGGCTCAAACCCGGGCTCATACCCGGACTCATACCCGGGCTCAAACCCGGGCTCATACCCTGACTCATACCCGGGCTCATACCCGGGCTCATACCAGGGCTCATACCCTGACCCATACCCGGGCTCATACCCAGGCTCATACCCGGGCTCATACCCAGGCTCATACCCAGGCTCATACCCTGACTCATACCCGGGCTCATACCCAGGCTCATACCCGGGCTCATACCCAGGCTCATACCCGGGCTCATACCCGGGCTCATACCCGGGCTCATACCCAGGCTCATACCCGGGCTCATACCCGGGCTCATACCCGGGCTCATATCCGGGCTCATACCCTGACTCATACCCGAGCTCATACCCAGGCTCATACCCGAGCTCATACCCAGGCTCATACCCGGGCTCATACCCAGGCTCATACCCGGGCTCATACCCGGGCTCATACCCGGGCTCATATCCGGGCTCATACCCTGACTCATACCCAGGCTCATACCCGGGCTCATACCCGGGCTCATACCCGGGCTCATACCCAGGCTCATACCCGGGCTCATACCCGGGCTCATACCCGGGCTCATACCCGGGCTCATACCCGGGCTCATACCCAGGCTCATACCCAGGCTCATACCCGGGCTCATACCCAGGCTCATACCCGGGCTCATACCCAGGCTCATACCCTGACTCATACCCGGGCTCATACCCAGGCTCATACCCGGGCTCATACCCAGGCTCATACCCTGACTCATACCCGGGCTCATACCCAGGCTCATACTCGGGCTCATACCCAGGCTCATACCCAGCCTCATACCCGGGCTCATACCCGGGCTCATACCCGGGCTCATACCCGGGCTCATACCCGGGCTCATACCCGGGCTCATACCCAGGCTCATACCCTGACTCATACCCGGGCTCATACCCAGGCTCATACCCGGGCTCATACCCAGGCTCATACCCAGCCTCATACCCGGGCTCATACCCGGGCTCATACCCAGGCTCATACCCGGGCTCATACCCGGGCTCATACCCGGGCTCATACCCGGGCTCATACCCTGACTCATAAACAGGCTCATACCCAGGCTCATACCCGAGCTCATACCCAGGCTCATACCCAAGCTCATACCCGGGCTCATACCCGGGCTCATACCCGGGCTCATACCCTGACTCATAAACAGGCTCATACCCAGGCTCATACCCAAGCTCATACCCGGGCTCATACCCGGGCTCATACCCGGGCTCATACCCGGGCTCATACCCGGGCTCATACCCGGGCTCATACCCTGACTCATACCCGGGCTCATACCCGGGCTCATACCCTGACTCATACCCGGGCTCATACCCGGGCTCATACCCTGACTCATACCCGGGCTCATACCAGGGCTCATACCCTGACTCATACCCGGGCTCATACCCTGACTCATACCCGGGCTCATACCCAGGCTCATACCCTGACTCATACCCGGGCTCATACCCGGGCTCATACCCGGGCTCATACCCTGACTCATACCCGGGCTCATACCCAGGCTCATACCCTGACTCATACCCGGGCTCATACCAGGGCTCATACCTTGACTCATACCCGGGCTCATACCCAGCCTCATACCCGGGCTCATATCCGGGCTCATACCCGGGCTCATACCCAGGCTCATACCCAGCCTCATACCCGGGCTCATACCCAGGCTCATACCCGGGCTCATACCCGGGCTCATACCCTGACTCATACCCTGACTCATACCCGGGCTCATACCCAGCCTCATACCCGGGCTCATACCCGGGCTCATACCCGGGCTCATACCCTGACTCATACCCTGACTCATACCCGGGCTCATACCCAGGCTCATACCCGGGCTCATACCCAGGCTCATACCCAGCCTCATACCCGGGCTCATACCCAGGCTCATACCCGGGCTCATACCCGGGCTCATACCCGGGCTCATACCCGGACTCATACCCGGGCTCATACCCGGGCTCTAACCCGGGCTCATACCCGGGCTCATACCCGGGCTCATACCCGGGCTCATACCCTGACTCATACCCGGGCTCTAACCCGGGCTCATACCCGGGCTCATACCCAGGCTCATACCCAAGCTCATACCCAGGCTCATACCCAAGCTCATACCCAGGCTCATACCCAAGCTCATACCCAGGCTCATACCCAGGCTCATACCCGGGCTCTAACCCAGGCTCATACCCAAGCTCATATCTGGGCTCATACCCAGGCTCATACCCGGGCTCATACCCGGGCTCTAACCCGGGCTCATAGCCAAGCTCATACCCGGGCTCTTACCCGGGCTCATTAGTTTGATGTTTTATCATGTTTTATGTTTTTAGTTTGTTTTATCATGTTTTATGTTTTTAGTTTCATGTTTTATCATGTTTTATGTTAGTTTTACGTTAGTTTTATGTTTTTAGTTTAATGTTTTATCATGTTTTAGGTTGTTTCATGTTTTTAGTTTGATGTTTTATCATGTTTTAGGTTAGTTTCATGTTTTTAGTTTTATGTTTTATCATGTTTTAGGTTGTTTTATGTTTTTAGTTTAATGTTTTATCATGTTTTAGGTTAGTTTCATGTTTTTAGTTTCATGTTTTTTCATGTTTTATGTTTTTAGTTTCATGTTTTATCATGTTTTAGGTTAGTTTTATGTTTTATCATGTTTTAGGTTGTTTCATGTTTTTAGTTTGATGTTTTATCATGTTTTATGTTAGTTTCATGTTTTTAGTTTGATGTTTTATCATGTTTTAGGTTAGTTTCATGTTTTTAGTTTTATGTTTTATCATGTTTTAGGTTGTTTTATGTTTTTAGTTTTATGTTTTATCATGTTTTAGGTTGTTTCATGTCTTGGTTTTTGAGTTCATGTTTAGTTAGGTTTTGCCATTGTTTTCCCCTCAGTCAGTTCATTAGCTTCATTCCCTTCACCTGTCCATCGTTCCCCAGCTGCACTCATTCACCAATCACTCTCAGTTCAATATTTAGTTTCCAAGCTGCCCTTTCAGTTTGTGATTTCTTTCCCCGATCTCAACATTCCCACGCCACGCCACGCCACGCCACGCCACGCCACGCCACGCCACGCCACGCCACGCCACTAAGATAAGTGTTTATTCATGTCATGCCAGGTCACGTTCCTTGTTTTGTTTTTTCCTTAGCCAGGTTTTATTTTCCACAGTTTAGTTCTGCACTGGAAAAAATCAAAGTCTTACCAAGTATATTTGTCTCATTTCTAGTCAAAATATCTCATTACACTTAATATACAAACACAACTGCCTAACAAGCACTATTTCAGCCAGATATAGGGACTTGTTTGAAGACAATACATCTGGAATATCTTGTTAAATGAAAAAGTCTTAAACAAATTGTTTTGAGTCACATCTCATCTGAAACAAGCTTTTCTTTTTACAGTCCCAAATATCTCATCTTATTTCAAGAAATCTTGACAAGCTGATTTTCACTAGTTCCATTGGCAGATTTTTTTTTGCCTATTTCAAGCAAAAACGTCTTTTATTTGTTGTTTTTCTTACTTATTTTTGGAGGGGCATTTTTTCCAGTGTGACATCCGGCTCAGCCGCGCCTTGTTTAGACTTTTTGCTGTTTTATAAATAAACCAATTTTGCTTCCTCACCTCTGGAGTCCTGCCACCCAACATGTGACACATACCAGTGATGGGACACATCTTTCTATCAGTTGTTCTGTAGAAGGTGTGCTTCTACAGGCTCCAGATGTTGTCGGCCTCTGTTTGGTTAGGCCCCTCCCAGTTTGAGCTCCCAGTGAGTGGCAGCAGGGAGGTTTAATCCCAGCAAACAGCCTCTCAGGTAAGTGTTGGATTACCTCGTCTCGCCGTCTGAGCTGTGACACCACAAAGCGCTGAGCCCATAATGATGCTGCATTAATCTGTCGCCATGGAAACAGCCTCACGGTGCACACCTGCACGGCGACATCGGTCCTCCCAGGTCAGGCCCCGCCCCCTGCTCCTGATTGGCCGGTGGCCCGGCCCTTAATTAAAGCCCGTCATCAATCACAAACGGCTCTGCGGCGTGACGAGGTAATTGCCCCACAGCGGGGCTGTTATTGATTCAATCAGTCAGCAGATTAAAGAGCTTTCAGAGACGAGCTGCCGGGCCTCGCACAGCTCTGTTTGTTTCCCACAATTACAGCTCAGAGAAAAAATGATTTGACAGGACTGTGATCAGGGACGAGACCAGGGACAGGACCAGGGACGAGACCAGGGACGAGACCAGGGACGAGACCAGGGACGAGACCAGGGACGAGACCAGGGACAGGACCAGGGACGAGCCCAGGGACAGGACCAGGGAAAAGACCAGGGACAGGACCAGGGACGAGACCAGGGACGAGACCAGGGACGAGACCAGGGACGAGACCAGGGACGAGACCAGGGACGAGACCAGAGACGAGACCAGGGACAGGACCAAGACCAGGGAAGCAGCTGGGAAACAGCTGGACAACAGCTGGAAAGCAGCTGGACAACAGCTGGGAAACACCTGGACAACAGCTGGAAAGCAGCTGGACAACAGCTGGAAAGCAGCTGGACAGCAGCTGGGAAACAGCTGGACAGCAGCTGGGAAACAGCTGGACAGCAGCTGGGAAACAGCTGGAAAGCAGCTGGAAAGCAGCTGGACAACAGCTGGACAGCAGCTGGACAGCAGCTGGACAGCAGCTGGAAAGCAGCTGGACAACAGCTGGAAAGCAGCTGGAAAGCAGCTGGACAACAGCTGGACAGCAGCTGGGAAACAGCTGGACAGCAGCTGGGAAACAGCTGGAAAGCAGCTGGACAGCAGCTGGGAAACAGCTGGGAAACAGCTGGAAAGCAGCTGGAAAGCAGCTGGGAAACAGCTGGACAACAGCTGGAAAGCAGCTGGACAACAGCTGGAAAGCAGCTGGAAAGCAGCTGGAAAGCAGCTGTTTCAGTAGTGAGGCGGTAAACGGTCCCGGCTGGAAGTCCTCCAGCAGCCGTCACATTTCCTCCTCATTGTCCCCAGCTTTGAGCTGAACTTCTGGGGCAGCTGAGGCTCTTTGTGCTGCTCACAGTTGGCAGGCAGCCGGCTGGATTAGAGTTTCTAATTCCAGCGCAGGTAGATGCTGAATCACTGCTGCTCAGGCTCAGGATTAATGACGACAAAACAAGGGGGGGGGGGCAGGTTCAGGGAGGGTCTGGTGCAGCTGGGGTGGGGCAGCTTAGGCAAAGCCTTTCTCAGGCTTCAGTTTCAGCCTTTGGGTAAAGCCAACAATTTACGTTAAAACCTGATGAGCTAATTACCTGAATTTAATGTTTCTATTATGTTTCAGATATTATTTAGGTTTTAAAACTTCTTATCTAAAAAGTATATGTATAGATGTTGTCAGGTAGGGTGGGTGTGAGGAAGCATGTGGATGCAGATTCTTTCTGAAACAAACACTTAGCTTGACTTGAGACCATGAGTGACGGTGAGGATCTGGCCATGAACATGGAAAAACCTGGAGACTTAATACTGTGGAGGGTGACTGAGTGAAGCTGGTGGCAGGGCAGGAGAAAGAAGGTGGCATGACAGAAACTAAAAACGAGACCTGAACCTAAAACATGAGAAAACTAAGAAACAGAAACTAAAAACGTGGCAAAAAACCCACAGACATGACAGATGTATTCAGTCTAATCAATTCATAAAACAGCAGCCAGATAGTGAATAAAGTCCATGTGTGTTGCCGCAAAGCAACAGATTATGAAAATATAAACTGTCCCTGGACACGGTGTCAGGTGTTGATGTGTCACTTTGTGGTAGTTTTGTGTCTCTTTGTGGTAGTTTTGTGTCTCTTTGTGGTAGTTTGGTGTCTCTTTGTGGTAGTTTGGTGTCTCTTTGTGGTAGTTTGGTGTCTCTTTGTGGTAGTTTGGTGTCTCTTTGTAGTGTTGACGTGTCTCTTTGTGGTAGTTTGGTGTCTCTTTGTGGTAGTTTGGTGTCTCTTTGTGGTAGTTTGGTGTCTCTTTGTGGTGTTGACGTGTCTCTTTGTGGTAGTTTGGTGTCTCTTTGTGGTAGTTTGGTGTCTCTTTGTAGTGTTGACGTGTCTCTTTGTGGTAGTTTTGTGTCTCTTTGTTGTAATTTGGTGTCTCTTTGTAGTGTTGACGTGTCTCTTTGTGTTAGTTTTTGTCTCTGAGGTAGTTTTGTGTCTCTTTGTGTCCCTGCGGGGCCTCTACAGTCCACATGTGACCATGACCTGATGGAGTTCCACCTGCAGCTGCTGGTGGAACTCCTTATTGATGAAACTGCTGCTGTTGCTTCAGGGCAGCGCATTTTGAAACCTTTCTGGGACGTTTGTGTTACGGTTCTTCTTCACTGAGGCTCTGTGGTCGGGGAGTTCTGCAAACCCCGGCGGCCGTTTACGGGACGAGTTCAAAGCAATTGGCTAAGAACGCAGCAAACAGGAAATTGCAGGTTTTTTAAGCAAAGTTCGTTAACTCCACCCTAACCCTGGTGGTGTACTGGTCCAGCTGTGACGTCGCTGAGCAGAAAAGTATTACCTAAGGGCTGCGAGCGGGGCCAGGTTGGATCAGTCAGATTCTTTGCAGGTTTTATTGGGCATGAGCGGGAGCTGGTTACACCTTGCTGCTGTTAACCCTCTGAGGATCGTTGTGTTCGCTCTGTCTCAGTTTGGTCTCTGCCTGCATCTGATGATGCTGTCTGTGATTAAACCTGCTGTGAGTGAGCTTCAGAGGGTTAACGCGCCACCAAAGAATGCCCAAAGATCTTAATACTCTTACCGCCCGGCACCCAGTGCCAGCAGCCTCATGCCAGCTGAGGCCGGGTCCACGCCACGCCGTCCTGCTGTGACGTTTCCATCCTGCGAATTAAACTCCAAAGTTCAGCTCGGCTGAGTTTCTGCGTTTGAAGTGTTCAGATTAATCTGGCCGTGAACAGCCAGATTAAATGGTTTTCATGTTTCTGTTCGAGGACACACGAGGATGGATTATCAGCTCAGGGTGGAGGAACCGGGGGCCAGAACTCTAAATTTAGGGGAAAGTTCTGTTGAATATCCGTCTTTCTCCATAAATAACAACTGAAATGTGTATTTATTAGGGCTGGGAAACGATTAAAATGTTTAATCTAATTAATCACATGATTTCCCTGATTAATCGCATTTGTACGCAGAATCCAAAAATGAATCCAAAAGTAGCGTATAGCTTTTAGCATTTAGCTTTATTTTAAATGTGCTGCCATATGAATGAAAGTGCCATAACATTTGTTGTGCAAACACACTTTTAACATCAGCATCTTTCTGTAGTTTTTATGTAGAAGCCTCGCTCCACTGTCTGTTTCCTTGAATGACTTGCTGCTATCAGTTGTGTGTTTTGCCTTTAAGTGATATTTTAGACTGGAACTACTACGCTGAGAAGACAATTCAACTTGGCAGTGTTTACAGATGACTTTGGTTCTGTCGACTCCGCCGTCTGGAAGAACTTTAACATGAAAATGGCCGAGTAAAAGTTCCGTACCCTTCTCCATGTTTGGTGGATCCGCCGATTACTTTCTTTTCCTGTTCCACAGCAGACAGCAGCAGACTTTTACAAAATAAAAGCCTGTGAGCAACAGACTTTTACAGAATAAAAGCCTGTGAGCAGCAGACTTTTACAGAATAAAAGCCTGAGAGCAACAGACTTTTACAAAATAAAAGCCTGTGAGCAACAGACTTTTACAGAATAAAAGCCTGTGAGCAACAGACTTTTACAAAATAAAAGCCTGTGAGCAGCAGACTTTTACAAAATAAAAGCCTGTGAGCAGTAGCCTGGGAATTCCCATGCTGCTTTGCGCCCGATTTCATTCTCACTGCAAAGGCAGCCTGGAAACCACCGCCCTTATTTTTGCCCGAGTTGGGGAACCAATCACAGAACGGCGGGGGGGGGGGGAGCAACAAGACGATGGCGACGTCTATGCGCGACACCGAAGCTTGTAGAGTGTTAATCCAACATGGCAGCGGACACAACGTTACCGTTCGATGCAGCCTTAGAAAGTGTTTTAAGTAGCTTTGAGCGCAAGTTTACTTTTATTTTACTTTTTTTCTTCTTCTTCCTCGTCGAATTTCTGTCGTCATCTGGTATAAGTGATACAATCGGCTATGAATCGCACGCAAAGCAGCATGGGAAGAACCAGACGCCATTTGATAGACATTCGTAGCGCCCAATAAACGGCTCTAGGCATTCGTAAACCACGCCTCAAATACGAGAAAATGCACACCTAGTTCCCAGACCAGCATCTCATCCAGATGTGGACGCGTCAGCCAGGCTAGGTGAGCAGCAGACTTTTACAAAATAAAAGCCTGAAAAAAATGTTAAAAACATTATTTTTAAAATAAACAATAAAACCTGCGTTAATGCGCGATAAAATATTTAAATAATTAACGAGTTAATGCGATAATAAAGAGTTATTATGTAGTGTTTATCATCATGTTTTAATGCATTCTGGAGTTTTCTGAACTCTTTACTGAAGTTTGTACCTTTAAAGACGTGCACACAGACGTGCACACACAGACGTGCACACACACAGACGTGCACACACACAGACGTGCACACACACAGACGTGCACACCCCCACCCTGACTCGTCACATGATTTATGAGACATTCGGGTGATTGATGATTGGAGCTCCAGGTTCGTTCGCCTCGTTTCTAAACCTCAGAGCACAAAAACACAAAAACACGCCGCCGTGCCAAACCCGCAGAACGTGGTGAGGAACAGCCAGCGTAGGTGAGGCAGCAGGGAGGGGGGGAGCTGGAGAAGGAAGGTGTGGCCTGACCTCAGAGCAGCTCAGGAGCCGGGTGGGCGGGGCCATCAGGAGCCGGTGGGCGGGGCTCTGCCTGCAGGGCAGATGTGACAGCAGCTGGAGTTCCAGCCTGTCTTTTATAGATCGTATCTGCAACTCCACCAAGAGAAAGTGAACAATGTAAATATTTAGAGAGCGGGGCTGCTGCAGACGGTGAAATGAAGCCCTGTTGGTGCTGATGTTTACGGTAACGTGGCGTCCTGCATCCATCAGCTCAGCAGCTGCAGGGTTCACTCCGGGAAACTGGAGGGACCAACGTAAGGTTTCACAAATCAGAAAAAGGTTTCACAAATCCCAAACAAGATTTTAATGAATCTACAGCCTCTTTAGCATAATTCTCTCCAGATTTGAGCAGAGTAACTATTGTAGTTTCCATACAGGACCTAGTTTAGGGCGATCAAAATGCAGTGAAATGGCCCTTTATGCCCATCCATTTAATTTACGAATCGGATGCCAACTTCAGCGTCGCGTCTCTGGGCTTGATGTGGCGCTCAAGTACCCCCCCTAGAGTCTGACTGGGTCCTGGACTCTGACTGGGTCCTGGAGTCTGACTGGGTCCTGGAGTCTGACTGGGTCCTGGACTCTGACTGGGTCCTGGAGTCTGACGGGGTCCTGGAGTCTGACTGGGTCCTGGAGTCTGACTGGGTCCTGGACTCTGACTGGGTCCTGGAGTCTGACGGGGTCCTGGACTCTGACTGGGTCCTGGACTCTGACTGGGTCCTGGAGTCTGACGGGGTCCTGGACTCTGACTGGGTCCTGGACTCTGACTGGGTCCTGGGGTCTGACTGGGTCCTGGGGTCTGACTGGGTCCTGGGGTCTGACTGGGTCCTGGGGTCTGACTGAGTCCTGGACTCTGATGGGGTCTGACGGGGTCCTGGAGTCTCCTGGAGTCTGGCTGTCGCTGCTGCTGTTTACGCTGTATGTGGGAACAATGGTGGCAGCAGCAGCCTGTGATTATCCTGCATGTTACTGATATCTGAGCCTAAACCCCAGAGCGACCCGGAGGCCCAGAGGCTGACCGCTCAGAGCTGGACGGGCAACTGGACGGGCAGCACTTCCCTCCTGTTGTTGTGGCGTGAGGAGCAGCGATGGCTGCCATCAGGGGGCGACTCCGGGACGCCAGGGGTCGAAACCGCCTACTACATACTATATACTGCATACTACATACTGCATACTACATACTGCACACTATATACTGCATACTACATACTGCATACTACATACTGCATACTACATACTGCACACTATATACTGCATACTACATACTACATACTACATTCTGCACACTATATACTGCATACTATATACTGCATACTATATACTGCATACTACATATTGCATACTACATACTACATTCTGCACACTATATACTGCATACTGCATACTTTATACTGCACACTATATACTGCATACTGCATACTATATACTGCATACTACATACTGCATACTACATACTGCATACTATATACTACATACTACATACTGCAACTACATTCTGCATACTATATACTGCATACTATATACTGCATACTACATACTGCATACTGCACACTATATACTGCATACTGCATACTTTATACTGCACACTATATACTGCATACTGCATACTACATACTGCATACTACATACTGCATACTATATACTACATACTACATACTGCAACTACATTCTGCATACTATATACTGCATACTATATACTGCATACTGCATACTATATACTGCATACTATATACTACATACTACATACTACATACTGCAACTACATTCTGCATACTATATACTGCATACTATATACTGCATACTACATACTGCACACTATATACTGCATACTGCATACTACATACTGCATACTATATACTACATACTACATACTGCAACTACATTCTGCATACTATATACTGCATACTATATACTGCATACTACATACTATATACTGCATACTATATACTACATACTACATACTACATACTGCAACTACATTCTGCATACTATATACTGCATACTATATACTGCATACTACATACTGCACACTATATACTGCATACTGCATACTGCATACTACATACTGCACACTATATACTGCATACTACATACTGCATACTGCACACTATATACTGCATACTGCATACTTTATACTGCATACTGCATACTATATACTGCATACTATATACTGCATACTATATACTACATAGTACATACTGCATACTGCATACTATATACTGCATACTATATACTGCATACTATATACTGCATACTGCATACTACATACTGCACACTATATACTGCATACTGCACACTACATACTACATACTATATACTATATACTGCATACTGCATACTGCATACTATATACTGCATACTATATACTGCATACTATATACTACATACTGCATACTATATACTGCATACTATATACTGCATACTATATACTGCATACTGCATACTACATACTGCACACTATATACTGCATACTGCATATTACATACTGCACACTATATACTGCATACTGCATACTGCATACTACATACTGCATACTATATACTGCATACTACATACTGCATACTATATACTACATACTACATACTGCACACTATATACTGCATACTACATACTGCATACTACATACTGCACACTATATACTGCATACTGCATACTACATACTGCATACTATATACTGCATACTATATACTGCATACTGCATACTGCATACTACATACTGCACACTATATACTGCATACTGCATACTGCATACTAAATACTACATACTACATACTGCATACTATATACTGCATACTATATACTACATACTGCATACTATATACTACATACTGCATACTACATACCGCATACTACATACTACATACTGCATACTATATACTACATACTATATACTGCATACTATATACTGCATACTGCATACTATATACTGCATACTATATACTGCATACTACATACTGCATACTGCACACTATATACTGCATACTGCATACTTTATACTGCATACTGCATACTATATACTGCATACTATATACTACATACTACATACTGCATACTGCATACTATATACTGCATACTATATACTGCATACTGCATACTGCATACTACATACTGCACACTATATACTGCATACTGCATACTGCACACTACATACTACATACTATATACTATATACTGCATACTGCATATTACATACTGCACACTATATACTGCATACTGCATACTGCATACTATATACTGCATACTGCATACTACATACTGCATACTATATACTGCATACTACATACTACATACTGCACACTATATACTGCATACTACATACTGCATACTACATACTGCACACTATATACTACATACTGCATACTATATACTGCATACTATATACTGCATACTGCATACTATATACTGCATACTATATACTGCATACTGCATACTGCATACTACATACTACATACTACATACTGCATACTATATACTGCATACTATATACTGCATACTACATACTGCATACTATATACTGCATACTGCATACTGCATACTACATACTGCATACTATATACTGCATACTGCATACTGCATACTACATACTATATACTGCATACTGCATACTATATACTGCATACTGCATACTGCATACTACATACTATATACTGCATACTACATACTGCATACTATATACTGCATACTGCATACTGCATACTATATACTGCATACTGCATACTACATACTGCATACTATATACTACATACTATATACTACATACTGCATACTATATACTGCATACTATATACTGCATACTGCATACTGCATACTACATACTGCATACTATATACTGCATACTGCATACTGCATACTACATACTATATACTGCATACTACATACTGCATACTACATACTACATACTACATACTGCATACTACATACTACATACTGCATACTATATACTGCATACTATATACTACATACTGCATACTATATACTACATACTGCATACTACATACCGCATACTACATACTACATACTGCATACTATATACTACATACTATATACTGCATACTATATACTGCATACTGCATACTATATACTGCATACTATATACTGCATACTACATACTGCATACTGCACACTATATACTGCATACTATATACTGCATACTGCATACTACATACTGCATACTATATACTGCATACTACATACTACATACTATATACTGCATACTATATACTACATACTACCTACTGCACACTATATACTGCATACTATATACTGCATACTACATACTGCACACTATATACTGCATACTATATACTGCATACTGCATACTACATACTATATACTGCATACTACATACTACATACTGCATACTATATACTGCATACTGCATACTGCATACTATATACTGCATACTACATACTGCATACTACATACTACATACTACATACTGCATACTACATACTACATACTGCATACTATATACTACATACTGCATACTATATACTACATACTGCATACTACATACCGCATACTACATACTACATACTGCATACTATATACTACATACTATATACTGCATACTATATACTGCATACTGCATACTATATACTGCATACTATATACTGCATACTACATACTGCATACTGCACACTATATACTGCATACTATATACTGCATACTGCATACTACATACTGCACACTATATACTGCATACTACATACTACATACTATATACTGCATACTATATACTACATACTACCTACTGCACACTATATACTGCATACTATATACTGCATACTACATACTGCACACTATATACTGCATACTACATACTACATACTGCACACTATATACTGCATACTTTATACTGCATACTGCATACTATATACTGCATACTACATACTGCATACTGCACACTATATACTGCATACTATATACTGCATACTGCACACTACATACTGCATACTACATACTACATACTGCACACTATATACTGCATACTTTATACTGCATACTGCATACTATATACTGCATACTGCATACTGCACACTATATACTG
Source organism: Odontesthes bonariensis (assembly GCF_027942865.1). Taxonomy (NCBI): domain Eukaryota; kingdom Metazoa; phylum Chordata; class Actinopteri; order Atheriniformes; family Atherinopsidae; genus Odontesthes; species Odontesthes bonariensis. Next base: position 47,522,747 of record NC_134506.1, on the reverse strand, counting down.
CATACTATATACTGCATACTGCACACTACATACTGCATACTGCATACTATATACTGCGTACTATATACTGCATACTACATACTGCATACTGCGTACTACATATTGCATACTACGTACTGCATACTGCATACTATATACTGCATACTATGTACTGCATACTGCATACTGCATACTACTTACTGCATACTTTATACTGCACACTATATACTGCATACTACATACTGCACACTATATCCTGCATACTATATACTGCATACTGCATACTACATACTGCACACTATATACTGCATACTATATACTGCATACTACATACTGCATACTGCACACTACATACTACATACTGCACACTATATACTGCATACTACATACTGCACACTATATACTGCATACTACATACTGCACACTACATACTGCACACTGCATACTGCATACTACATACTGCACACTGCATACTGCACACTACATACTGCACACTACATACTGCATACTGCATACTACATACTGCGTACTGCATACTGCATACTACATACTGCATACTATATACTGCATACTGCATACTACATACTGCATACTATATACTGCATACTGCATACTATATACTGCACACTATATACTGCATACTACATACTCCATACTACATACTGCATACTACATACTGCATACTATATACTGCACACTATGTACTGCATACTGCATACTACATACTGCACACTGCATACTTCATACTGCACACTGCATACTACATACTACATACTGCACACTACATACTGCACACTATATACTGCATACTGCATACTCCATACTACATACTGCACACTACATACTGCACACTATATACTGCATACTGCATACTACATACTTCATACTGCACACTGCATACCACATACTGCACACTATATACTGCATACTGCATACTCCATACTACATACTGCACACTACATACTGCACACTATATACTGCATACTGCATACTACATACTTCATACTGCACACTGCATACTACATACTGCACACTATATACTACATACTACATACTGCATACTACATACTGCACACTATATACTGCATACTGCATACTCCATACTACATACTACATACTGCACACTATATACTGCATACTGCATACTACATACTTCATACTGCACACTGCATACTACATACTGCACACAATATACTGCACACTACATACTGCATACTACATACTGCACACTACATACTGCACACTACATACTGCACACTACATACTGCATACTACATACTTCATACTGCACACTGCATACTACATACTGCACACTACATACTGCACACTGCATACTACATACTGCACACTACATACTACATACTGCATACTACATACTGCACACTATATACTACATACTGCATACTACATACTGTACACTATATACTGCACACTTCATACTGCATACTGCATACTACATACTGCACACTATATACTGCACACTGCATACTTCATACTGCACACTGCATACTGCATACTACATACTGCATACTGCATACTACATACTGCATACTACATACTGCACACTTCATACTGCACACTGCATACTACATACTATATACTACATACTACATATTGCATACTTCATACTACATACTTACATACTGCATACTTCATACTGCACACTATATACTGCACACTACATACTGCATACTTCATACTGCACACTGCATACTGCATACTTCATACTGCACACTGCATACTGCATACTACATACTGCATACTACATACTGCACACTTCATACTGCACACTGCATACTACATACTACATATTGCATACTTCATACTACATACTTACATACTGCATACTTCATACTCCACACTGCATACTGCATACTACATACTGCATACTTCATACTCCACACTGCATACTGCATACTACATACTGCATACTTCACACTGCACACTGCATACTGCATACTTCATACTGCACACTGCATACTACATACTATATACTACATACTTACATACTACATCCTTCCATACTGTATACTGCATACTGCATACAGATCGATCAGACAGTATACAGCAGCGTTTACCCACAATGCATTTCGCTCCTGCCCGAGCCGAAATCAACCGGCCTGAAGCTGATTTCCCTTAAGCTGGGCATACACTGTGCGATTTTTTTTATTTTTTTTATTATTTTTTTTTTTTCCCAATCGCGGTATTCAGCTGCTGCTCATACTGTACGAGTGAATCGCAAGGGTTAAAACGTCACAGCTCACGATTCCTGTTCTCACACTGTACAACCCGATGGTCTGATGCGATCTGGCTGCTCACACTACACGACACGTCGGACTCGGTCGCTGCCATGCTGTTCTGTTGTCTTCTTCTTCTTCTGTTGACAATTTTCTCTTCCGTACCAATGTTCGCGCATGCGTAGTGTGACAGGATGAGGTCAATCGGCTCGTGCAACTGCTTCAACTGTGCGAGAGCTTCACGAGGGGCGACCAGGATTTCAAACAAGTTTGATTTTCATCCGATCGATCGGGAGGTGGTCGGGAGGGCTCAATCGTTTGTCGTTACCCCATGTATACTACACGATGCGAGACGCACGATTGAGCCAAAACTCGGCCCGATCTCCAAAATAGTCGCACGAGTGAAAATCTTGTCGACATCGGGCCAAAAATCGCACAGTGTATGCCCAGCTTTAAGCTCTAAACTCTGTAAACTTTAGCAACATTTGAAACATTTTCAGGAGAGAAAGTAGTCGTTTAGATCACCAACGTGTTGAAAACCTGACAAAATACCGGCTGTTTACAATTTTGTTCCCACGAATTCGGCGCTACTAAAACTAGCCGCAGTGAGCAACGCACTTCCTGTTATTTTCACAAAATAAAATACCCGTTGCCTTTTATCATAGGGAAAGCCATTACCATACAATTGGTGGTTTTGTTTTGAAAACAGGAAGTGAACCTACCCTCGTTGTAGCTAGCCTGAAACTGCTGTTTTGACAGGAAATGACGATCGACGTCACGTTACGTTGCATCTTGGGTAGTTTGAGTACGAGTGGTAACCTCATGATGCATACCCAACATTTAGGAGAATCTAGGATGCATCCGGGAACTTAAAAAAAGTTAAAGTTAGTATGAGTAGTAGGAGAAGTATGCGGTTTCGAACACAGCCACTCTCTAGCCTTCTGGAGGTGTCGTGGGCCCAACGAGATGAAACTCTGATGAAAGGAGGTTCCCACCTGATGACCCCAATGACATGTTGGTCAGCACTGCTCACTGATCTGATGATGTAATAGGGAATTATTCACTGAGTCTGGTCCATTTGATTTATTTATTTATTTATTTTTCTCCTTTAGCACAAGTTTCTTGTGTTTACCTTGAATCCAAATCTAGCCTAGCCTCCAGACTACCAGGAAAAAAAATGTTGCCATATCACTATTTTTTCAATCTTTCCCAATTGTTTGGGATGCAAAGAGTATATTGCAAATTCTTTTTTTTTTAAAGTTTTTATTTTAAAGATATCACGTGTCCTCTAGTGCACATTTCATACATGTGAAACTAAGCCACGATGACAATCAATAAATTCAATGAAAATATCTATATCAACATAAGAACTGGCAGTCAGTCTCATACTGAAGCCATGCTTTGGTGATCTCCAGAGTCCTGAGACTCACTGCCATGATCACTGGCTTATTGTGAAACACTTTCAGTCCGGTTGGGTTCGGTTTGGCCCTTACATGCTGGCGAACAGGGCAGCGACCAGTGAATGGAATGCTTTGCTCATCAATGGACAACAAATTTTACTTATCAAATCAAATCATATTTATTTATATAGCACATTTCATGTACAAACAATTCAAAGTGCTTCACATAAAATAAAAGCATTTCAGCAGGGAGTGGAAGAAGCATTAAAAATACATAAAAGAATATAAAGAGAAACAAATAAAATCATTTAAATGAATTTAAAAACAAGCAACAGTAAGTTAAAAGATATCGTGCAGATTTCATGCATCGAGACATGAGAACAGAAATGTTTTTAACCTGGATTTAAAAATGTCTCCATTTGGTGAAAGTTTAATCTCCACAAGAAACAAGAAAATATTGTTAAATTATTTTAGAAACTTAACTTAACATCTTCTAAAGAGGTTCGTGTATTATAAAACAACAACATTTTGGGGCATAAATAGCTTAATGTCAATTAATTTGAACTTACTTTTTGTCTTTCCATAAAATGTGCTTGGGGTGATGTCCACCACCCCTACATATTAGGTACCAAAATAAAAATCCTGAATGTCCTCTTTAGAGTACAAAAGGAGTTACTTTAGTAGTATGCAGGGGGGTGAGAGGTAGTCAAGTTTATAAATATCCTCTACAAAGGACAAATTTGAGCTACAGGTAATCAGGAGGCTAGTGACTGTTGTGAATAGGCCCCTGCACTGAAAAAAATCTAAATCTTACCGAGTACATTTTTCTCATTGAGTATCTCATTACACTTAATATAAGACACAACTGCCTAACAAGTACCATTTCAGCCAGATATAGGGACTTTTTTTTGAAGACAACACATCTGGAATATCTTGTTAAATGAAAAAGTCTTGAAAACAAATTGTTTTGAGTCATATTTCACATGAAACAAGCTGTTTTTCATTTGAAGAGGTTTTTAAGCTAATTTCAAGATCACTTTTAACTCAAAAGTCCTAAATATCACATTTTATTTCAAGAAATCTTGACAAGCCGATTTTCACTAGTTCCATTGGCAGATTATTATTATTATTATTTTTTTTTTTTGCTTATTTCAAGCAAAAACGTCTTTTATTTGTTGTTTTTTTTACTTTTTGGAGGGGCATTTTTCCCAGTGTGACAACAAGGGAAAGACCATGTGATAGATTGGAGAGACAGCTGACAGGAGGCAAAGACCCCAAAGATGCTGCCATGGGCTAGCAATCCATGGTAGCCGTAGCGAGGCCTAGCAGCTTTGTTACAAACAGATTACAGAGAATACCCCTAGGGTCAGCGAGAGCAGGGGCGGAAGATGACTCACAGGCAGACGACATGGCAACTGACACTGGAACGAACAGGTGGATACACGACTGTGAAGGATAGGGACACGGACCTATTCTCTAAGGTTAGAACTAGGGGCACGGACCTATTCTCTAAGGCTAGAACTAGGGACACGGACCTATTCTCTAGGTCTAGAACTAGGGACACGGACCTATTCTCTAAGGCTAGAACTAGGGCCACGGACCTATTCTCTAGGTCTAGAACTAGGGGCACGGACCTATTCTCTAGGTCTAGAACTAGGGGCACGGACCTATTCTCTAAGGCTAGAACTAGGGCCACGGACCTATTCTCTAAGGTTAGAACTAGGGGCACGGACCTATTCTCTAAGGCTAGAACTAGGGACACGGACCTATTCTCTAGGTCTAGAACTAGGGACACGGACCTATTCTCTAAGGCTAGAACTAGGGCCACGGACCTATTCTCTAGGTCTAGAACTAGGGACACGGACCTATTCTCTAAGGCTAGAACTAGGGGCACGGACCTATTCTCTAAGGCTAGAACTAGGGACACGGACCTATTCTCTAGGTCTAGAACTAGGGACACGGACCTATTCTCTAAGGCTAGAACTAGGGCCACGGACCTATTCTCTAGGTCTAGAACTAGGGGGACGGACCTATTCTCTAAGGCTTGAACTAGGGGCACGGACCTATTCTCTAGGTCTAGAACTAGGGGCACGGACCTATTCTCTAAGGTTAGAACTAGGGGCACGGACCTATTCTCTAAGGCTAGAACTAGGGACACGGACCTATTCTCTAAGGTTAGAACTAGGGGCACGGACCTATTCTCTAAGGTTAGAACTAGGGGCACGGACCTATTCTCTAAGGCTAGAACTAGGGACACGGACCTATTCTCTAGGTCTAGAACTAGGGGCATGGACCTATTCTCTAGGTCTAGAACTAGGGGCATGGACCTATTCTCTAGGTCTAGAACTAGGGGCATGGACCTATTCTCTAGGTCTAGAACTAGGGGCATGGACCTATTCTCTAGGTCTAGAACTAGGGGCATGGACCTATTCTCTAGGTCTAGAACTAGGGGCATGGACCTATTCTCTAGGTCTAGAACTAGGGGCATGGACCTATTCTCTAGGTCTAGAACTAGGGGCACGGACCTATTCTCTAGGGCAGGGGTATTCAATTAAAAGTCCCTGAGGTCCAGTTATTAAATTTTGTCCAAGTAGAAGGTCCGAACCGAAGTCCAGCTTGTGTCGTATAGCCTTCCGCTATATCCACATTTTCATATGGTTTCAACAGCATCTATGGTTAATTTCCAATGCAGGAAATGAACTGAGTGTACAACCATCTCTTTTACCATAAATAAAAGTGGTCCGAATCAAATAAATTCAAGGCCTTTATTTCAGATTAAAGAAATAAAAAGAAATAAAAAAGTGCAAACCGAGTGGAATAACTAATTTTTCTCTTAAATTAAAGAGGTCCCAACCTGAGGAATCAAAGGCCTACAATTCAAGTAAAAAAGTCAACTCAGAAAACAACTAAAAAGTGCAAACAGAGCATTGACTTAACATTTTCTCTTCTTTGTTCTTAAAATAAGTAGGTAATGAGGGCATACTTTTCAAGAAAAAAAAGTCCACATCTTCAGAAAACAAGCTGCTTTTTAGGGCGGGGGGATTTTTCTTTGAACTTTTCTCTTTTAATTCTTCTTCTTTTACTTTTCTTAATGAGAAAAATGGGCATGTGGCTGACTTGCCAGTAATTTAAATCTTGGCCATTCTCATGCAGACATGTAGGTGTTCATTGTTGAGCCTAGAACTTGTTTCTGACAAACATTCGTTTGCACGTTGCTGGGCTGTAAATGTATGTGTGATGAGTCGGGTCGACCTGTCACACTGTGCTTGCAGTCCGGTTATTTTGCCCTCAGCTCGGACTTCAGGGGATAACTTTGCTCAAAGGAGCTGTGCTTTGTTTGATAGTGGCGCTTCACGTTGCCGCTTTTAATTAATGCCACGTTTTCGGAGCATATGAGGCGCGCTGGTTTTGAACTGTTCGCCGGAAGAATGAACATAAATTTCTCCGTCCAGTCATCTTTAAAACAACGATTTCCTTCGTCTACTTTCCGCCTTTTGGAGCAAGCCATGTTACCTCGGTAGTGTCTCTTAACTCTTCTTCTCTGCTTCTTGTTCTACTGTGATGCGCTGGTTGAACTGGCGATTTTATTGGCTCAACTGAATGAAGCTATTGTCGTATTAACTGGAGTAGCAGCGCCCGCTGTCAATTAGCCACGACCGTCCAAAATAATGCGTCATGAAAATGACTTCATCTCGTGAATTTACCATTGGTCACGGGTCCGGACCGAGGTCCGCCATGTGGTGATGCCTGATCTAGGGCTAGAACTGGGCAGAATAGTTCTCAGAGGAAAGAGAGCGTAGTTGGAGAAAATAAAAGTGGTGGGCTAGAGGGAAATAAGCTCCAGGAAATGCAAGCGATAGGCTAGAGAAGATGGGAGATATCATTTACTCCTGTGGTGTAGAGAGATGTGGGGTGCAAGATAGAAAGAGGGTTGAAATAGTACATTTAGTTAAGTCTGAGTTCCAGACCTTAACGGGTTTAATGAATCAGAACGATTCTGAAAGGAGTAACTTGACAGCGTTCTGGTCATGTGACCCAGCAGGACTCAGGAAGGGAGATTGGACCGAAAAAAAAAAAAAAAAAAAAGTGCAAGTTCAGTGCAATCTGTTGGTTTCCTTAGCTAGGAAATTGTTTTTGAATTGGCTCTATATGAAGGAATTGGATTATTTTATGAATAATTATGATTACAATTAATTGAATTCCAATTCGCTTGAATTAGACTTTATTATTTAAGTGCCTTGAGATGACATTTGTTGTATTTGGCGCTCTATAAATAAAAATGAATTGAATTGAATTGAATTGAATGATGGCTGAAAGCAGTGGTTCTGGGCAGGGCCGGCCCAAGCCTTTATGGGGCCTTAAGCAGAATTTCATTTGGGCCCCCCTACCATCACCTCAGCTCCAGATGCCTCATTATTCCACAGGCTACACTGTTCTGTGTGTAACGGACCCACAATCATCAGCATTATCTGTAATCATCTTACAGTATACAGGTGTCATTCTTGTTTTTAACCTTAAAGGGAGAGCAAACTCATAAATATGGTTTAATTAACTTCCACATAAAGAGTGATGTGTAAGTGTGGCTCATTAATTTAACTATTTGAAAGTAACATCAGCAGGCTGGAGACTGCATTTATAGTAAACACGTTAAATAGTTTAATTTCTTTCAGATGTGAAAAATACAAATACAAAATAGAATCGAATGACATTCACATTATCTTACAGAAAAATAAAGTTGTAATCAAAATTAAATACTTAAATAATAAATACAATACTTAAATAATTTTGCCCAACGGTGGCAGCAGCCAACAGGAGGCATAAATGAACCGAGTATTAGTATTTTGTCAAAATAATTTTTTTTTTTCTGGTGTAATACAATTTCGTTTATATTATTCAATGTTATTTTAATTTCATGTATATATTTCCTTTTTTATCACAACGTCTCGGTGCTCTCTGGGGCCCCCTGGTGGCGTGGGGCCCTAAGCGACCGCGTAGTTGGCATATGCCGTGGGCCGGCTCTGGTTCTGGTCATGTGACCCAGCAGGACTCACGGTTCCTCAGGTGATTCCAGTGGGCTGACGATGGCTCAGTGTTTCCAGCTGTGCTGACATCATCGTGTCCCCGGCGCCGGTTAAATTTAGCCGAGCTGCAGTCAGCAGGCGGTGACTGACGGTCACAGGGGAGGAAACACCAGAGAGCTCGTGGTCAGAGGATGACTGATGTTCAGCCGGGTTCTTCCTCAGTGCTGATGGAGCAAAGGGCCAGAATCACACGTCTCCATGCTGCTGCTGTGAGGAAAACTTCTCCTCCCACTCAGATTCTGCTGGCTGCACAACAAGCTGCTAAAGTTTCCCAAAATATCTGGTGTGTCAGAGGATTTAGGGAAATGAGTCCTCCTGCAGCAGCAGTTTGATTCTGAAATGTTCACATAAACACTAACTTTCTCTCATTAATACGTAATATTAATAACAGAGTTTTCTCTTTTTGTTTTGGTTTAAGCAACATATGATGTATTGCCAACTCCCCAGAAGCTAAACTCTGGGTAAATGTAGATCCGTTATGCTCGTTTTGTTCAGGTACTGCAGCTCTAAAGCATATTTTGTCAGGTTGTAAGGTTAGTCTGTCACAATTTTTTGACAACTTTCACTTTTACTTCACTAAATTTCCAAACTTAATTGCATACTTTCACTCCGATACATTTTCATTGTTCGGTTTAGTTACTCATTACAAAAAAAAAGAGAGAGAGAGAAAAAACGCAGCGGTGTTGTGACCCCATGCATGTTCTGCCTGCCCAAAGACGTGGAAATTATCTTACAGAAACTCCACTTTTTTAGGTTTTCAGGTAGTTTTCCTCTTCAGATGCCTGATGAGCTGCAGTTCCCTCCCAGTTCTTTGTTTCTTTTGTATAATGGCCGGTTGTGTGTGCACCTCCTACAGCTTGTGAAGTACAGTAATCGTAACAGCTTTTTTTCTTGGTGATGTTGGCCGCATTTTCAGAGTTATTTTATTTATTTTTTTAGAAAGGTTTACAAAAGGGGTTTCAAACTGGACTCCCTCTTCAGATGCCAGATAAGCTTCAGTTTTCTCCTATTTTTTTCTTTAAATTTTGTTTATAATGATGGCAATAACAGCAGCAGCCTCTTTTGTTTAATTTTTTCCTTAATGGTGTAATGTACGCCTCATTTTCAGCACTGACCTTACTTGAAGAAGAAAAACTTAAAGGTTCACAAAGTTTGTATTTTCTGTCTAAACCTGGTCTAAATGTTGCCTGCACTTGGTTGTGTGTAGATTTGAAGTGTATTTGACCTTCAAAGTTTACCAAAATATAAAAAATGTCATTCAAACTGCATTTGCCTTGTTTACTTTTTACTTATACTTTTCATTACATTACTTAAGTACATCTATTTTTAGACTTTTAGACTTTTTTTGGACTTTTACCAAAGTCATATTTGGGAGGGGTACCTATACTTTTACTGGAGTGTGAGATTTCAGTACTTTATCCAACGCTGGGTGTTGAAGATAAACGAAGGCAGGTAAACTTAGGAGGGTCTAAGGTGAAGAGAGGGGCAATTCAGTTTGTTCCAGAGGGGGAGAAAGTTAATAAGACGATAAGGAGGCACGGCAGCTTGGAGGATGCTTGTGATTGGGAGATGCAGGTAGATTTAGGAGATAAGCTCATTGTTCCCCAGGAGATAGCCTCTACAAACCTAAGGCCTGATATAGGCTTGTGGTCTAGGAGTAGAATGAGAGTCTGTTTCATAGAGCTGACTGTTCCTTTGGAGGAATTAGTAGCAGAAGCATATGAAAGGAAAAAGCTTAGATATGTGGAGTTGGGGGCAGAAGCAGAGCAGCGAGGATGGAAGGTTAGAATCTGTCCAGTGGAAGTAGGATGTAGAGGATTTGTTGCAAAGTCTGTTGTCTCATTGCTGAGGGAGCTGGGTGTAACTGGACAGAGTGTGAGGAAAATAGTGAAGGAAGTGTCAGATGAGGCAGTAAAGTCCAGTCAGTGGATTTGGATTAGAAGAAGCAATAGCAGCTGGGGGCCCAGCAGGGGGAGCACTTAGGGTAAACAGACTTTTGGAAGAAGCAAAGAAGAAGTTCAGGATATTTAAGTGGAGGGTGTGGCCCATGTGAGCCTTTGGAACCAGGCGGCCATTTTAGGTGAGTTGGCTTGCATGGCTTTGTTTCTGCTGGCATTGTTAGTGACTGTAGGACTGTTTAGGTGAGTTTGTCTGCTGAATCTGCTAGTGTGTCTTGTCCTGCCTCCACCTCTGGCACCCTCTATACTTTCATTACCCCCTACCCGAACCAGGGTTTGCATCCAATTCCTGCTTTTCTTACCTCTTTTATTTCTACCCCCTTTCCTGCCTTCTTTTCCTGTCTCATGTCTCCTTTCCTTCCTTCCTTTCCCTCTGTTATGTCTCCTTTCCTACCTTCCTTTCCCTCTGTTATGTCTCCTTCCCTGCCTTCCTTTCCCTGTTATGTCTCCTTTCCTGCCTTCCTTTCCTGCCTCATGTCTCCTTTCCTGCCTTCCTTTCCCTGTTATGTCTCCTTCCCTGCCTTCCTTTCCCTGTTATGTCTCCTTTCCTACCTTCCTTTCCCTCTGTTATGTCTCCTTTCCTACCTTCCTTTCCCTCTGTTATGTCTCCTTTCCTGCCTTCCTTTCCCTCTGTTATGTCTCCTTTCCTACCTTCCTTTCCCTCTGTTATGTCTCCTTTCCTGCCTTCCTTTCCTGCCTCATGTCTCCTTTCCTACCTTCCTTTCCCTCTGTTATGTCTCCTTTCCTACCTTCCTTTCCTGCCTCATGTCTCCTTTCCTGCCTTCCTTTCCCTCTGTTATGTCTCCTTTCCTACCTTCCTTTCCCTCTGTTATGTCTCCTTTCCTACCTTCCTTTCCCTGTTATGTCTCCTTTCCTACCTTCCTTTCCCTGTTATGTCTCCTTTCCTGCCTTCCTTTCCTGCCTCATGTCTCCTTTCCTACCTTCCTTTCCCTCTGTTATGTCTCCTTTCCTACCTTCCTTTCCTGCCTCATGTCTCCTTTCCTGCCTTCCTTTTCCTGTTATGTCTCCTTTCCTGCCTTCCTTTCCTGTCTCATGTCTCCTTTCCTGCCTTCCTTTCCCTCTGTTATGTCTCCTTTCCTACCTTCCTTTCCTGCCTCATGTCTCCTTTCCTGCCTTCCTTTCCCTGTTATGTCTCCTTTCCTACCTTCCTTTCCCTCTGTTATGTCTCCTTTCCTGCCTTCCTTTCCTGCCTCATGTCTCCTTTCCTACCTTCCTTTCGCTCTGTTATGTCTCCTTTCCTACCTTCCTTTCCCTCTGTTATGTCTCCTTTCCTGCCTTCCTTTCCTGTCTCATGTCTCCTTTCCTACCTTCCTTTCCCTCTGTTATGTCTCCTTTCCTACCTTCCTTTCCTGCCTCATGTCTCCTTTCCTACCTTCCTTTCCCTCTGTTATGTCTCCTTTCCTGCCTTCCTTTCCTGCCTCATGTCTCCTTTCCTACCTTCCTTTCCCTCTGTTATGTCTCCTTTCCTACCTTCCTTTCCTGCCTCATGTCTCCTTTCCTACCTTCCTTTCCCCTGTTATGTCTCCTTGGCTCTGGATTCTGAGCCCTGTGGTTGCACTGAAATGAAGACGCCCCGCTCAGAGATTCTTTGCTTGTCAGTTTGTGTGTGAAGGCTTCGCTCCAGCAGAGAGGAGGAGGTGTGAGGATTTATTACAGAGCTAGGTCTTATCTCACAGAGAGGGAGGACACAAACTCCACTTTATATAAAGTCCCAGAGGACTGTGTGTGTGTTTAACCATCTCTGTGAGCACCGGCCAGTTCCAGATCCAGATTCTGCACCGTGAGAACATTTTGTTCAACATTAACAGTCTTTTAGCATTCTGGTTCTGCCCAGAACTCCTTCCAGGTTAACTCCAGGTCTCCAGTTCCGCTGAGAAAGTTGAACATTTCATGGATTCACACGATGACGGTAGCACCAAACTAACGAGATGAACTGTGCTTTCATGCATCAAACTGACAGCCCGAGCCTGAGAGTGAAAATCCGATGCCTTCCTTAAACGTCTGCACATGTAATAATCAGGGTTCTTTAGCACCTGGCAACAGCTCCAGGTGTGTAAACTTCTTCTGGAAGATAATAAAACATAAATGTTGTCATTTCAGTTCATACACGCAGCTGCAGAGAACAAAACAAACGTGCAATAACAGGTTCGAGTTCAAACGAATGATTCAGAGAATAACCTCCCATCACAAGGGTTAGGGTTAGCTAACATTTAGGATTATGGTTAGCTAACATTTAGGGTTAGCTAACATTCAGGGTTATGGTTAGCTAACATTTAGGGTTAGCTAACATTCAGGGTTAGGGTTAGCTCACATTTAGGGTTAGCTAACATTCAGGGTTATGGTTAGCTAACATTTAGGGTTAGCTAACATTCAGGGTTATGGTTAGCTAACATTTAGGGTTAGCTAACATTCAGGGTTAGGGTTAGCTCACATTTAGGGTTAGCTAACATTCAGGGTTAGCTAACATTTAGGGTTAGGGTTAGCTAACATTTAGGGTTAGCTAACATTCAGGGTTAGGGTTAGCTAACATTTAGGGTTAGCTCACATTTAGGGTTAGGGTTAGCTAACATTTTCTTTAGAAGTCCGCATCCGTGTCCTACCTTCACCTTCCCAACCCCAAAACCTGACACAAGCTCCAACTCCAACAACAGTCTTTCTCTGTCGGTCGCCATCGTTCACTGTGAGGAGGAACGGACCCGAAGGTGAACAACCAATCAGCCACTTTCACCATAGATGTAAGAGATTGGGTCGTCTAACGTAGCGCCGCCTACTGATCGGGAGGTGAACTGCCTTGGGTATCCGACATCCCGACGACCTTTCCACCCTAACCCTGGGTTAGGGTTAGAGCCATTTTAATTTTTAGTTTGTTATTCTTTATTTTTATCTTTTATTTTTAATTTAAATAAAAATAACCATTACGCAATAACTGATTCATTTTAAGAAACACCCTTGCACCCCTTTCTTTAAACTTTTATTTAGGGATCCGCGTGGCCCGGGCCGGGAGTGGGCCCGGCGGCGCATCCCTTCCAGCGGGTGCTGCTGCTGGGCCACGCCCTGGCATTGATAAATGACTACTGCCCTGGTGCTTTGCCTGGGAATCGAACCCTGATCTCTGGTGGGGGAGACCACTTCTCTCACCTCTACACCTTCCTTCCCCACAGTTCAGTAGGCCCGTGCACATGATTTTAACTCTAACCCTAAGCTTTACCCTTTCAGGGCAGGGATGGCTCACAACTACAAAGAATCAAATCTGTTGCATTCACGGGAGCGATTTTATTCATCAAACTTTTCCCGTTTTCCAACTTGAAAACGTAGCAGAGAAAGCTGCTGGAGAGTTTCAAAGCCTTCAGGGTGAAACTCTACTCTGGGAAACAGCAGACGGTCCTCCTCTGTGACCTGTGAGTCTCTGCTGTCTCAGCTCAGATGATGACAGAGGCTGAAATCCAGAAAGCAGCTTTCCCAGTTCTCCCTGAAGCTTTGCTGGGCACCGTTCGCCTCCCGAGCAGCAGAGGAAGAATTATTTTCAGGAGGCATATGGGAAAACTCAGCCAACGGATCAGAAGATACATGCGTAATGCTGCTGTTAGAGTGGGACACGCACGCTAACGTGCTGTTAGAGTGGGACACGCTAACGTGCTGTTAGAGTGGGACACGCACGCTAACGTGCTGTTAGTGACGCATGCTAACATGCTGTTAGTGTGGGACATGCTAACGTGCTGTTAGTGATGCATGCTAACGTGCTGTTAGAGTGGGACACGCTAACGTGCTGTTAGTGTGGGACACGCTAACGTGCTGTTAGTGTGGGACACGCTAACGTGCTGTTAGAGTGGGACACGCTAACGTGCTGTTAGAGTGGGACACGCTAACGTGCTGTTAGTGTGAGACACGCTAACGTGCTGTTAGTGTGGGACACGCTAACGTGCTGTTAGTGTGGGACACGCTAACGTGCTGTTAGTGACGCATGCTAACGTGCTGTTAGTGTGGGACATGCTAACGTGCTGTTAGCGTGGGACACGCTAACGTGCTGTTAGAGTGGGACACGCTAACGTGCTGTTAGTGTGGGACACGCTAACGTGCTGTTAGTGTGGGACACGCTAACGTGCTGTTAGAGTGGGACACGCTAACGTGCTGTTAGTGTGGGACACGCTAACGTGCTGTTAGAGTGGGACACGCTAACGTGCTGTTAGTGTGGGACACGCTAACGTGCTGTTAGTGTGGGACACGCTAACGTGCTGTTAGAGTGGGACACGCTAACGTGCTGTTAGTGTGGGACACGCTAACGTGCTGTTAGTGTGGGACACGCTAACGTGCTGTTAGAGTGGGACACGCTAACGTGCTGTTAGTGTGGGACACGCTAACGTGCTGTTAGTGTGGGACACGCTAACGTGCTGTTAGTGTGGGACACGCTAACGTGCTGTTAGAGTGGGACACGCTAACGTGCTGTTAGTGTGGGACACGCTAACGAGCTGTTAGTGTGGGACACGCTAACGTGCTGTTAGTGTGGGACATGCTAACATGTTGGAGGTGAAGGCCGGAGCCAGGAGAAGCTTCCGGCTGGCCCGCCGCCCGCAGCCTGATTGTTGTTCGGTGCAGAGAAAAGCAAACAATGGGAGTTAATGCAGAGGCTGTTTCTCTGGCTGTGTGACAGGAGGAGAAGAAGAAGGAAAACAGAGAGCAGAACAAATGTGTCCAGCAGGACCATAAACAGGCCTGGGGGGCGTGTTCAGAATGGGACGTGGCCACAACATCCCATTTCAGCCACTCAAAGATAAACACTTTCTCCTGTTATGTTTCCTCTCTTCTTTCTACTTTTTTTCTCTTCTTACTCTCTCCGTTTCCTCTGGTTTCCACTCAACTCCTCTGCTTTTTTCCTTAGATTTTTAGTTTGTAGTTTTTCTGGCTGGATCAGCCATGCCATCTGAACCTCTGAACCACGCCCCCTGATAGCTGAATGTTGTTCTGTTTCATGATTAATCTGTTTCATGGTTTATCTGTTTCATGTGTAGGAGCCATTCCCTCAGTTTATTTATTTTGCAATTTCTTAATGCCTGCAATTATTGTATTTTTGTGAGACTATGCCCCCTACAGGCAAAAGAAGATTATAAATTGGGAGACGACCTGGAGGAGGCGTGGCTGACTGGGAGCGCAGAGTCTTTGACCTTGGCTTGCTGTGACTCACCTGCGCTGTTGAACATTGTATTTAAACATCAACTTCAAATCTTGTCTGTCTTTCCTGGATTTGTCAGTCACCACCAAAAAAGGGACAAAACAAATGGACTTTTAAAATAGGATAATTTGTCAATTCATCATGGTTTATCTGTTTCATGGTTTATCTGTTTCATGGTTTATCTGTTTCATGGTTTATCTGTTTCATGGTTTATCTGTTTCATGGTTTATCACTCGCACACAGGATCGAGCAGAAGAAACATGTCAGCACCAGTTATCTACCTGCATGTGTTCACCTGTCCAACCTGAGCCTCAGTCAGTTTAGTGTTTGTTGTGGAAGTCAGACTTCATTCAGTCTGCAGGACTCAGATCTAATGTGTTCACGTTTTTAACAAATATCAGATTCTGACATCTGTAAATACAGAAAGTCCAAATCTTTTTACTAGCGTCCGTTTAGGTTTAGGAAAGACGGACGCAGACATGTGGGGGCTTCCACCGGCAGAGTCGTGACGGCGGTTCAGATTGAACTGTTCAGACAGAAAAACTGATCTGAAATCGGATGTGGGCCACGTTTGACCCGCAGTCTGAAGGTGGGCTGACAGAAGGCTTCGGTCAGGGTTAGGGTCTAACCCCGAGGACCACTGCGATTCCAGCTCGTTCCAGTGGAAAGCTGTTGGTTCTTTATTGGTTTTAAGACACGAAGCTGAAACAACGAGCAGGTTTACTGTCATCAGCAGTCGAATGACAACAGACGGTAAACCTCAGAAGGGTTTCACCTGAACAGACCCCCTGCTGAGCTGAGGCTGCACAGTGAAGGGGCCTGTCTGATGTGAAACGGGAGGTCGTTCCACAGTTTCGGACCGGCAGTGGGAAAGGCTCTGTCTCCTCTGAGCTTCCGCTTGGCCCTCGGTACCTCCAGGAGCAGCTGATCAGCTGACCTGAGGCACCGGGCAGGAGCATAAGCATGGAGCAGCTCAGAGAGGTAAGGCGGGGCGAGTCCATTTAAAGATTTAAAAACAAATAAAAGAATCTTAAAATGGACTCTAAAATGCACAGGCAGCCAGTGGAGGGAGGCTGAAATGGGAGTGATGTGCTCCCTCTTACGTGTTCCAGTCAGGAGGCGAGCGGCAGCGTTTTGGACCAACTGGAGACGTGTGAGGGAGGACTGGCTGACTCCAAGATAAAGAGCATCGCAGTAATCCAGCCGTGATGTGATGAAGGCGTGGGTTACTGTCTCAAAGTGCGTGCGTGCGAGGAAGGGCTTTACCTTCAGCTGCCTGAGATAAAAAAAGCTGGACTTCACTACTGCACAAATTTGCCGGTCCAATTTAAAATCACTGTCCATTTTAAAACCCAAGTTTGTGACTGTTGGCTTCCTGTGTCGCACCGAGGGGCCCAAGTCAACAGGAGGGGGTTCACAGGAGCCACTGGGACCAAACACCATCACTTCTGTCTTCTTCTAGTTAAATTTTAAAAAGTTTAAGGACATCCAGACTTTAATGTCTTCAAGACATAACAGAAGTGGTTTCAGAGAGAAAGCATTTTTCTTCTTTAGGGGCACATAGATCTGGCTGTCATCAGCATAGCAATGGAAAGAGATACCATGCTTTCTCAGGATGGAACCCAGGGGCAGCAAGTACAGAGAGAAAAGCAGGGGCCTAAAATTGAACCCTGCGGAACTCCATATGACAGCGGAGCAGAGCGGGACTCTGAAGCACCCAGGCTCACGCACATGGTTCTGTCTGTCAGGTAGGACTTGAACCAGTCCAGGGCGATACCAGAGATGCCCACTAGGTGCTGCAACCGAAGCACCAGAATGTTGTGGTCCACCGTATCGAAGGCCGCAGTTAAGTCCAGGAGGATAAGAGTCACATAGTCTCCAGAGTCATTAGCCAGGAGGATGTCATTAAAAACTCTTAATAAAGCTGACTCTGTGCTATGCAGCGTTTTAAAACCGGACTGGAAGACCTCCTGGACATCATGCTCATCCAGGAATGATTTCAGTTGAGTATAAACAACTTTTTCCAAATTTTTTTAAATAAAAGGAAGCTTGGAGATGGGTCTAAAATTGTCAAGCACACCAGGATGAAGGCTGGGTTTCTTACGCAGGGGTTGCACCACAGCAGGTAATGAAGATATCCAAGGCACTCTTCTTCTTTATTAAAAAGCTTTTAATAAACTGAGCTAGTTCATACTAGAACAGATAAAATTGCCAACATGTTTCGGCCTACAAAGGCCTTCATCAGGGCTTACAAACAAATTCAAAATCATGTTGGCAATTTTATCTGTTCTAGTATGAACTAGCTCAGTTTATTAAAAGCTTTTCAATAAAGAAGAAGAGTGCCTTGGATATCTTCATTACCTTTGTGACAAGTAAGTCTAACCAAAGAGCACCTTCGCACTACTAAATTGAACGCCGAAGCCCTCTGACCTGTCGTCTTTTTCTGTTGCACCACAGCATGTTTTAAACTTTGGGGGACAACACCAGAAGACAGACTGCTGTTAATAATGTCCAGAACCGACTGCCCGATACTAGGGAAGACTTCTTTAAAAAAGTGAGGCGGGACAGTGTCACAGGGAGAACCTGATGGCTTAATCTGGCCAACCACATCCTCTAAGGCCTTCAGAGACACAAACAAGTCCAACACAGCCGAGCAAGGAGCAGGGTCAGAGGGGTCAGAGGGGTCAGAGGGGTCAGATGCAGGAGTGGAGATGAGAGCCCTTGCAGTAGTAACCTTGTCCATAAAAAAGTGCAGGAAGCTATTGCACATTTCGGGGGATACCTCTGTGCACCCAGGCTGGGGGGGGTTAAGAACGGATTCAACTGTTTTAAATAGCACACGGGGGTTGTGACGATTAGAGTCGATAAGGTCAGAAAGGTATTCCCTTCTGGCCTCTTTTACAGTGCTCTGGTAGCAGCGCCAACAGTCCTTTAGGATTTGGTGGGAAATCTGCAGCTTGTCCTTCTTCCACCTGCGTTCAGCTTTTCGGCACTCCTGTCTAGCTGCGCGAGTTATCCCATTAAACCAGGGCTCAGATTTAGCTTTGGGCTGCACAGTTTTAAATGGCGCCACAGAGTCCAGTATGGTCCGACAGGAGGAGTGAAACCGAGAACTGAGCTCCTCCGTATTTGCAGATATTGAGCCAGAGGGGACACACAGCTGGTTAAAAGCAGAGGAGAACAGACCAGCAGTGACAGGGTTAAAAATCCGACGGCTCCGAGCAGGAGCGCCAGATTTAACTGCAGCGCGAGAAAAGGCAGCTTCAAACAGCACAGGCAAATGATCAGAAAACACATTGTCACAGATTTCCAGGTTGGACACAGACAAACCATGAGAGAGGACAAGGTCTAACGTGTGTCCATGATCGTGTGTGGGACCAGCCACACACTGCACCAAATTAAAAGAGTCAATGAGGCTTAAAAAGTCTTTCACCAACGGCTTGTCAGGACAACACACATGGATGTTAAAATCCCCCAAAAGGAGAACACGGTCATACTTGGGCATAATTTCAGCCAGCAGACCAGAGAAGTCATTTAAAAAGTCCTTATTGTATTTGGGGGGCCGGTAGATGACGGCACACAGCACCGGATCAGAACGATCCACCTCAAAGAAATTTGCCTCAAAACTGGAAAAGGAGGACGAGACGGCGCGCTGCTTACATTTAAAAGCATCCTTAAAAACAGTCGCCGTTCCTCCTCCACGGCCCGACATCCGCGGGGAGTTAAAACAGGGAAATGGTCGAAGATCCTGCCAGCCAGACTTTAAGCTTCACCAGCCGACCGCCGGGTTTGCCACGGAGACGCTTCCGCCGAGAGGGTAGGGCCAAGGCCCGGTACAGGTGAGTCGGAATCCCCGCCAGTAGCGGGGGCACAGTTTTCTGCCCACCATGCTCAAACGCACCCAAAGTCCTGACATTATGTCGAAGATCTAAAAGAAATTGGCGATCATACACCAGCAGAGACCTGAACTGTGTACTGATAAGGTTCATGAACACCAAAAACACACAACATCGTAGGAGCAGCAGGCGGCCAGGTAAGCACACCGGCGCCATCTTCTCCAACCAGCAGCAACCAATTTTTTCCAACTCCAAGTAGCAAATTCTAACCCTAACCCTAACCCACCCTATCCCACCCTAACCCTAACCCTAACCCACCCTAACCCTAACCCACCCTATCCCACCCTAACCCTAACCCTAACCCACCCTAACCCTATCCCACCCTAACCCTAACCCACCCTAACCCACCCTAACCCTAACCCACCCTATCCCACCCTAACCCTAACCCACCCTATCCCACCCTAACCCTAACCCTAACCCACCCTAACCCTAACCCACCCTATCCCACCCTAACCCTAACCCTAACCCACCCTAACCCTATCCCACCCTAACCCTAACCCACCCTATCCCACCCTAACCCTAACCCTAACCCACCCTAACCCTAACCCACCCTATCCCACCCTAACCCTAACCCACCCTAACCCTAACCCACCCTATCCCACCCTAACCATAACCCACCCTAACCATAACCCACCCTAACCCTAACCCACCCTAACCCTGACATATCTGTCTGAAAGGAAAGAAACATCAACACAGCAGCTGAATAAATCAGGCCCGGAGCTGCTGTTCCAAACAGCACAAAGGCTGGTGGCAGAAGTTGTAGTTTCACTGAACATCTAGACGTCCTGTGATGGCGGCTCGCAGCTGCAGCTGGGAGAACCTCGCCCGGGAGCAGCTCGCCGCCTCGGCCCCGGTTAAACGCCAAAGCCGCCCCCTCTGGTGCTCGTCAGCTTCCTGTTTGCATCTGCAGCCGCTTTCTGCTGCTGGAGGAGAGATAAATGCATCCCTGCTTCCAGTTAGCACACAGTCATCACACCTTCATTCAAGAGAAGAGAGCGTGGGTGTGATGCTGGGGCAATTACTGGCAGCGTGGTGGCAGTTTTCCAAGGAAACCAGCCTGTGTGTGTGTGTGTGTGTGTGTGTGTGTGTGTGTGTGTGTTTTCATGTTTGATGAACACAACGGTTCCAGATGTCAGAAAAGCGTTTCCCAGACTCTGAGCCCGACGTCACAGTTTTCCCATGAGAGGAGGCGGAGGGTGCTGTGACAGGTTGCAAACACAAGGTGAACTAACGGGTAACCTAACATACCAACAGGTAAACTAACATACCAACGGGTAAACTAACATACTAATGGGTAAACTAACATACTAATGGGTAAACTAACATACCAACGGATAAACTAACAGGTAAACTAACAGGTAAACTAACATACCAACAGATAAACTAACAGGTAAACTAACAGGTAAACTAACATACTAACAGGTAAACTAACATACCAACAGATAAACTAACAGGTAAACTAACAGGTAAACTAAGATACTAACAGGTAAACTAACATACTAACAGGTAAACTAACAGGTAAACTAACATACTAACAGGTAAACTAACAGGTAAACTAACATACTAACAGGTAAACTAACATACTAATGGATAAACTAACAGGTAAACTAACATACCAACAGGTAAACTAACAGGTAAACTAACATACTAACAGGTAAACTAACATACTAATGGATAAACTAACAGGTAAACTAACATACCAACAGGTAAACTAACAGGTAAACTAACATACTAACAGGTAAACTAACATACCAACGGATAAACTAACAGGTAAACTAACATACTAACAGGTAAACTAACATACTAACAGGTAAACTAACAGGTAAACTAACATACTAACAGGTAAACTAACATACCAACGGATAAACTAACAGGTAAACTAACATACTAACAGGTAAACTAACATACTAACAGGTAAACTAACATACTAACAGGTAAACTAACAGGTAAACTAACATACTAACAGGTAAACTAACATACCAACGGATAAACTAACAGGTAAACTAACATACTAACAGGTAAACTAACATACTAACAGGTAAACTAACATACTAACAGGTAAACTAACAGGTAAACTAAGATACTAACAGGTAAACTAACATACTAACAGGTAAACTAACAGGTAAACTAAGATACTAACAGGTAAACTAACATACCAACGGATAAACTAACAGGTAAACTAACATACTAACAGGTAAACTAACATACCAACAGATAAACTAACAGGTAAACTAACATACTAACAGGTAAACCAAGAGGTAAACTAACATACCAACAGATAAACTAACAGGTAAACTAAGAGGTAAACTAACATACCAACAGATAAACTAACAGGTAAACTAACATACTAACAGGTAAACTAACATACTAATGGATAAACTAACAGGTAAACTAACATACCAACAGATAAACTAACAGGTAAACTAACATACTAACAGGTAAACTAACATACCAACAGATAAACTAACAGGTAAACTAACATACTAACAGGTAAACCAAGAGGTAAACTAACATACCAACAGATAAACTAACAGGTAAACTAAGAGGTAAACTAACATACTGACAGGTAAACTAACAGGTAAACTAAGAGGT
This sequence comes from Odontesthes bonariensis, assembly GCF_027942865.1. Taxonomy (NCBI): domain Eukaryota; kingdom Metazoa; phylum Chordata; class Actinopteri; order Atheriniformes; family Atherinopsidae; genus Odontesthes; species Odontesthes bonariensis. The sequence continues at coordinate 47,500,416 of NC_134506.1, read as the reverse complement.
AAACTAACATACTGACAGGTAAACTAACAGGTAAACTAAGAGGTAAACTAACATACCAACGGATAAACTAACAGGTAAACTAACATACTAACAGGTAAACTAACATACTAACAGGTAAACTAACAGGTAAACTAACATACCAACAGATAAACTAACAGGTAAACTACCAGGTAAACTAACATACCAACGGATAAACTAACAGGTAAACTAACATACCAACAGATAAACTAACAGGTAAACTACCAGGTAAACTAACATACTAACAGGTAAACTAACATACTAACAGGTAAACTAAGAGGTAAACTAACATACCAACAGATAAACTAACAGGTAAACTACCAGGTAAACTAACATACTAACAGGTAAACTAAGAGGTAAACTAAGATACTAACAGGTAAACTAACATACTAATGGATAAACTAACAGGTAAACTAACATACCAACAGATACACTAACAGGTAAACTAACAGGTAAACTAACAGGTAAACTAACATACTAACAGGTAAACTAACATACCAACAGATAAATGTGTGTGTGTGTGTGTGTGTGTGTGTGTGTTTTCATGTTTGATGAACACAACGGTTCCAGATGTCAGAAAAGCGTTTCCCAGACTCTGAGCCCGACGTCACAGTTTTCCCATGAGAGGAGGCGGAGGGTGCTGCGACAGGTTGCAAACACAAGGTGAACTAACGGGTAACCTAACATACCAACAGGTAAACTAACATACCAACGGGTAAACTAACATACTAATGGGTAAACTAACATACTAATGGGTAAACTAACATACCAACGGATAAACTAACAGGTAAACTAACAGGTAAACTAACATAATAACAGGTAAACTAACATACCAACGGATAAACTAACAGGTAAACTAACAGGTAAACTAACATACTAACAGGTAAACTAACATACCAACAGATAAACTAACAGGTAAACTAACAGGTAAACTAACATACTAACAGGTAAACTAACATACCAACAGATAAACTAACAGGTAAACTAACAGGTAAACTAAGATACTAACAGGTAAACTATCATACTAATGGATAAACTAACAGGTAAACTAACATACCAACAGGTAAACTAACAGGTAAACTAACATACCAACAGATAAACTAACAGGTAAACTAACATACTAACAGGTAAACTAACATACCAACAGATAAACTAACAGGTAAACTAACATACTAACAAGTAAACCAAGAGGTAAACTAACATACCAACAGATAAACTAACAGGTAAACTAAGAGGTAAACTAACATACTGACAGGTAAACTAACAGGTAAACTAAGAGGTAAACTAACATACCAACGGATAAACTAACAGGTAAACTAACATACTAACAGGTAAACTAACATACTAACAGGTAAACTAAGAGGTAAACTAACATACCAACGGATAAACTAACAGGTAAACTAACATACCAACAGATAAACTAACAGGTAAACTACCAGGTAAACTAACATACTAACAGGTAAACTAACATACCAACAGATAAACCAACAGGTAAACTACCAGGTAAACTAACACACTAACAGGTAAACTAAGAGGTAAACTAAGATACTAACAGGTAAACTAACATACTAATGGATAAACTAACAGGTAAACTAACATACCAACAGATACACTAACAGGTAAACTAACATACTAACAGGTAAACTAACATACTAACAGGTAAACTAACATACCAACAGATACACTAACAGGTAAACTAACATACCAACAGATACACTAACAGGTAAACTAACAGGTAAACTAAGATACTAACAGGTAAACTAACATACTAATGGATAAACTAACAGGTAAACTAACATACCAACAGATAAACTAACAGGTAAACTAACATACAAACGGATAAACTAACATACCAACAGATAAACTAACAGGTAAACTAACATACTAACAGGTAAACTAACATACCAACAGATACACTAACAGGTAAACTAACAGGTAAACTAAGATACTAACAGGTAAACTAACATACTAATGGATAAACTAACAGGTAAACTAACATACCAACAGGTAAACTAACAGGTAAACTAACATACCAACAGGTAAACTAACAGGTAAACAAAGAGGTAAACTAACATACCAACAGGTAAACTAACAGGTAAACAAAGAGGTAAACTAACATACCAACAGGTGAACTAACAGGTAAACTAACAGGTAAACATAGAGGTAAACTAACATACCAACAGGTAAACTAAGAGGTAAACTAACATACCAACAGGTAAACTAACAGGTAAACAAAGAGGTAAACTAACATACCAACAGGTAAACTAACAGGTAAACAAAGAGGTAAACTAACATACCAACAGGTAAACTAACAGGTAAACTAACAGGTAAACTAACACACTAACAGGTAAACTAACAGGTAAACTAACAGGTAAACTAACACACTAACAGGTAAACTAAGAGGTAAACTAAGAGGTAAACTAACATACTAACAGGTGAACTAACAGGTAAACTAACAGGTAAACTAAGAGGTAAACAAAGAGGTAAACTAACATACCAACAGGTAAACTAAGAGGTAAACTAACACACTAACAGGTGAACTAACAGGTAAACTAACAGGTAAACAAAGAGGTAAACTAACATACCAACAGGTAAACAAAGAGGTAAACTAACATACCAACAGGTAAACTAACAGGTAAACTAACAGGTAAACTAACACACTAACAGGTAAACTAACAGGTAAACTAACAGGTAAACTAACACACTAACAGGTAAACTAACAGGTAAACTAAGAGGTAAACTAACATACTAACAGGTGAACTAACAGGTAAACTAACAGGTAAACAAAGAGGTAAACTAACATACCAATAGGTAAACTAACAGGTAAACAAAGAGGTAAACTAACATACCTACAGGTAAACTAACAGGTAAACTAACACACTAACAGGTAAACTAACAGGTAAACTAAGAGGTAAACTAAGAGGTAAACTAACATACTAACAGGTGAACTAACAGGTAAACTAACAGGTAAACTAAGAGGTAAACAAAGAGGTAAACTAACATACCAACAGGTAAACTAAGAGGTAAACTAACACACTAACAGGTGAACTAACAGGTAAACTAACAGGTAAACAAAGAGGTAAACTAACATACCAACAGGTAAACTAACAGGTAAACTAACAGGTAAACTAACACACTAACAGGTAAACTAACAGGTAAACTAACAGGTAAACTAACACACTAACAGGTAAACTAACAGGTAAACTAAGAGGTAAACTAACATACTAACAGGTGAACTAACAGGTAAACTAACAGGTAAACAAAGAGGTAAACTAACATACCAATAGGTAAACTAACAGGTAAACAAAGAGGTAAACTAACATACCTACAGGTAAACTAACAGGTAAACAAAGAGGTAAACTAACATACCAACAGGTAAACTAAGAGGTAAACTAACATACCAACAGGTAAACTAAAAGGTAAATTAACATACTATCAGGTAAACTAACAGGTAAACTAAGAGGTAAACTAACATACCAACAGGTAAACTAACAGGTAAACTAACATACCAACAGGTAAACTAACAGGTAAACTAACATACTAAAAGGTAAACTAAGAGGTAAACCAACAGGTAAACTAACATACTAACATGTAAACTAACAGGTAAACTAACAGGTAAACTAATATACCAACAGGTAAACTAACAGGTAAACTAAAAGGTAAACTAACATACCAACAGGTAAACTAACAGGTAAACTAACATACTAACAGGTAAACTAACATACTAACAGGTAAACTAACATACCAACGGATAAACTAACAGGTAAACTAACATACCAACAGATAAACTAACAGGTAAACTACCAGGTAAACTAACATACTAACAGGTAAACTAACATACTAACAGGTAAACTAAGAGGTAAACTAACATACCAACGGATAAACTAACAGGTAAACTAACATACCAACAGATAAACTAACAGGTAAACTACCAGGTAAACTAACATACTAACAGGTAAACTAAGAGGTAAACTAAGATACTAACAGGTAAACTAACATACTAATGGATAAACTAACAGGTAAACTAACATACCAACAGATAAACTAACAGGTAAACTAACATACTAACAGGTAAACTAACATACCAACAGATAAACTAACAGGTAAACTAAGAGGTAAACTAACATACTGACAGGTAAACTAACAGGTAAACTAAGAGGTAAACTAACATACTGACAGGTAAACTAACAGGTAAACTAAGAGGTAAACTAACATACCAACGGATAAACTAACAGGTAAACTAACATACTAACAGGTAAACTAACATACTAACAGGTAAACTAACAGGTAAACTAACATACCAACAGATAAACTAACAGGTAAACTACCAGGTAAACTAACATACCAACGGATAAACTAACAGGTAAACTAACATACCAACAGATAAACTAACAGGTAAACTACCAGGTAAACTAACATACTAACAGGTAAACTAACATACTAACAGGTAAACTAAGAGGTAAACTAACATACCAACGGATAAACTAACAGGTAAACTAACATACCAACAGATAAACTAACAGGTAAACTACCAGGTAAACTAACATACTAACAGGTAAACTAAGAGGTAAACTAAGATACTAACAGGTAAACTAACATACTAATGGATAAACTAACAGGTAAACTAACATACCAACAGATACACTAACAGGTAAACTAACAGGTAAACTAACAGGTAAACTAACATACTAACAGGTAAACTAACATACCAACAGATAAATGTGTGTGTGTGTGTGTGTGTGTGTGTGTGTTTTCATGTTTGATGAACACAACGGTTCCAGATGTCAGAAAAGCGTTTCCCAGACTCTGAGCCCGACGTCACAGTTTTCCCATGAGAGGAGGCGGAGGGTGCTGCGACAGGTTGCAAACACAAGGTGAACTAACGGGTAACCTAACATACCAACAGGTAAACTAACATACCAACGGGTAAACTAACATACTAATGGGTAAACTAACATACTAATGGGTAAACTAACATACCAACGGATAAACTAACAGGTAAACTAACAGGTAAACTAACATACTAACAGGTAAACTAACATACCAACGGATAAACTAACAGGTAAACTAACAGGTAAACTAACATACTAACAGGTAAACTAACATACCAACAGATAAACTAACAGGTAAACTAACAGGTAAACTAACATACTAACAGGTAAACTAACATACCAACAGATAAACTAACAGGTAAACTAACAGGTAAACTAAGATACTAACAGGTAAACTATCATACTAATGGATAAACTAACAGGTAAACTAACATACCAACAGGTAAACTAACAGGTAAACTAACATACCAACAGATAAACTAACAGGTAAACTAACATACTAACAGGTAAACTAACATACCAACAGATAAACTAACAGGTAAACTAACATACTAACAGGTAAACCAAGAGGTAAACTAACATACCAACAGATAAACTAACAGGTAAACTAAGAGGTAAACTAACATACTGACAGGTAAACTAACAGGTAAACTAAGAGGTAAACTAACATACCAACGGATAAACTAACAGGTAAACTAACATACTAACAGGTAAACTAACATACTAACAGGTAAACTAAGAGGTAAACTAACATACCAACGGATAAACTAACAGGTAAACTAACATACCAACAGATAAACTAACAGGTAAACTACCAGGTAAACTAACATACTAACAGGTAAACTAACATACCAACAGATAAACCAACAGGTAAACTACCAGGTAAACTAACACACTAACAGGTAAACTAAGAGGTAAACTAAGATACTAACAGGTAAACTAACATACTAATGGATAAACTAACAGGTAAACTAACATACCAACAGATACACTAACAGGTAAACTAACATACTAACAGGTAAACTAACATACTAACAGGTAAACTAACATACTAACAGGTAAACTAACATACCAACAGATACACTAACAGGTAAACTAACATACCAACAGATACACTAACAGGTAAACTAACAGGTAAACTAAGATACTAACAGGTAAACTAACATACTAATGGATAAACTAACAGGTAAACTAACATACCAACAGATAAACTAACAGGTAAACTAACATACAAACGGATAAACTAACATACCAACAGATAAACTAACAGGTAAACTAACATACTAACAGGTAAACTAACATACCAACAGATACACTAACAGGTAAACTAACAGGTAAACTAAGATACTAACAGGTAAACTAACATACTAATGGATAAACTAACAGGTAAACTAACATACCAACAGGTAAACTAACAGGTAAACTAACATACCAACAGGTAAACTAACAGGTAAACAAAGAGGTAAACTAACATACCAACAGGTAAACTAACAGGTAAACAAAGAGGTAAACTAACATACCAACAGGTAAACTAAGAGGTAAACTAACACACTAACAGGTGAACTAACAGGTAAACTAACAGGTAAACATAGAGGTAAACTAACATACCAACAGGTAAACTAAGAGGTAAACTAACATACCAACAGGTAAACTAACAGGTAAACAAAGAGGTAAACTAACATACCAACAGGTAAACTAACAGGTAAACAAAGAGGTAAACTAACATACCAACAGGTAAACTAACAGGTAAACTAACAGGTAAACTAACACACTAACAGGTAAACTAACAGGTAAACTAACAGGTAAACTAACACACTAACAGGTAAACTAAGAGGTAAACTAAGAGGTAAACTAACATACTAACAGGTGAACTAACAGGTAAACTAACAGGTAAACTAAGAGGTAAACAAAGAGGTAAACTAACATACCAACAGGTAAACTAAGAGGTAAACTAACACACTAACAGGTGAACTAACAGGTAAACTAACAGGTAAACAAAGAGGTAAACTAACATACCAACAGGTAAACTAACAGGTAAACTAACAGGTAAACTAACACACTAACAGGTAAACTAACAGGTAAACTAACAGGTAAACTAACACACTAACAGGTAAACTAACAGGTAAACTAAGAGGTAAACTAACATACTAACAGGTGAACTAACAGGTAAACTAACAGGTAAACAAAGAGGTAAACTAACATACCAATAGGTAAACTAACAGGTAAACAAAGAGGTAAACTAACATACCTACAGGTAAACTAACAGGTAAACTAACACACTAACAGATAAACTAACAGGTAAACTAAGAGGTAAACTAAGAGGTAAACTAACATACTAACAGGTGAACTAACAGGTAAACTAACAGGTAAACTAAGAGGTAAACAAAGAGGTAAACTAACATACCAACAGGTAAACTAAGAGGTAAACTAACACACTAACAGGTGAACTAACAGGTAAACTAACAGGTAAACAAAGAGGTAAACTAACATACCAACAGGTAAACTAACAGGTAAACTAACAGGTAAACTAACACACTAACAGGTAAACTAACAGGTAAACTAACAGGTAAACTAACACACTAACAGGTAAACTAACAGGTAAACTAAGAGGTAAACTAACATACTAACAGGTGAACTAACAGGTAAACTAACAGGTAAACAAAGAGGTAAACTAACATACCAATAGGTAAACTAACAGGTAAACAAAGAGGTAAACTAACATACCTACAGGTAAACTAACAGGTAAACAAAGAGGTAAACTAACATACCAACAGGTAAACTAAGAGGTAAACTAACATACCAACAGGTAAACTAAAAGGTAAATTAACATACTATCAGGTAAACTAACAGGTAAACTAAGAGGTAAACTAACATACCAACAGGTAAACTAACAGGTAAACTAACATACCAACAGGTAAACTAACAGGTAAACTAACATACTAAAAGGTAAACTAAGAGGTAAACCAACAGGTAAACTAACATACTAACATGTAAACTAACAGGTAAACTAACAGGTAAACTAATATACCAACAGGTAAACTAACAGGTAAACTAAAAGGTAAACTAACATACCAACAGGTAAACTAACAGGTAAACTAACATACTAACAGGTAAACTAACATACTAACAGGTAAACTAACATACCAACGGATAAACTAACAGGTAAACTAACATACCAACAGATAAACTAACAGGTAAACTACCAGGTAAACTAACATACTAACAGGTAAACTAAGAGGTAAACTAAGATACTAACAGGTAAACTAACATACCAACAGATACACTAACAGGTAAACTAACAGGTAAACTAACATACTAACAGGTAAACTAACATACCAACAGATAAATGTGTGTGTGTATGTTTGTGTGTGTGTGTGTTTTCATGTTTGATAAACACAACGGTTCCAGATGTCAGAAAAGCGTTTCCCAGACTCTGAGCCCGACGTCACAGTTTTCCCATGAGAGGAGGCGGAGGGTGCTGCGACAGGTTGCAAACACAAGGTGAACTAACGGGTAACCTAACATACCAACAGGTAAACTAACATACCAACGGGTAAACTAACATACTAATGGGTAAACTAACATACTAATGGGTAAACTAACATACCAACGGATAAACTAACAGGTAAACTAACAGGTAAACTAACATACTAACAGGTAAACTAACATACCAACGGATAAACTAACAGGTAAACTAACAGGTAAACTAACATACTAACAGGTAAACTAACATACCAACAGATAAACTAACAGGTAAACTAACAGGTAAACTAACATACTAACAGGTAAACTAACATACCAACAGATAAACTAACAGGTAAACTAACAGGTAAACTAACATACTAACAGGTAAACTAACATACTAATGGATAAACTAACAGGTAAACTAACATACCAACAGGTAAACTAACAGGTAAACTAACATACCAACAGATAAACTAACAGGTAAACTAACATACTAACAGGTAAACTAACATACCAACAGATAAACTAACAGGTAAACTAACATACTAACAGGTAAACCAAGAGGTAAACTAACATACCAACAGATAAACTAACAGGTAAACTAAGAGGTAAACTAACATACTGACAGGTAAACTAACAGGTAAACTAAGAGGTAAACTAACATACCAACGGATAAACTAACAGGTAAACTAACATACTAACAGGTAAACTAACATACTAACAGGTAAACTAAGAGGTAAACTAACATACCAACGGATAAACTAACAGGTAAACTAACATACCAACAGATAAACTAACAGGTAAACTACCAGGTAAACTAACATACTAACAGGTAAACTAACATACCAACAGATAAACCAACAGGTAAACTACCAGGTAAACTAACATACTAACAGGTAAACTAAGAGGTAAACTAAGATACTAACAGGTAAACTAACATACTAATGGATAAACTAACAGGTAAACTAACATACCAACAGATACACTAACAGGTAAACTAACATACTAACAGGTAAACTAACATACTAACAGGTAAACTAACATACTAACAGGTAAACTAACATACCAACAGATACACTAACAGGTAAACTAACATACCAACAGATACACTAACAGGTAAACTAACAGGTAAACTAAGATACTAATGGATAAACTAACAGGTAAACTAACATACCAACAGATAAACTAACAGGTAAACTAACATACAAACGGATAAACTAACATACCAACAGATAAACTAACAGGTAAACTAACATACTAACAGGTAAACTATCATACCAACAGATACACTAACAGGTAAACTAACAGGTAAACTAAGATACTAACAGGTAAACTAACATACTAATGGATAAACTAACAGGTAAACTAACATACCAACAGGTAAACTAACAGGTAAACTAACATACCAACAGGTAAACTAACATACTAACAGGTAAACTAACATACCAACAGGTAAACTAACATACCAACAGGTAAACAAAGAGGTAAACTAACATACCAACAGGTAAACTAACAGGTAAACAAAGAGGTAAACTAACATACCAACAGGTAAACTAAGAGGTAAACTAACACACTAACAGGTGAACTAACAGGTAAACTAACAGGTAAACATAGAGGTAAACTAACATACCAACAGGTAAACTAAGAGGTAAACTAACATACCAACAGGTAAACTAACAGGTAAACAAAGAGGTAAACTAACATACCAACAGGTAAACTAACAGGTAAACAAAGAGGTAAACTAACATACCAACAGGTAAACTAACAGGTAAACTAACAGGTAAACTAACACACTAACAGGTAAACTAACAGGTAAACTAACAGGTAAACTAACACACTAACAGGTAAACTAACAGGTAAACTAAGAGGTAAACTAACATACTAACAGGTGAACTAACAGGTAAACTAACAGGTAAACTAAGAGGTAAACAAAGAGGTAAACTAACACACTAACAGGTGAACTAACAGGTAAACTAACAGGTAAACAAAGAGGTAAACTAACATACCAACAGGTAAACAAAGAGGTAAACTAACAGGTAAACTAACACACTAACAGGTAAACTAACAGGTAAACTAACAGGTAAACTAACACACTAACAGGTAAACTAACAGGTAAACTAAGAGGTAAACTAACATACTAACAGGTGAACTAACAGGTAAACTAACAGGTAAACAAAGAGGTAAACTAACATACCAACAGGTAAACTAACAGGTAAACAAAGAGGTAAACTAACATACCAACAGGTAAACTAAGAGGTAAACTAACATACCAACAGGTAAACTAAAAGGTAAATTAACATACTATCAGGTAAACTAACAGGTAAACTAAGAGGTAAACTAACATACCAACAGGTAAACTAACAGGTAAACTAACATACTAACAGGTAAACTAACATACCAACAGATAAACTAACAGGTAAACTAACATACTAACAGGTAAACCAAGAGGTAAACTAACATACCAACAGATAAACTAACAGGTAAACTAAGAGGTAAACTAACATACTGACAGGTAAACTAACAGGTAAACTAAGAGGTAAACTAACATACCAACGGATAAACTAACAGGTAAACTAACATACTAACAGGTAAACTAACATACTAACAGGTAAACTAAGAGGTAAACTAACATACCAACGGATAAACTAACAGGTAAACTAACATACCAACAGATAAACTAACAGGTAAACTACCAGGTAAACTAACATACTAACAGGTAAACTAACATACCAACAGATAAACCGACAGGTAAACTACCAGGTAAACTAACATACTAACAGGTAAACTAAGAGGTAAACTAAGATACTAACAGGTAAACTAACATACCAACAGATACACTAACAGGTAAACTAACAGGTAAACTAACATACCAACAGATACACTAACAGGTAAACTAACAGGTAAACTAAGATACTAACAGGTAAACTAACATACTAATGGATAAACTAACAGGTAAACTAACATACCAACAGATAAACTGACAGGTAAACTAACATACAAACGGATAAACTAACATACCAACAGATAAACTAACAGGTAAACTAACATACTAACAGGTAAACTAACATACTAACAGGTAAACTAACATACTAACAGGTAAACTAACATACCAACAGATACACTAACAGGTAAACTAACAGGTAAACTAAGATACTAACAGGTAAACTAACATACTAATGGATAAACTAACAGGTAAACTAACATACTAACAGGTAAACTAACATACTAACAGGTAAACTAACATACCAACAGATACACTAACAGGTAAACTAACATACCAACAGATACACTAACAGGTAAACTAACAGGTAAACTAAGATACTAACAGGTAAACTAACATACTAATGGATAAACTAACAGGTAAACTAACATACCAACAGATAAACTGACAGGTAAACTAACATACAAACGGATAAACTAACATACCAACAGATAAACTAACAGGTAAACTAACATACTAACAGGTAAACTAACATACTAACAGGTAAACTAACATACTAACAGGTAAACTAACATACCAACAGATACACTAACAGGTAAACTAACAGGTAAACTAAGATACTAACAGGTAAACTAACATACTAATGGATAAACTAACAGGTAAACTAACATACCAACAGGTAAACTAACAGGTAAACTAACATACCAACAGGTAAACTAACAGGTAAACAAAGAGGTAAACTAACATACCAACAGGTAAACTAACAGGTAAACAAAGAGGTAAACTAACATACCAACAGGTAAACTAAGAGGTAAACTAACACACTAACAGGTGAACTAACAGGTAAACTAACAGGTAAACATAGAGGTAAACTAACATACCAACAGGTAAACTAACAGGTAAACAAAGAGGTAAACTAACATACCAACAGGTAAACTAAGAGGTAAACTAACACACTAACAGGTGAACTAACAGGTAAACTAACAGGTAAACATAGAGGTAAACTAACATACCAATAGGTAAACTAACAGGTAAACAAAGAGGTAAACTAACATACCAACAGGTAAACTAACAGGTAAACAAAGAGGTAAACTAACATACCAACAGGTAAACTAACAGGTAAACAAAGAGGTAAACTAACATACCAACAGGTAAACTAACAGGTAAACTAACAGGTAAACTAACACACTAACAGGTAAACTAACAGGTAAACTAACAGGTAAACTAACATACTAACAGGTGAACTAACAGGTAAACTAACAGGTAAACTAAGAGGTAAACAAAGAGGTAAACTAACATACCAACAGGTAAACTAAGAGGTAAACTAACACACTAACAGGTGAACTAACAGGTAAACTAACAGGTAAACAAAGAGGTAAACTAACATACCAACAGGTAAACTAACAGGTAAACTAACAGGTAAACTAACACACTAACAGGTAAACTAACAGGTAAACTAACACACTAACAGGTAAACTAACAGGTAAACTAAGAGGTAAACTAACATACTAACAGGTGAACTAACAGGTAAACTAACAGGTAAACAAAGAGGTAAACTAACATACCAATAGGTAAACTAACAGGTAAACAAAGAGGTAAACTAACATACCAACAGGTAAACTAACAGGTAAACAAAGAGGTAAACTAACATACCAACAGGTAAACTAAGAGGTAAACTAACATACCAACAGGTAAACTAAAAGGTAAATTAACATACTATCAGGTAAACTAACAGGTAAACTAAGAGGTAAACTAACATACCAACAGGTAAACTAACAGGTAAACTAACATACCAACAGGTAAACTAACAGGTAAACTAACATACTAAAAGGTAAACTAAGAGGTAAACCAACAGGTAAACTAACATACTAACATGTAAACTAACAGGTAAACTAACAGGTAAACTAACATACCAACAGGTAAACTAAGAGGTAAACTAAAAGGTAAACTAACATACCAACAGGTAAACTAACAGGTAAACTAACATACTAACAGGTAAACTAACATACTAACAGGTAAACTAACATACTAACAGGTAAACTAACATACTAACAGATAAACTAACATACTAACAGGTAAACTAACATACTAACAGATAAACTAACATACTAACAGGTAAACTAACACACTAACAGGTAAACTAACAGGTAAACTAACAGATAAACTAACATACTAACAGGTAAACTAACAGGTAAATGTGGCCCTGCCCCCTCCTTCAGGTGTGTTCGCCCACATTAAGGATAACGTGGCCCCGCCCCCTCCTTCAAGTGTGTTCGCCCACATTAAGGATAACTTGGCCCCGCCCCCTCCTTCAGGTGTGTTCACCCACATTAAGGATAACGTGGCTCCGCCCCCTCCTTCAGGTGTGTTCGCCCACATTAAGGATAACTTGGCCCCGCCCCCTCTTTCAGGTGCACCTGAGCCTGAGGGACTGCAGGTAACATTGAAATGTGTTTTTACTGGAAGCCACACTTAATACCGCTGCTTTTTAATCAGAGAAGCAGATCTTTGTGCCCCCCGCCGCCTACATGCACCAACGTTTTCATCTGAAACAAAAGCACATTCATCCCCCAGAAAGTGTAATTAATTTTCTGATCCAAGACTCTGAGGATGTGTGTCGTATTTCAGCCGTGCAGCAGGAGGAATGTAATAAAATAATAAAGTGGGAGCGTGTGGCGGCAGAGCAGCTGATGGATGATGTTGGATAAACACAGATGCAGATATAAAGAGATAAAGAGATGAAGTTGGAACTCTCTGTCTTTATCCTGTGGAGAACGGCCTAAAAACGGCCTAAAAACATCCTAAAAACAGCCTTAAAAAATACTAAAAACGGCCTAAAATCATCCTAAAAACATCCTAAAAACACCCTAAAAACGGCCTAAACACATCCTAAAAACGGCCTAAAAACATCCTAAAAACATCCTAAAAACACCCTAAAAACGGCCTAAACATATCCTAAAAACGGCCTAAAAACATCCTAAAAACACCCTAAAAATGGCCTAAAAACATCCTAAAAACACCCTAAAAACGGCCTAAACATATCCTAAAAACATCCTAAAAACATCCTAAAAACGGCCTAAACATATCCTAAAAACGGCCTAAAAACATCCTAAAAACACCATAAAAATGGCCTAAAAACATCCTAAAAACACCCTAAAAACATCCTAAAAACATCCTAAAAACGGCCTAAACATATCCTAAAAACGGCCTAAAAACATCTTAAAAACACCCTAAAAATGGCCTAAAAACATCCTAAAAACATCCTAAAAACGGCCTAAAAACATCCTAAAAACACCCTAAAAACGGCCTAAACACATCCTAAAAGCGGCCTAAAAACATCCTAAAAACACCCTAAAAACACCCTAAAAACATCCTAAAAACGGCCTAAAAACGGCCTAAAAACATCCTAAAAACATCCTAAAAACACCCTAAAAACATCCTAAAAACATCCTAAAAACGGCCTAAACATATCCTAAAAACGGCCTAAAAACATCCTAAAAACACCCTAAAAACGGCCTAAAAACATCCTAAAAACACCCTAAAAATGGCCTAAAAACATCCTAAAAACACCCTAAAAACGGCCTAAACACATCCTAAAAATGGCCTAAAAACACTCTAAAAACATCCTAAAAACGGCCTAAAAACATCCTAAAAATGGCCTAAAAACATCCTAAAAACATCCTAAAAACGGCCTAAAAACATCCTAAAAACATCCTAAAAACATCCTAAAAACACCCTAAAAACGGCCTAAACACATCCTAAAAACATCCTAAAAACGGCCTAAAAACATCCTAAAAACATCCTAAAAACATCCTAAAAACGGCCTAAACACATCCTAAAAACATCCTAAACACATCCTAAAAACATCCTAAAAACATCCTAAAAACACCCTAAAAACATCCTAAAAACATCCTAAAAACATCCTAAAAACGGCCTAAAAACATCCTAAAAACACCCTAAAAACGGCCTAAAAACATCCTAAAAACACCCTAAAAATGGCCTAAAAACATCCTAAAAACACCCTAAAAACGGCCTAAACACATCCTAAAAATGGCCTAAAAACACCCTAAAAACATCCTAAAAACATCCTAAAAACGGCCTAAAAACATCCTAAAAATGGCCTAAAAACATCCTAAAAACATCCTAAAAACACCCTAAAAACGGCCTAAACACATCCTAAAAACATCCTAAAAACATCCTAAAAACATCCTAAAAACGGCCTAAACATATCCTAAAAATGGCCTAAAAACACCCTAAAAACATCCTAAAAACATCCTAAAAACGGCCTAAAAACATCCTAAAAATGGCCTAAAAACATCCTAAAAACACCCTAAAAACGGCCTAAACACATCCTAAAAACACCCTAAAAACGGCCTAAACACATCCTAAAAACATCCTAAAAACATCCTAAAAACACCCTAAAAACGGCCTAAAAACATCCTAAAAACACCCTAAAAACGGCCTAAACACATCCTAAAAACATCCTAAAAACATCCTAAAAACACCCTAAAAACGGCCTAAACACATCCTGAAAACGGCCTAAAAACGGCCTAAACACATCCTGAAAACGGCCTAAAAACGGCCTAAAAACATCCTAAAAACACCCTAAAAACGGCCTAAACACATCCTAAAAACGGTCTAAAAACATCCTAAAAACGGCCTAAAAACATCCTAAAAACACCCTAAAAACATCCTAAAAACATCCTAAAAACGGCCTAAACACATCCTAAAAACGGCCTAAAAACATCCTAAAAACATCCTAAAAACATCCTAAAAACGGCCTTAAAAAATACTAAAAACACCCTAAAAACATCCTAAAAACATCCTAAAAACACCCTAAAAACATCCTAAAAACATCCTAAATCGTATCGTAGCTGTAATGGGCCCTGCAGCCTCTGGGGGCTGAGTTCAGACTCCCGTCTTCTTCTCTGACAGCATCAGTTTTACTCTGTCAGTCTGGTTTGTTGTGCGGTTTGGAGTTTGGAGGTTTCAGGTTTTAGGTTCCAGGCCTGCGGAGGAGCTGGCAGGCTGGAGGCGTTTCACAGGAAGCAGAGTTCCAGAGAAGCTGCTGGGGGTGATTCAGGCGGTAAAACGCTGAGAACCGATAAGTAAGCGAGCCACGACCCGCTCAGGGATCACCGGCAGGCATGAACGCAGAATGTGTTACACGTGTGTAAACTCCCAGAGTCATGAGTAATAATGTGATCAGGATGGAGCTCAGAGCAGGAAGCCTGCAGTCTGCAGCACCAAGGGACGACTTTAGTAACTGTTAACTAGAACATTTCTGAGGAAATTTTGATGGGTGCCAATCACTGCCCGCCTTACAAATTTTTTTTTTAGTTTAGTTGAAGTTGAGCGTCTCCTGTCACATATAAACTTTGAATGAGGTCTCTGTGATGTCGTATGGCTGAGTTATAAGGCCTCCAAAACAGGGCATTTTTGGTTCGTTAAGTGCTTTTCAATCGATTTTCCCATTGAATTTTGGGCCTCTGCGAGAGCCAAAATTCCTAAAGACCAGGAGGAGAAAGAGCCTTCAGTTATCAGGCCCCTCTCTGTGGAACCAGCTGCCAGTTTGGGAGGCAGAGCCTTCAGTTATCAGGCCCCTCTCTGTGGAACCAGCTGCCAGTTTGGGAGGCAGAGCCTTCAGTTATCAGGCCCCTCTCTGAGGAACCAGCTGCCAGTTTGGGAGGCAGAGCCTTCAGTTATCAGGCCCCTGTTAGTGGAACCAGCTGCCAGTTTGGGAGGCAGAGCCTTCAGTTATCAGGCCCCTCTCTGTGGAACCAGTTGCCAGTTTGGGAGGCAGAGCCTTCAGTTATCAGGCCCCTCTCTGTGGAACCAGCTGCCAGTTTGGGAGGCAGAGCCTTCAGTTATCAGGCCCCTCTCTGTGGAACCAGCTGCCAGTTTGGGAGGCAGAGCCTTCAGTTATCAGGCCCCTCTCTGTGGAACCAGCTGCCAGTTTGGGAGGCAGAGCCTTCAGTTATCAGGCCCCTCTCTGTGGAACCAGCTGCCAGTTTGGGAGGCAGAGCCTTCAGTTATCAGGCCCCTCTCTGTGGAACCAGCTGCCAGTTTGGGAGGCAGAGTCTTTAGTGCTTCTTCTTCTACATGGTGTAGAATGTGTGGTTCTTCTTCTATGTGGAGGACCTTTGGTGTAGAATGTATGGTTCTTCTTCTGTGTGGAGGACCTTTGGTGTAGAATGTATGGATCTTCTTCTATGTGGAGGACCTTTGGTGTAGAATGTATGGTTCTTCTTCTGCGTGGAGGACCTTTGGTGTAGAATGTGTGGTTCTTCTTCTGTGTGGAGAACCTTTGGTGTAGAATGTATGGTTCTTCTTCTATGTGGATGACCTTTGGTGTAGAATGTATGGTTCTTCTTCTATGTGGAGGACCTT
Organism: Odontesthes bonariensis; assembly: GCF_027942865.1. NCBI lineage: Eukaryota > Metazoa > Chordata > Actinopteri > Atheriniformes > Atherinopsidae > Odontesthes > Odontesthes bonariensis. The sequence goes on along the minus strand of NC_134506.1, from coordinate 47,482,770 downwards.
TGGTGTAGAATGTGTGGTTCTTCTTCTATGTGGAGGACCTTTGGTGTAGAATGTATGGTTCTTCTTCTATGTGGAGGACCTTTGGTGTAGAATGTGTGGTTCTTCTTCTCTGTGGAGGACCTTTGGTGTAGAATGTGTGGTTCTTCTTCTGTTTGGAGGACCTTTGGTGTAGAATGTGTGTTCTTCTTTTGTTTGGAGGACCTTTGGTGTAGAATGTGTGGTTCTTCTTCTCTGTGGAGGACCTTTGGTGTAGAATGTGTGGTTTTTCTTCTGTTTGGAGGACCTTTGGTATAGAATGTGTGGTTCTTATTCTACTTGGAGGACCTTTGGTATAGAATGTGTGGTTCTTATTCTACTTGGAGGACCTTTGGTATAGAATGCGTGGTTCTTATTCTACTTGGAGGACCTTTGGTATAGAATGCGTGGTTCTTATTCTACTTGGAGGACCTTTGGTATAGAATGCGTGGTTCTTATTCTACTTGGAGGACCTTTGGTGTAGAATGTTTGGTTCTTCTTCTACTTGGAGGACCTTTGGTGTAGAATGTATGGTTCTTCTTCTACTTGGAGGACCTTTGGTGTAGAATGTATTTTTCTCCAGAGTCCCAGTGATCAGTGATCAGTGATCTGTAGGCATCTGACAGGAGCTGCTGAGCACTTTAACCTTTAACCTTTAAGCTCTAAGTGGGTAAACAGTGAAACAGACGGCTGTGACGGACCGTCTGACCTTTACATCTGATGCTAACAGTAACTCACGCTGATGGGCCCCATGACCGGGCCGAAGGCCGGTGTGACAGGAAGTCACAGAGGAACTGACCTCAGATGGGAGTTTGGTTTATTTCTGACCTTAATTCAGACAAACTCTCATCTCCCATCCACTGAGGACTCAAAGTTTTACAGGAACTCAACCTGATTTTGTTTCTCTTCCCAACCGTGTCGATTTCTCAGGTCAGATCGGACTCTGATAGCTGAGGAGACACTCTGGGTTCTGGGTGATAGGAAGGGTTTGGAGCTGGATTCAGTTTTACAGATGTTTTACAGATGTTTTACAGATGTTTTACAGATGTTTTACAGACAATCTTACCTGATGAAGCAGGTCACATGTTTCAGTTATAGCACATACAGTCTGGGAATGAAACAGTGTGTTGGGTTGCTGGTAAAAACTTGTTTTTGGATTTGAATCGTGTGTTTTATATGCTGTAATCAGCTTGTTTTTGACTAACGACTGACTCTCATTAAAGCCTCCGGAGTCTGTAAATCTAATCGTGTCACTCTCATTATTACTGCTGGCTGTTATTTACGGCTTCATAATGTGCGGCTGTGTACTCCTCTGGGACAGATTAATGCTTTTTTTAATGAGGATGGAAATGAAACGGCTCAGCAGAAAACAAAGGGAACAAACAGAATGACAGACCGTTCTCTTTTTATTAATTCCCCTGATCGTTCATCACTTCTTTCTCCTCCACAAACCACAAGTATGGCTGCCATGTCCGACGCCCCCCCCTGCTCCCTCGGGCTCTAAGCCAATCAGATCCCGTCTGACTGAACCTGGTTTAGGCTGGAATAAAGTGACTCAGTCTAAGGGTTCGGGTTAACCAGGGCCCCAGGTGAGCCCGGAGGGTTAGGGTTAACCAGGGCCCCAGGTGAGCCCGCGGGGTTAGGGTTAACCAGGGCCCCAGGTGAGCCTGCAGGGTTAGGGTTAACCAGGGCCCCAGGTGAGCCTGGGGGGTTAGGGTTAACCAGGGCCCCAGGTGAGCCTGGGGGGTTAGGGTTAACCAGGGCCCCAGGTGAGCCTGGAGGGTTCGGGTTAACCAGGGCCCCAGGTGAGCCTGCAGGGTTCGGGTTAACCAGGGCCCCAGGTGAGCCCGGGGGGTTAGGGTTAACCAGGGCCCCAGGTGAGCCCGGAGGGTTAGGGTTAACCAGGGCCCCAGGTGAGCCTGGGGGGTTAGGGTTAACCAGGACCCCAGGTGAGCCTGGAGGGTTCGGGTTAACCAGGACCCCAGGTGAGCCTGGAGGGTTCGGGTTAACCAGGGCCCCAGGTGAGCCCGGGGGGTTAGGGTTAACCAGGGCCCCAGGTGAGCCCGGAGGGTTAGGGTTAACCAGGGCCCCAGGTGAGCCTAGAGGGTTAGGGTTAACCAGGGCCCCAGGTGAGCCTGGGGGGTTAGGGTGAACCAGGGCCCCAGGTGAGCCTAGAGGGTTCGGGTTAACCAGGGCCCCAGGTGAGCCTGGGGGGTTAGGGTTAACCAGGGCCCCAGGTGAGCCCGGGGGGTTAGGGTTAACCAGGGCCCCAGGTGAGCCCGGAGGGTTAGGGTTAACCAGGGCCCCAGGTGAGCCTGGGGGGTTAGGGTGAACCAGGGCCCCAGGTGAGCCTGGAGGGTTCGGGTTAACCAGGGCCCCAGGTGAGCCTGCAGGGTTAGGGTTAACCAGGGCCCCAGGTGAGCCTTGATGGTTTTGGTTAACCAGGGCCCCAGGTGAGCCCGGAGGGTTAGGGTTAACCAGGGCCCCAGGTGAGCCTGGGGGGTTAGGGTTAACCAGGGCCCCAGGTGAGCCTGGGGGGTTAGGGTTAACCAGGGCCCCAGGTGAGCCTGGGGGGTTAGGGTTAACCAGGGCCCTCAGCCGCTCTGAGCTGGGAAACTCATGACATATCGACAGCTTGAACTTTAAAACCTCTGACTCAGACCTTTTTAATTTGAGATTAGCTGATCTTTAAACATCTCAAACTGACACAATTTCAATTAGCATCTGCAGCAAGTTGCACAATAACCCACAGAGAACTATTTCCAGCAGAGATTTGGGCCTCCAGTCATGTTAGGGGTACAAATGTTGAAAGGCTGAAGAATAAATGGTTGGAATAAAGTTTGATGATTAAGGACTCCACTGCTGCATCATGGCAGCAAGGCATGATGGGAAAGATGCTGGTGGTGGTCTCTGGGTGGGGCTGGCAAGCAGGAAGCCCATTGGACCAAAGCGGTGACGTCAAAATAATGTGGAAAAAGGGGGCGGGGCAAGGAAGTAGAGGAAACCGAAAAAAGGTTAAAAACAGAGAATGAAACGAGTGTTTTCTTTATACTCATTATTGTACATTTTTTTATAACTTTTTTTGTTCATACATTTCTGGGCTTGTTTCATATTTTTTTTTCCTTTTCTTCTGTTTGGTTTATTAATTTTCTGCTTCAATAAAGTAATTTTCACTTTATTCAGCTCTATTCCTTCAACTTTTCTAAGGAACTGATCCAAACCTAATTAATTCAGCATGTTACCTGAGGTTCAGTAACCTCAACTGTACTCAAAGGGTCCATCCTCACCTGTACTCAAAGGGTCAATCCTCACCTGTACTCAAAGGGTCCATCCTCACCTGTACTCAAAGGGTCCATCCTCACCTGTACTCAAAGGGTCCATCCTCACCTGTGCTCACAGGGTCCATCCTCACCTGTGCTCAAAGGGTCCATCCTCACCTGTGCTCACAAGGGTCCATCCTCACCTGTGCTCAAAGGGTCCATCCTCACCTGTGCTCACAAGGGTCCATCCTCACCTGTGCTCAAAGGGTCCATCCTCACCTGTGCTCAAAGGGTCCATCCTCACCTGTGCTCACAGGGTCCATCCTCACCTGTACTCAAAGGGTCCATCCTCACCTGTGCTCACAGGGTCCATCCTCACCTGTGCTCACAGGGTCCATCCTCACCTGTGCTCACAGGGTCCATCCTCACCTGTACTCAAAGGGTCCATCCTCACCTGTACTCACAAGGGTCCATCCTCACCTGTGCTCACGGGGTCCATCCTCACCTGTGCTCAAAGGGTCTATCCTCACCTGTACTCAAAGGGTCCATCCTCACCTGTGCTCACAGGGTCCATCCTCACCTGTGCTCACAGGGTCCATCCTCACCTGTGCTCACAGGGTCCATCCTCACCTGTACTCACAAGGGTCCATCCTCACCTGTGCTCACGGGGTCCATCCTCACCTGTGCTCAAAGGGTCCATCCTCACCTGTGCTCACAGGGTCCATCCTCACCTGTGCTCACGGGGTCCATCCTCACCTGTACTCAAAGGGTCCATCCTCACCTTTGCTCACAGGGTCCATCCTCACCTGTACTCAAAGGGTCCATCCTCACCTGTGCTCAAAGGGTCCATCCTCACCTGTACTCAAAGGGTCCATCCTCACCTGTGCTCAAAGGGTCCATCCTCACCTGTACTCAAAGGGTCCATCCTCACCTTTGCTCACAGGGTCCATCCTCACCTGTACTCAAAGGGTCCATCCTCACCTGTGCTCAAAGGGTCCATCCTCACCTGTACTCAAAGGGTCCATCCTCACCTGTGCTCACAGGGTCCATCCTCACCTGTACTCAAAGGGTCCATCCTCACCTGTGCTCACAGGGTCCATCCTCACCTGTACTCAAAGGGTCCATCCTAACCTGTACTCACAAGGGTCCATCCTCACCTGTGCTCAAAGGGTCCATCCTAACCTGTGCTCACAGGGTCCATCCTCACCTGTACTCAAAGGGTCCATCCTCACCTGTGCTCACAGGGTCCATCCTCACCTGTACTCAAAGGGTCCATCCTCACCTGTACTTACAGGGTCCATCCTCACCTGTGCTCAAAGGGTCCATCCTCACCTGTGCTCAAAGGGTCCATCCTCACCTGTCCTCAAAGGGTCCATCCTCACCTGTGCTCACAGGGTCCATCCTCACCTGTGCTCAAAGGGTCCATCCTCACCTGTACTCAAAGGGTCCATCCTCACCTGTACTCAAAGGGTCCATCCTCACCTGTGCTCACAGGGTCCATCCTCACCTGTGCTCACAGGGTCCATCCTCACCTGTGCTCACAGGGTCCATCCTCACCTGTGCTCACAAGGGTCCATCCTCACCTGTGCTCAAAGGGTCCATCCTCACCTGTGCTCAAAGGGTCCATCCTCACCTGTGCTCACAGGGTCCATCCTCACCTGTACTCAAAGGGTCCATCCTCACCTGTGCTCACAGGGTCCATCCTCACCTGTGCTCACAGGGTCCATCCTCACCTGTGCTCACAGGGTCCATCCTCACCTGTACTCAAAGGGTCCATCCTCACCTGTACTCACAAGGGTCCATCCTCACCTGTGCTCACGGGGTCCATCCTCACCTGTGCTCAAAGGGTCCATCCTCACCTGTGCTCACAGGGTCCATCCTCACCTGTACTCACAAGGGTCCATCCTCACCTGTGCTCACGGGGTCCATCCTCACCTGTGCTCAAAGGGTCCATCCTCACCTGTGCTCACAGGGTCCATCCTCACCTGTGCTCACGGGGTCCATCCTCACCTGTACTCAAAGGGTCCATCCTCACCTTTGCTCACAGGGTCCATCCTCACCTGTACTCAAAGGGTCCATCCTCACCTGTGCTCAAAGGGTCCATCCTCACCTGTACTCAAAGGGTCCATCCTCACCTGTGCTCAAAGGGTCCATCCTCACCTGTACTCAAAGGGTCCATCCTCACCTTTGCTCACAGGGTCCATCCTCACCTGTGCTCAAAGGGTCCATCCTCACCTGTACTCAAAGGGTCCATCCTCACCTGTACTCAAAGGGTCAATCCTCACCTGTACTCAAAGGGTCCATCCTCACCTGTACTCAAAGGGTCCATCCTCACCTGTACTCAAAGGGTCCATCCCCACCTGTCCTCAAAGGGTCCATCCTCACCTGTACTCAAAGGGTCCATCCTCACCTGTACTCAAAGGGTCCATCCTCACCTGTACTCAAAGGGTCCATCCTCACCTGTACTCACAAGGGTCCATCCTCACCTGTGCTCAAAGGGTCCATCCTCACCTGTGCTCAAAGGGTCCATCCTCACCTGTGCTCAAAGGGTCCATCCTCACCTGTCCTCAAAGGGTCCATCCTCACCTGTACTCAAAGGGTCCATCCTCACCTGTACTCAAAGGGTCCATCCTCACCTGTACTCACAAGGGTCCATCCTCACCTGTGCTCAAAGGGTCCATCCTCACCTGTGCTCAAAGGGTCCATCCTCACCTGTGCTCAAAGGGTCCATCCCCACCTGTACTCACAAGGGTCCATCCTCACCTGTGCTCAAAGGGTCCATCCTCACCTGTGCTCACAGGGTTCCTGTAAATGAGGAAATCAGCCATTGTGAGTTTGTTTTTGAAGAAAACATGAAGATAGTAGATGAATGACAACAGGTCATACTGCCAGTTAGACACATGATGCAGTGTGTGTGTGTGTGCATGTGAGTGTGTGCATGTGAGTGTGCATGTGCTGTTTGTTCCAAAACGGCCCAAACAGGAAAACGAGGAGCAGCCTGCTTTTCTCTGTCAGCCCTTTTCACTTCCTCTTTCTCCAGGAGGGTTAGGAGGCGTCCATGTTGGGGAGAGGAGTGAGGAGCGGCTGGTTCTTCATGACTCATCCCTCCTCCTCAGTCAGTCTGCGATCCTTATGTAAACGTTTCCAAGAGGCCGAGGTTGGTTTATCTTTAGATATTCAGATTTAATTTACTGAGGTGATCCTGATTAAATAACATTTTTTACAGGACAGATGTTTGACTATGAAGAAAAACTGATGGCTCAGTTTGAGACATGAAACAGCTGTATTTCTATCCAAGAAGATATCATCCCTTTGTGTTTGGTTTTTGAGAGTATCTCATTTTTCAGACCTGTGTTCCACAAAGAGGGGCCTGATAACTGAAGGCTCTGCCTCCCAAACTGGCAGCTGGTTCCACAGAGAGGGGCCTGATAACTGAAGGCTCTGCCTCCCAAACTGGCAGCTGGTTCCACAGAGAGGGGCCCGATAACTGAAGGCTCTGCCTCCCAAACTGGCAGCTGGTTCCACAGAGAGGGACCTGATAACTGAAGGCTCTGCCTCCCAAACTGTCAGCTGGTTCCACAGAGAGGGGCCTGATAACTGAAGGGTCTGCCTCCCAAACTGGCAGCTGGTTCCACAGAGAGGGGCCTGATAACTGAAGGCTCTGCCTCCCAAACTGGCAGCTGGTTCCACAGAGAGGGACCTGATAACTGAAGGCTCTGCCTCCCAAACTTGCAGCTGGTTCCACAGAGAGGGGCCTGATAACTGAAGGCTCTGCCTCCCAAACTGGCAACTGGTTCCACAGAGAGGGGCCTGACAACTGAAGGCTCTGCCTCCCAAACTGGCAGCTGGTTCCACAGAGAGGGGCCTGATAACTGAAGGCTCTGCCTCCCAAACTGGCAGCTGGTTCCACAGAGAGGGGCCCGATAACTGAAGGCTCTGCCTCCCAAACTGGCAGCTGGTTCCACAGAGAGGGACCTGATAACTGAAGGCTCTGCCTCCCAAACTGTCAGCTGGTTCCACAGAGAGGGGCCTGATAACTGAAGGCTCTGCCTCCCAAACTGGCAGCTGGTTCCACAGAGAGGGGCCTGATAACTGAAGGCTCTGCCTCCCAAACTGGCAGCTGGTTCCCCAGAGAGGGGCCTGATAACTGAAGGCTCTGCCTCCCAAACTGGCAGCTGGTTCCACAGAGAGGGACCTGATAACTGAAGGCTCTGCCTCCCAAACTTGCAGCTGGTTCCACAGAGAGGGGCCTGATAACTGAAGGCTCTGCCTCCCAAACTGGCAACTGGTTCCACAGAGAGGGGCCTGACAACTGAAGGCTCTGCCTCCCAAACTGGCAGCTGGTTCCACAGAGAGGGGCCTGATAACTGAAGGCTCTGCCTCCCAAACTGGCAGCTGGTTTCACAGAGAGGGGCCTGATAACTGAAGGCTCTGCCTCCCAAACTGGCAGCTGGTTCCACAGAGAGGGGCCTGATAACTGAAGGTTCTGCCTCCCAAACTGGCAGCTGGTTCCACAGAGAGGGGCCTGATAACTGAAGGCTCTGCCTCCCAAACTGTCAGCTGGTTCCTCAGAGAGGGGCCTGATAACTGAAGGCTCTGCCTCCCAAACTGGCAGCTGGTCCCACAGAGAGGGGCCTGATAACTGAAGGCTCTGCCTCCCAAACTGGCAGCTGGTTCCACAGAGAGGGGCCTGATAACTGAAGGCTCTGCCTCCCAAACTGGCAGCTGGTTCCTCAGAGAGGGGCCTGATAACTGAAGGTTTCAGGGCCCGGGGCCCTTTATGCTTCAGGGCCTGACAGTAAACTGTCTGTGTGTAATAAATATAATATAAATATAAACGTCATATTTGTCATGTTCATAAATATTTCACTTTTAAAGGAACCCGTGTCAACACAAAGCTGTTCACATTCCAGGCATCCACCGTTAAACCGGCATCATTAATATGGATGGGATCAGGATCAGGATCAGGATCAGGATCAGGATGGGATCAGGATCAGGATCAGGATGGGATCAGGATCAGGATGAGGATCAGGATGGGATCAGGATCAGGATCTGGATCGGATCAGGATCAGGATGAGGATCAGGATGGGATCAGGATCAGGATCTGGATGGGATCAGGATCAGGATAAGGATCAGGATCGGGATGGGATCAGGATCAGGATCAGGATCTGGATCTGGATCAGGATCAGTATGGGATCAGGATCGGGATCAGGGTTGGGATGGGATCAGGATCAGGATCAGGATGGGATCAGGATCAGGATCAGGATGAGGATGAGGATCAGGATCAGGATCAGGATGGGATCAGGATCAGGATAAGGATCAGGATGGGATCAGGATCAGGATCAGGATCGGGATGGGATCAGGATCAGGATCTGGATCTGGATCAGGATCAGTATGGGATCAGGATCGGGATCAGGGTCGGGATGGAATCAGGATCAGGATCAGGATGGGATCAGGATCAGGATGAGGATTAGGATGGGATCAGGATCAGGATCTGGATGGGATCAGGATCAGGATAAGGATCAGGATGGGATCAGGATCAGGATCGGGATGTAATCAGGATCAGTATGGGATCAGGATCGGGATCAGGGTCGGGATGGGATCAGGATGGGATCAGGATCGGGATTGGATCAGGATCAGGTTGGGATAAGGATCAGGATCAGGATCTGGATCTGGATGAGGATGGGATCAGGATCAGGATCATGATGGGATCAGGATCAGGATCAGGATGGGATCAGGATCAGGATGGGATCAGGATCGGGATCAGGATCGGGATCAGGATCAGGATGGGATCAGGATCAGGATGAGGATCAGGATGGGATCAGGATCAGGATCTGGATGGGATCAGGATCAGGATAAGGATCGGGATGGGATCAGGATCAGGATCAGGATCGGGATGGGATCAGGATCAGGATCAGGATCTGGATCTGGATCAGGATCAGTATGGGATCAGGATCGGGATGGGATCAGGATCAGGATCAGGATGGGATCAGGATCAGGATGAGGATCAGTATGGGATCAGGATCAGGATCTGGATGGGATCAGGATCAGGATAAGGATCAGGATGGGATCAGGATCAGGATCGGGATGGGATCAGGATCAGGATCTGGATCTGGATCAGGATCAGTATGGGATCAGGATCGGGATCAGGGTCGGGATGGGATCAGGATCAGGATCAGGATGGGATCAGGATCAGGATGAGGATCAGGATGGGATCAGGATCAGGATGAGGATCAGGATGGGATCAGGATCAGGATCTGGATGGGATCAGGATCAGGATAAGGATCAGGATGGGATCAGGATCAAAATCGGGATGTAATCAGGATCAGTATGGGATCAGGATCGGGATCAGGGTCGGGATGGGATCAGGATGGGATCAGGATCGGGATGGGATCAGGATCAGGATGGGATAAGGATCAGGATCAGGATCTGGATCTGGATCAGGATGGGATCAGGATCAGGATCAGGATGGGATCAGGATCAGGATCAGGATGGGATCAGGATCAGGATGGGATCAGGATCAGGATGGGATCAGGATCGGGATCAGGATCTGGATGGGATCAGGATGGGATTAGGATCGGGATGGGATCAGGATGGGATCAGGATCAGGATAAGGATGGGATCAGGATGGGATCAGGATGGGATCAGGATCAGGATCAGGATCAGGATCGGGATGGGATCAGGATCTCGATGGGATCGGGATCGGGATCAGGATCGGGATGGGATCAGGATGGGATCAGGATCAGGATCGGGATTTGGATTGGGATGGGATCAGGATAGGATCAGGATCGGGATGGGATCAGGATCAGGATCGGGATCAGTATCAGAATCAGGATCAGGATAAGGATGGGATCAGGATCAGGATCAGGATCAGGATGGGATCAGGATCAGGATGGGATCAGGATCAGGATCGGGATGGGATCAGGATCAGGATCAGGATCAGTATGGGATCAGGATCGGGATCAGGGTCGGGATGGGATGGGATCAGGATGGGATCAGGATCGGGATGGGATCAGGATCAGGATGGGATAAGGATCAGGATCAGGATCAGGATCTGGATCAGGATGGGATCAGGATCAGGATCAGGATGGGATCAGGATCAGGATCTGGATCAGGATCAGGATGGGATCAGGATGGGATAAGGATCGGGATAAGGATCTGGATGGGATCAGGATCAGGATGGGATCAGGATCGGGATGGGATCAGGATCAGGATGGGATCAGGATCAGGATCTGGATCGGGATGGGATCAGGATCTGGATGGGATCGGGATCAGGATGGGATCAGGATCGGGATGGGATCAGGATCAGGATCGGGATGGGATCAAGATGGGATCAGGATCAGGATCAGGATGGGATCAGGATTGGATCAGGATCGGGATCAGGATCAGGATCAGGATCAGGATCAGGATCTGGATCAGGATAACGATGGGATCAGGATCAGGATCAGGATGGGATCAGGATCAGGATGGGATCAGGATCAGGATCAGGATCAGGATGGGATCAGGATGGGATCAGGATTGGGATGGGATCAGGATGGGATCAGGATCAGGATCAGGATCAGGATCAGGATGGGATCAGGATCAGGATGGGATCAGGATCAGGATCAGGATCGGAATGGGATCAGGATCTGGATGGGATTGGGATCAGGATCGGGATGGGATCAGGATGGGATCAGGATCAGGATCGGGATCAGTATCAGGATCAGGATCAGGATAAGGATGGGATCAGGATCAGGATGGGATCAGGATCAGGATCGGGATGGGATCAGGATCAGGATCAGGATCTGGATCAGGATCAGGATCAGTATGGGATCAGGATCGGGATCAGGGTCGGGATGGGATCAGGATGGGATCAGGATCGGGATGGGATCAGGATCAGGATGGGATAAGGATCAGGATCAGGATCTGGATCAGGATGGGATCAGGATCAGGATGGGATCAGGATCAGGATCTGGATCAGGATCAGGATGGGATCAGGATGGGATCTGGATCGGGATCAGGATCTGGATGGGATCATGATCAGGATGGGATCAGGATCGGGATGGGATCAGGATCAGGATGGGATCAGAATCAGGATCTGGATCGGGATAGGATCAGGATCTGGATGGGGTCGGGATCAGGATGGGATCAGGATCGGGATGGGATCAGGATCAGGATCAGGATCGGGATGGGATCAGGATGGGATCAGGATCAGGATCAGGATCAGGATCAGGATGGGATCAGGATTGGATCAGGATCGGGATCAGGATCAGGATCAGGATAAGGATCAGGATCAGGATAAGGATGGGATCAGAATCAGGATCAGGATGGGATCAGGATCAGGATGGGATCAGGATGGGATCAGGATTGGGATGGGATCAGGATCAGGATGGGATCAGGATCAGGATCAGGATCAGGATCAGGATCAGGATCAGGATGGGATCAGGATTGGGATGGGATCAGGATCAGGATGGGATCAGGATCGTAATGGGATCAGGATCAGGATCGGGATGGGATCGGGATGGGATCAGGATAAGGATGGGATCAGAATCTGGATCAGGATCGGGATGGGATCGGGATGGGATCAGGATCAGGATCAGGATCAGGATCGGGATGGGATCGGGATGGGATCGGGATGGGATAAGGATCGGGATGGGATAAGGATGGGATCAGATCAGGATGGGATCAGGATGGGATCAGGATCAGGATCAGGATGGGATCAGGATCAGGATCAGGATGGGATCAGGATCAGGATCGGGATGGGATCAGGATCAGGATCAGGATCAGCATGGGATCAGGATCGGGATCGGGATCAGGATGGGATCAGGATTGGGATGGGATCAGGATCAGGATGGGATCAGGATCAGGTTCTGGATCAGGATCAGGATGGGATCAGGATCGGGATCAGGATCTGGATGGGATCAGGATCAGGATGGGATCAGGATCGGGATGGGATCACAATGGGATCAGGATCAGGATCAGGATGGGATCAGGATCAGGATGGGATCAGGATCAGGATCTGGATCGGGATGGGATCAGGATCAGGATCGGGATTTGGATTGGGATGGGATCAGGTTGGGATCAGGATCGGGATGGGAACTAGATGGATGGGTTTAGGATCAGGATGGTATCAGGATCGGGATCGGGATCAGGATCGGGATGGGATCAGGATGGGATCGGGATCGGGATCAGGATCAGGATCAGGATCAGGATCGGGATCGGGATCAGGATCGGGATGGGATCAGGATCAGGATCGGGATCAGGATCAGGATGGGATAAGGATGGGATCAGATCAGGATCAGGATCAGGATGGGATCAGGATCAGGATCAGGATCAGGATCAGGATGGGATAAGGATCAGGATGGGATCAGGATCAGGATCGGGATCGGGATCGGGATCTGGATCAGGATCAGGATGGGATCAGGATCGGAATCGGGATCAGGATGGGATCAGGATCGGGATGGGGATGGGATCAGGATCAGGATGGGATCAGGATCAGGGTGGGATCAGGATGGGATCAGGATAAGGATCAGGATCAGGATGGGATCAGGGTAAGGATTAGGATCAGGATGGGATCAGGATCAGGATCTGGATCGGATCAGGATCAGGATAAGGATCAGGATAGGATCAGAATCAGGATTGGGATGGGATCAGGATGGGATCAGGATCTGGATCTGGATCAGGATCAGTATGGGATCATGATCGGGATCATGATCGGGATGGGATCAGGATGGGATGGGATTAGGATCGGGATGGGATCAGGATGGGATCAAGATCAGGATCAGGATCAGGATGGGATCAAGATCAGGATGGGATCGGGATGGGATCAGGATCAGGATGGGATCTGGATAGGGATCGGGATGGGATCAGGATGGGATGGGATCTAGATGGATGGGATCAGGATCAGGATGGGATCGGGATCAGGATCAGGATTGCGATCGGGATCAGGATCGGGATTGGATAAGGATCAGGATCGGGATCATGTTCGGAATGGGATAAGGATGGGATCAGGATCAGGATCACGATGGGATCAGGATGGGATCAGGATCAGGATCAGGATGGGATAAGGATCAGGATGGGATCAGGATCGGGATGGGATCAGGATCAGGATCTGGATTAGGATCAGGATGGGATCAGGATTGGGATCGGGATGGGATCAGGATCGGAATTGGATCAGGATCAGGATGAGATCAGGATCAGGATGGGATCATGATCAGGGTGGGATCAGGATGGGATCAGGATCGGGATGGAATCGGCATGGGATCAGGATGGGATAAGGATCAGGATCAGAATGGGATCAGGATCTGGATCAGGATGGGATCAGGATGGGATCAGGATCGGGATGGGATTAGGATCTGGATGGGATCGGGATCGGGATGGGATCAGGATGGGATCAGGATCGGGATTTGGATTGTGATGGGATCAGGATGGGATCAGGATCAGATCAGGATCAGGATCAGGATCAGGATTGGGATGGGATCTAGATCTGGGTGGGATCGGGATCGGGATGAGATCAGGATGGGATCAGGATCAGGATCGGGATTTGGATTAGGATGGGATCTGGATCTGGATGGGATCAGTATCAATATCAGGATGGGATCAGGATCGGGATCAGGATCAGGATCAGGATGGGATCGGGATCAGGATCGGGATGGGATAAGGATCGGGATGGGATAAGGATGGGATCAGATCAGGATGGGATCAGGATCGGGATGGGATCAGGATAGAATCAGGATCGGGATGGGATCAGGATCAGGATGGGATCAGGATCAGGATCGGGATGGGATCAGGATGGGATCAGGATCAGATCAGGATCAGGATCAGGATCAGGATGGTGATGGGATCTGGATCTGGATGGGATCAGGATCAGGATCAGGATGGGATCAGGATCGGGATCGGGATCAGGATCAGGATGGGATCGGGATCGGGATCAGGATCGGGATGGGATAAGGATCGGGATGGGATAAGGATGGGATCAGATCAGGATGGGATCAGGATTGGGATGGGATCAGGATGGGATCAGGATAAGGATAGAATCAGGATCGGGATGGGATCAGGATCAGAATGGGATCAGGATCAGGATCGGGATGGGATCAGGATGGGATCAGGATCAGGATCAGGATGGGACCAGGATTGGATCAGGATCGGGATAAGGATAAGGATCAGGATCTGGATCAGGATAAGGATGGGATCAGGATCAGGATGGGATCAGGATCAGGATCAGGATCAGGATGGGATCAGGATGGGATCAGGATTGGGATGGGATCAGGATCAGGATGGGATCAGGATCGTAATGGGATCAGGATGAGGATCGGGATGGGATCGGGATGGGATCAGGATCAGGATGGGATCAGAATCAGGATCAGGATCAGGATGGGATCGGGATGGGATCAGGATCAGGATGGGATCAGGATCAGGATCAGAATCAGGATCGGGATGGGATCGGGATGGGATCAGAATCAGGATGGGATCAGGATCAGTATCAGGATCGGGATGGGATGGGATCGGATCAGGATCAGGATAAGGATCAGGATCGGGATGGGATCAGGATCAGTATCAGGATTAGGATCAGGATGGGATCAGGATCGGGATGGGATCAGGATGGGATCAGGATCGGGATGGGATCAGGATGGGATCAGGATCAGGATCAGGATGGGATCAAGATGGGATCAGGATCGGGATCAGGATAAGGATCAGGATCAGGATCAGGATCAGGATCTGGATCAGGATCAGGATCAGGATAAGGATAGGATCAGGATCAGGATGGGATCAGGATCAGGATCAGGATCAGGATCAGGATCAGAATCCAGATCAGTATGGGATCAGGATCAGGATGGGATCAGGATCAGGGTCAGAATCAGGATGCGATCTGGATGGGATCAGTATGGGATCAGGATAAGGATCAGGATCAGGATAGGATCAGGATCAGGATGGGATCGGGATCGGGATCGGGATCAGGATCAGGATCGGGATGGGATGAGGATGGGATCGGGATCAGGATCAGGATTGGGATCGGGATCAGGATCGGGATTGGATAAGGATCAGGATCAGGATCAGGATCAGGATCGGGATGGGATCAGGATGGGATCGGGATCAGGATCAGGATTGGGATCGGGATCAGGATCGGGATTGGATAAGGATCAGGATCGGGATCAGGATCGGGATGGGATAAGGATGGGATCAGGATCAGGATCAGGATGGGATCATGATGGGATCAGGATCAGGATGGGATCAGGATCAGGATGGGATCAGGATCGGGTTGGGATCAGGATCAGGATCTGGATCAGGATCAGGATGGCATCAGGATCGGGATCGGGATGGGATCAGGATCGGGATTGGATCAGGATCAGGATGAGATCAGGATCAGGATGGGATCAGGATCAGGGTGGGATCAGGATGGGATCAGGATCGGGATGCAATCGGCATGGGATCAGGATGGTATAAGGATCAGGATGGGATCAGGATCAGAATGGGATCAGGATCTGGATCAGGATGGGATCAGGATCTGGATCAGGATGGGATCAGGATCGGGATGGGATTAGGATCTGGATGGGATCGGGATCGGGATGGGATCAGGATGGGATCAGGATCGGGATTTGGATTGGGATGGGATCAGGATGTGATCAGGATCAGATCAAGATCAGGATCAGGATTGGGATGGGATCTGGATCTGGGTGGGATCGGGATCGGGATGAGATCAGGATGGGATCAGGATCAGGATCGGGATTTGGATTGGGATGGGATCAGGATGGGATCAGGATCAGATCAGGATCAGGATCAGGATGGGGATGGGATCTGGATCTGGATGGGATCAGGATTAGGATCAGGATAGGATCAGGATTGGGATCGGGATCAGGATCAGGATGGGATCGGGATCGGGATCGGGATCGGGATCAGGATCGGGATGGGATAAAGATCGGGATGGGATAAGGATGGGATCAGATCAGGATGGGATCAGGATCGGGATGGGATCAGGAAGGGATCAGGATCAGGATAGAATCAGGATCGGGATGGGATCAGGATCAGGATCAGGATCAGAATCGGGATGGGATCAGGATGGGATCAGGATCAGGATCAGGATCAGGATGGGATCAGGATTGGATCAGGATCGGGATCAGGATCAGGATCTGGATCAGGATAAGGATGGGATCAGGATCAGGATGGGATCAGGATCAGGATAGGATCAGGATCAGGATCAGGATCAGGATCAGGATGGGATCAGGATGGGATCAGGATTGGGATGGGATCAGGATCAAGATGGGATCAGGATCGTAATGGGATCAGGATGAGGATCGGGATGGGATCGGGATGGGATCAGGATCAAGATGGGATCAGGATCGTAATGGGATCAGGATGAGGATCGGGATGGGATCGGGATGGGATCAGGATCAGGATGGGATCAGGATCAGGATCAGGATCGGGATTGGATGGGATCGGATCAGGATCAGGATAAGGATCAGGATCGGGATGGGATCATGATCAGTATCAGGATCAGGATCAGGATGGGATCAGGATCGGGATGGGATCAGGATGGGATCAGGATGGGATCAGGATCGGGTTGGGATCAGGATGGGATCAGGATCAGGATCAGGATGGGATCAGGATGGGATCAGGATCGGGATCAGGATAAGGATCAGGATCAGGATCTGGATCAGGATCAGGATATGGATAGGATCAGGATCAGGATCAGGATGGGATCAGGATCAGGATCAGGATCCAGATCAGTATGGGATCAGGATCAGGATGGGATCAGGATCAGGGTCAGAATCAGGATGCGATCTGGATGGGATCAGTATGGGATCATTATTGGATCAGGATAAGGATCAGGATCAGGATGGGGATGGGATCTGGATCTGGATCTGGATGGGATCAGGATCAGGATCAGGATGGGATAAGGATCGGGATCGGGATCAGGATCAGGATGGGATCGGGATCGGGATCAGGATCGGGATGGGATAAGGATCGGGATGGGATAAGGATGGGATCAGATCAGGATGGGATCAGGATCGGGATGGGATCAGGATGGGATCAGGATCAGGATAGAATCAGGATCGGGATGGGATCAGGATCAGGATCAGGATCAGGATCAGAATCGGGATGGGATCAGGATGGGATCAGGATCAGGATCAGGATGGGATCAGGATTGGATCAGGATCGGGATCAGGATCAGGATCAGGATCAGGATCTGGATCAGGATAAGGATGGGATCAGGATCAGGATGGGATCAGGATCAGGATAAGGATCAGGATCAGGATGGGATCAGGATGGGATCAGGATTGGGATGGGATCAGGATCAGGATGGGATCAGGATCGTAATGGGATCAGGATGAGGATCGGGATGGGATCGGGATGGGATCAGGATCAGGATGGGATCAGAATCAGGATCAGGATCGGGATGGGATCGGGATGGGATCAGGATCAGGAAGGGATCAGGATCAGGATTCGAATCAGGATCGGGATGGGATCAGGATCAGGATCAGGATCGGGATGGGATGGGATCGGATCAGGATCAGGATAAGGATCAGGATCGGGATGGGATCATGATCAGTATCAGGATCAGGATCAGGATCAGGATGGGGATGGGATCTGGATCTGGATCTGGATGGGATCAGGATCAGGATCAGGATGGGATAAGGATCGGGATCGGGATCAGGATCAGGATGGGATCGGGATCGGGATCAGGATCGGGATGGGATAAGGATCGGGATGGGATAAGGATGGGATCAGATCAGGATGGGATCAGGATCGGGATGGGATCAGGATGGGATCAGGATCAGGATAGAATCAGGATCGGGATGGGATCAGGATCAGGATCAGGATCAGGATCAGAATCGGGATGGGATCAGGATGGGATCAGGATCAGGATCAGGATGGGATCAGGATTGGATCAGGATCGGGATCAGGATCAGGATCAGGATCAGGATCTGGATCAGGATAAGGATGGGATCAGGATCAGGATGGGATCAGGATCAGGATAAGGATCAGGATCAGGATGGGATCAGGATGGGATCAGGATTGGGATGGGATCAGGATCAGGATGGGATCAGGATCGTAATGGGATCAGGATGAGGATCGGGATGGGATCGGGATGGGATCAGGATCAGGATGGGATCAGAATCAGGATCAGGATCGGGATGGGATCGGGATGGGATCAGGATCAGGAAGGGATCAGGATCAGGATTCGAATCAGGATCGGGATGGGATCAGGATCAGGATCAGGATCGGGATGGGATGGGATCGGATCAGGATCAGGATAAGGATCAGGATCGGGATGGGATCATGATCAGTATCAGGATCAGGATCAGGATCAGGATGGAATCAGGATCGGGATGGGATCAGGATGGGATCAGGATGGGATCAGGATGGGATCAGGATCGGGTTGGGATCCTGATGGGATCAGGATCAGGATTAGGATGGGATCAGGATGGGATCAGGATCGGGATCAGGATAAGGATCAGGATCAGGATCTGGATCAGGATCAGGATAAGGATAGGATCAGGATCAGGATCAGGATGGGATCAGGATCAGGATCAGGATCCAGATCAGTATGGGATCAGGATCAGGATGGGATCAGGATCAGGGTCAGAATAAGGATGCGATCTGGATGGGATCAGTATGGGATCAGGATAAGGATCAGGATCAGGATCGGGATGGGATCAGGATGGGATCAGGATCAGGATGGGATCAGGATCGGGATCGGGATCAGGATCGGGATGGGATCAGGATGGGATCGGGATCAGGATCGGGATGGGATAAGGATGGGATCAGATCAGGATGGGATCAGGATGGGATCAGGATCAGGATCAGGATGGGATCAGGATCGGGATGGGATCAGGATCAGGATCTGGATCAGGATCAGGATGGGATCAGGATCGGGATTGGATCAGGATCAGGATGAGATCAGGATCAGGATGGGATCAGGATCAGGGTGGGATCAGGATGGGATAAGCATCAGGATGGGATCAGGATCAGAATGGGATCAGGATCTGGATCAGGATCTGGATCGGGATGGGATCAGGATCGGGATGGGATTAGGATCTGGATGGGATCGGGATCGGGATGGGATTAGGATGGGATCAGGATGGGATCAGGATCGGTATTTGGATTGGGATGGGATCAGGATGGGATCAGGATCAGATCAGGATCAGGATCAGGATTGGGATGGGATCTGGATTTGGGTGGGATCGGGATCGGGATGAGATCAGGATGGGATCAGGATCAGGATCGGGATTTGGATTGGGATGGGATCAGGATGGGGATGGGATCAGGATCTCGATCTGGATCTGGATGGGATCAGGATCAGGATCACGATCAGGATGGGATCAGGATCGGGATCGGGATCAGGATCAGGATGGGATCAGGATCGGGATTTGATAAGGATGGGATCAGATCAGGATGGGATCAGGATCGGGATGGGATCAGGATGGGATCAGGATCAGGATACAATCAGGATCGGGATGGGATCAGGATCAGGATGGGATCAGGATCAGGATCGGGATAGGATCAGGATGGGATCAGGATCAGGATCAGGATGGGATCAGGATTGGATCAGGATCGGGATCAGGATCAGGATCAGGATCTGGATCAGGATAAGGATGGGATCAGGATCAGGATGGGACCAGGATGGGATCAGGATCAGGATGGGATCAGGATCAGGATCAGGATCAGGATCAGGATGGGATCAGGATGGGATCAGGATTGGGATGGGATCAGGATCAGGATGGGATCAGGACCGTAATGGGATCAGGATGAGGATCGGGATGGGATCGGGATGGGATCAGGATCAGGATCGGATCAGAATCAGGATCAGGATCGGCATGGGATTTGAATGGGATCAGGATCAGGATGGGATCAGGATCAGGATCAGAATCAGGATCGGGATGGGATCGGGATGGGATCAGGATCAGGATCAGGATCGGGATGGGATGGGATCGGATCAGGATCAGGATCAGGATCAGGATCGGGATGGGATCAGGATCAGTATCAGGATCAGGATCAGGATGGGATCAGGATCGGGATGGGATCAGGATGGGATCAGGATCGGGATCAGGATGGGATCAGGATGGGATCAGGATCGGGATCAGGATAAGGATCAGGATCAGGATCAGGATCAGGATCTGGATCAGGATAAGGATAGGATCAGGATCAGGATCAGGATAAGGATCAGGATGGGATCAGGATCAGGATGGGATCAGGATCAGGATCAGGATCAGTATCCAGATCAGTATGGGATCAGGATCAGGATGGGATCAGGATCAGGGTCAGAATCAGGATACGATCTGGATGGGATCAGTATGGGATCAGGATAAGGATCAGGATCAGGATCAGGATCGGGATGGGATCAGGATGGGATCAGGATCAGGATCAGGATCAGAATCAGGATCAGGATAAGGATGGGATCAGGATCAGGATGAGATCAGGATCAGGATCAGGATCCGGATCAAGATGGGATCAGGATCAGGATGGGATCAGGATCAGGATGGGATTAGGATCGGGATGGGATCAGGATGGGATCAGGATCAGGATGGGATTAGGATCGGGATCGGGATCAGGATCAGGATCTGGATCAGGATCAGGATCAGGATAAGGATGGGATCAGGATCAGGATCAGGATCAGGATCGGGATCAGCGATCCTGAGATACGCCTCACCAACGCTTGAATTTCCTTCGGGATCAATAAAGTATCTATCTATCTATCTATCTATCTATCTATCTATCTATCTATCTATCTATCTATCTATCTATCTATCTATCTATCTATCTAATTAACTAACTAAGAGCCACTCGTTTTCCTGTTTATCCAGACTATCTATTGAAGCTAAACCTTACAGACTGAACCCTCTGTGTTTTCTCATCAATGTTACCTCCCTGTTGTCTCCTGATCTCAGTTAGCTCGTGTCTTCATTAACTTCCGCTGGATTGTTGGACCCAAACCTGTGAACCAAACCTGCGCATCCTGTCCGTCCTCCAGCTCACAACCACTACAACTCTCCCTGGAACCTCCCTGGAACCCACCTGGAACCCACCTGGAACCTCCCTGGAACCCACCTGGAACCTCCCTGGAACCCACCTGGAACCTCCCTGGAACCCACCTGGAACCCACCTGGAACCCACCTGGAACCCACCTGGAACCCACCTGGAACCTCCCTGGAACCCACCTGGAACCCACCTGGAACCCACCTGGAACCCACCTGGAACCTCCCTTGGACCCGAGCCCCCAGCTTCCTCTCACCTCTCCCTGGCGGACTTCCATCTCACCACCTGTAAGCGTCCTTTCACAACATCTTCCTGGCTAAAACATTCTGGAACTCACCTTCTCCACTTCCCACTGCAGAACCCAAATACCTCCGACCTCCTCACCAGCTGCCCCGGCGAGGGCAAAGAGACTCTTCAAACCATTTTGTATGATGAAATTTATTTACCATCTCATCCCTCCTGAGAGAATCCCTGCGTTTGGGTCAAATAACTGAAAGCACGACCGATGCTACCGACCCTAACCTGCTGTTTACCTGCTGTTAACCTGCTGTTTACCTGCTGTTAACCTGCTGTTAATCTGCTGTTAACCTGCCGTTAACCTGCTGTTTACCTGTTTACCTGCTGTTTACCTGCTGTTAACCTGCCGTTAACCTGCTGTTAACCTGCTGTTTACCTGCTGTTAACCTGCTGTTAATCTGCTGTTTACCTGTTTACCTGCTGTTTACCTGCTGTTAACCTGTTTACCTGCTGTTTACCTGCTGTTAACCTGCCGTTAACCTGCTGTTAACCTGCTGTTTACCTGCTGTTAACCTGCTGTTTACCTGTTAACCTGCTGTTAACCTGCTGTTAACCTGCTGTTTACCTGCTGTTAACCTGCTGTTAATCTGCTGTTAACCTGCCGTTAACCTGCTGTTTACCTGTTTACCTGCTGTTTACCTGCTGTTAACCTGCCGTTAACCTGCTGTTAACCTGCTGTTTACCTGCTGTTAACCTGCTGTTAATCTGCTGTTAACCTGCCGTTAACCTGCTGTTTACCTGTTAACCTGCTGTTTACCTGCTGTTTACCTGCTGTTAACCTGCTGTTAACCTGCTGTTTACCTGCTGTTTACCTACTGTTTACCTGCTGACAACCTGCTGTTAACCTGCTGTTTACCTGCTGACAACCTGCTGTTAACCTGCTGTTTACCTGCTGTTTACCTGTTAACCTGCTGTTAACCTGCTGTTAACCTGCTGTTTACCTGCTGTTTACCTGCTGTTTACCTACTGACAACCTGCTGTTAACCTGCCGTTAACCTGCTGTTAACCTGCTGTTTACCTACTGTTTACCTGCTGACAACCTGCTGTTAACCTGCCGTTAACCTGCTGTTTACCTGTTAACCTGCTGTTTACCTGCTGTTTACCTGCTGTTAACCTGCTGTTAACCTGCTGTTAACCTGCTGTTAACCTGCTGTTAACCTGCTGTTTACCTGCTGTTAACCTGCTGTTAATCTGCTGTTAACCTGCCGTTAACCTGCTGTTTACCTGTTAACCTGCTGTTTACCTGCCGTTAACCTGCTGTTTACCTTCTGTTAACCTGCTGTTTACCTGCTGTTTACCTGCTGTTAACCTGCTGTTAACCTGCTGTTTACCTGCTGTTTACCTACTGTTTACCTGCTGACAACCTGCTGTTAACCTGCTGTTTACCTGCTGTTTACCTGCTGTTAACCTGCTGTTTACCTGCTGTTTACCTGTTAACCTGCTGTTAACCTGCTGTTAACCTGCTGTTTACCTGCTGTTTACCTGCTGTTTACCTACTGTTTACCTGCTGACAACCTGCTGTTAACCTGCTGTTTACCTGTTAACCTGCTGTTTACCTGCTGTTAACCTGCTGTTAACCTACTGTTAACCTGCTGTTAACCTGCTGTTTACCTGTTAACCTGCTGTTAACCTGCTGACAACCTGCTGTTAACCTGCTGTTAACCTGCTGTTTACCTGTTAACCTGCTGTTAACCTGCTGACAACCTGCTGTTAACCTGCTGTTTACCTGCTGTTTACCTGCTGTTAACCTGCTGTTAACCTGCTGTTTACCTACTGTTTACCTGCTGACAACCTGCTGTTAACCTGCTGTTTACCTGCTGTTTACCTGCTGTTTACCTGCTGTTTACCTGCTGACAACCTGCTGTTAACCTGCTGTTTACCTGCTGTTTACCTGTAAACCTTCTGTTAACCTGCTGTTAACCTGCTGTTTACCTGCTGTTTACCTGCTGACAACCTGCTGTTAACCTGCTGTTTACCTACTGTTTACCTGCTGACAACCTGCTGTTAACCTGCTGTTTACCTGTTAACCTGCTGTTTACCTGCTGTTTACCTGCTGTTAACCTGCCGTTAACCTGCTGTTTACCTGTTAACCTGCTGTTAACCTGCTGTTAACCTGCTGTTAACCTGCTGTTAACCTACTGTTAACCTGCTGTTAACCTGCTGTTTACCTGTTAACCTGCTGTTTACCTGCTGACAACCTGCTGTTAACCTGCTGTTAACCTGCTGTTAACCTGCTGTTTACCTGCTGTTAACCTGCTGTTAATCTGCTGTTAACCTGCCGTTAACCTGCTGTTTACCTGTTAACCTGCTGTTTACCTGCTGTTTACCTGCTGTTTACCTGCTGTTAACCTGCTGTTAACCTGCTGTTTACCTGCTGTTTACCTGCTGTTTACCTGCTCTTTACCTGTTAACCTGCTGTTTACCTGCTGACAACCTGCTGTTAATCTGCCGTTAACCTGCTGTTAACCTGCTGTTAACCTACTGTTTACCTGCTGACAACCTGCTGTTAACCTGCTGTTTACCTGTTAACCTGCTGTTTACCTGTTGACAACCTGCTGTTAACCTGCTGTTTACCTGCTTTTTACCTGCTGTTAACCTGCTGTTTACCTGCTGTTAACCTGCTGTTAACCTGCTGTTTACCTGCTGTTTACCTGCTGTTAACCTGCCGTTAACCTGCTGTTTACCTGCTTTTTACCTGCTGTTAACCTGCTGTTTACCTGCTGTTTACCTGCTGTTAACCTGCTGTTTACCTGCTTGTTACCTGCTGTTAACCTGCTGTTTACCTGCTGTTTACCTGCTGTTAACCTGCCGTTAACCTGCTGTTTACCTGTTAACCTGCTGTTAACCTGCTGTTAACCTGCTGTTAACCTACTGTTTACCTGCTGACAACCTGCTGTTAACCTGCTGTTAACCTGCTGTTAACCTACTGTTTACCTGCTGACAACCTGCTGTTAACCTGCTGTTTACCTGCTTTTTACCTGCTGTTAACCTGCTGTTTACCTGCTGTTAACCTGCTGTTAACCTGCTGTTTACCTGCTGTTAACCTGCTGTTTACCTGCTGTTAACCTGCTGTTAACCTGCTTTTTACCTGCTGTTTACCTGCTGTTAACCTGCTGTTTACCTGCTGTTAACCTGCTGTTAACCTGCTGTTTACCTGCTGTTAACCTGCTGTTTACCTGATTTTTACCTGCTGTTAACCTGCTGTTTACCTGCTGACAACCTGCTGTTAACCTGCTGTTAACCTGCTGTTAACCTGCTGTTAACCTGCTGTTAACCTGCTGTTTACCTGTTAACCTGCTGTTTACCTGCTGTTAAGCTGCTGTTAACCTGCTGTTTACCTGGTGTTAACCTGCTGTTAACCTGCTGTTAAGCTGCTGTTAAGCTGCTGTTAACCTGCTGTTAACCTGCTGTTTACCTGCTGTTAACCTGCTGTTTACCTGCTGTTAACCTGCTGTTTACCTGCTTTTTACCTGCTGTTAACCTGCTGTTTACCTGCTGTTAACCTGCTGTTTACCTGCTGTTAACCTGCTGTTTACCTGCTGTTTACCTGCTGTTAACCTGCTGTTTACCTGCTGACAACCTGCTGTTAACCTGCTGTAAACCTGCTGTTAACCTGCTGTTAACCTGCTGTTTACCTGCTGTTTACCTGCTGTTAACCTGCTGTTAACCTGCTGTTTACCTGTTAACCTGCTGTTTACCTGCTGTTAAGCTGCTGTTAACCTGCTGTTTACCTGGTGTTAACCTGCTGTTAACCTGCTGTTAAGCTGCTGTTAAGCTGCTGTTAACCTGCTGTTAACCTGCTGTTTACCTGCTGTTAACCTGCTGTTTACCTGCTGTTAACCTGCTGTTTACCTGCTGTTTACCTGCTGTTTACCTTCTGTTAACCTGCTGTTTACCTACTGTTAACCTGCTGTTAACCTGCTGTTAACCTGCTGTTTACCTGTTAACCTGCTCTTTACCTGCTGTTAACCTGCTGTTAACCTGCTGTTAACCTGCTGTTAACCTGTTGTTTACCTGCTGTTTACCTGCTGTTAACCTGCTGTTAACCTGCTGTTAACCTGCTGTTAACCTGCTGTTTACCTGTTAACCTGCTGTTTACCTGCTGTTAACCTGCTGTTAACCTGCTGTTTACCTGTTAACCTGCTGTTAACCTGCTGTTTACCTGCTGTTAACCTGCTGTTTACCTTCTGTTAACCTGCTGTTAACCTGCTGTTTACCTGCTGTTTACCTGCTGTTAAGCTGCTGTTAACCTGCTGTTAACCTGCTGTTTACCTGCTGTTAACCTGCTGTTAACCTGCTGTTAACCTGCTGTTAACCTGCTGTTAACCTGTTAACCTGCTGTTAACCTGCTGTTTACCTTCTGTTAACCTGCTGTTTACCTGCTGTTTACCTGCTGTTTACCTGCTGTTTACCTGCTGTTAACCTGCTGTTTACCTGTTAACCTGCTGTTAACCTGCTGTTTACCTGTTAACCTGCTGTTAACCTGCTGTTTACCTGCTGTTAACCTGCTGTTAACCTGCTGTTAACCTGCTGTTTACCTGTTAACCTGCTGTTAACCTGCTGTTAACCTGCTGTTTACCTGCTGTTAACCTGCTGTTAACCTGCTGTTAACCTGCTGTTAACCTGCTGTTAACCTGTTAACCTGCTGTTAACCTGCTGTTTACCTTCTGTTAACCTGCTGTTTACCTGCTGTTTACCTGCTGTTAACCTGCTGTTTACCTGCTGTTTACCTGCTGTTTACCTGCTGTTTACCTGCTGTTTACCTTCTGTTAACCTGCTGTTAACCTGCTGTTTACCTGCTGTTTACCTGCTGTTAAGCTGCTGTTAACCTGCTGTTAACCTGCTGTTTACCTTCTGTTAACCTGCTGTTAACCTGCTGTTTACCTGCTGTTAACCTGCTGTTTACCTGCTGTTAACCTGCTGTTTACCTTCTGTTAACCTGCTGTTAACCTGCTGTTTACCTGCTGTTTACCTGCTGTTAAGCTGCTGTTAACCTGCTGTTAACCTGCTGTTTACCTGCTGTTAACCTGCTGTTAACCTGCTTTTTACCTGCTGTTAACCTGTTAATCTGCTGTTAACCTGCTGTTAACCTGCTGTTTACCTGCTGTTAACCTGCTGTTAACCTGCTGTTAACCTGCTGTTAACCTGTTAACCTGCTGTTAACCTGCTGTTTACCTTCTGTTAACCTGCTGTTTACCTGCTGTTTACCTGCTGTTAACCTGCTGTTTACCTGCTGTTTACCTGCTGTTAACCTGCTGTTAACCTGCTGTTTACCTGCTGTTAACCTGCTTTTAACCTGCTGTTAACCTGCTGTTAACCTGCTGTTTACCTGTTAACCTGCTGTTTACCTTCTGTTAACCTGCTGTTTACCTGCTGTTTACCTGCTGTTAACCTGCTGTTAACCTGCTGTTAACCTGCTGTTTACCTGTTAACCTGCTGTTAACCTGCTGTTTACCTGCTGTTTACCTGCTGTTAACCTGCTGTTTACCTGCTGTTTACCTGCTGTTAACCTGCTGTTTACCTGCTGTTAACCTGCTGTTAACCTGCTGTTTACCTGCTGTTTACCTGCTGTTAACCTGCTGTTAACCTGCTGTTTACCTGCTGTTAACCTGCTGTTTACCTGCTGTTAACCTGCTGTTAACCTGCTGTTAACCTGCTGTTAACCTGCTTTTTACCTGCTGTTAACCTGCTGTTAACCTGCTGTTTACCTGTTAACCTGCTGTTAACCTGCTGTTTACCTGCTGTTAACCTGCTGTTAACCTGCTGTTTACCTGTTAACCTGCTGTTAACCTGCTGTTTACCTGCTGTTTACCTGCTGTTAACCTGCTGTTTACCTGCTGTTAACCTGCTGTTAACCTGCTGTTTACCTGCTGTTAACCTGCTGTTTACCTGCTGTTAACCTGCTGTTAACCTGCTTTTTACCTGCTGTTTACCTGCCGTTTACCTGCTGTTAATCTGCTTAAAACTATGAAATGCATCCATTTTCTCTCCCTGCTTTATTCTGGTAGATCCAGATGTTACTGAGACGGAGAAGGAAGGATTCCCAGATTTCCCGTTGCATCCTGCAGCAGATGGCTGGGAGTGCCTGTACAGGCGTTGAAGGGTTAAATAAAGGTAATTAAAAGCTGAAGTATTCAGGATCCTTAACTTCAGTTCATCCTGAAGGTTCGTCCCCACAGAACGTTTACAGAAACCCTGCCAGCCTGTGAGGAGGATAAAGAATAAAGAATAAAGAACAGATAATAAAGAATAAAGAATACAGAATAAAGAACTGAGTCAGGATGAAGTGAGCAGCAGCAGGTCAGAGGAAGGAGGTGTAACAGTCCTGCTGTGGTTCCTCGTCCTTCGTCATATTTCTGCACCGCAGCTTCTTTTTCCCGTCACTCACACTTCCTCCTTCCTGCCCGTAAGTTCCCTCTTTTCTAACCCCCCCCACCCATACTGATGTTACCCCCCCACACACTGATGTTACCCCCCCACACACACCCATACTGATGTTACCCCCCCACACACTGATGTTACCCCCCCACACACACCCATACTGATGTTACCCCCCCACACACACCCACACTGATGTTACCCCCCACCCCCACTGATGTTACCCCCCCACACACACTGATGTTACCCCCCCACACACACCCACACTGATGTTACCCCCCACCCCCACTGATGTTACCCCTCCCACACACACCCATACTGATGTTACCCCCCCACACACACTGATGTTACCCCCCCACACACACACCCACATTGATGTTACCCCCACCCCCACTGATGTTACCCCCCCACACACTGATGTTACCCCCCCACCATCTCCAGGAATTACCCCCCCTCTGCAGGGAACGTGCAGGTTTGATTTCTGACGTAAAGACAAAATGCTTTAACTTAAAGGAGGAGTTTCCGGTTTCCATGGAAACACTTTACTTTTTGTGGAGTTATTGATCGGGTGCATACATACTGCATACTATATAATGCATACTACATTGCTACATACTGCATACTATATACTGCATACTACATGCTACATACTACATGCTACATACTATATACTGCATACTACATTGCTACATACTGCATACTATATACTGCATACTACATGCTACATTCTACATGCTACATACTATATACTGCATACTACATGCTACATTCTACATGCTACATACTATATACTGCATACTACATGCTACATTCTACATGCTACATACTATATACTGCATACTACATGCTACATACTATATACTGCATACTACATGCTACATGCTACATGCTACATACTACATAATACATACTGCATACTATATACTACATACTACATGCTGCATACTACATGCTGCATACTACATACTGCATGCTACTTAATACATACTGCATACTGCATACTGCATGCTACATTCTACATGCTACATACTATATACTGCATACTACATGCTACATACTATATACTGCATACTACATGCTACATACTACATGCTACATACTATATACTGCATACTACATGCTACATACTACATGCTACATACTACATGCTACATACTATATACTGCATACTACATACTACATGCTGCATGCTGCATGCTACATACTACATACAACATACTTGCAAACGGCATTCTCATCGATCAGACAGTATGCAGAGCGTTTACCCACAATGCATTTGGCTCCTGCCCGAGCCGAAATCAGCCGGTCTGAAGCTGATTTCCCTTAAGCTCTAAACTCTGTAAACTTTAGCAACATTTGAAACATTTTCAGGAGAGAAAGTAGTCGTTTAGATCCCCAACGTGTTGAAAACCTGAAAAAATACCGGCTGTTTACAATTTTGTTCCCACGAAATTCGGCGCTACTAAAGCTAGCCGCAGTGAGCTAACGCACTTCCAGTTATTTTCACAAAATAAAATACCCGTTGCCTTTTATCATAGGGAAAGCCATTACCATACAATTGGTGCTTTTGTTTTGAAAACAGGAAGTGAACCTACCCTCGTTGTAACTAGCTTGAAACTGCCGTTTTGACAGGAAATGACAATCGACGTCACGTTACGTTGCATCTTGGGTAGTTTGAGTATGAGTAGTAACCTCATGATGCATACCCAACATTTAGGAGAATCTAGTATGCATCCGGGAACTTCTGCTTACTCAAACTCGCATACTAACTCAAAAAGTTAGTAGCATACTCGCATTTAATGCAAACTGATCTAAATATCCTCTGAAGGACGCCGACTTTCACCAAACTGTTATCGGGGAGTAGATGAAGGTGTTTTATGAGTTTGGGAGGCAGAGCCTTCAGTTATCAGGCCCCTCTCTGTGGAACCAGCTGCCAGTTTGGGAGGCAGAGCCTTCAGTTATCAGGCCCCTCTCTGTGGAACCAGCTGCCAGTTTGGGAGGCAGAGCCTTCAGTCATCAGGCCCCTCTCTGTGGAACCAGCTGCCAGTTTGGGAGGCAGAGCCTTCAGTCATCAGGCCCCTCTCTGTGGAACCAGCTGCCAGTTTGGGAGGCAGAGCCTTCAGTTATCAGGCCCCTCTCTGTGGAACCAGCTGCCAGTTTGGGAGGCAGAGCCTTCAGTTATCAGGCCCCTCTCTGTGGAACCAGCTGCCAGTTTGGGAGGCAGAGCCTTCAGTCATCAGGCCCCTCTCTGTGGAACCAGCTGCCAGTTTGGGAGGCAGAGCCTTCAGTTATCAGGCCCCTCTCTGTGGAACCAGCTGCCAGTTTGGGAGGCAGAGCCTTCAGTCATCAGGCCCCTCTCTGTGGAACCAGCTGCCAGTTTGGGAGTCCACAGCCTCTCTGAACACACTCAGATGTTTTCATGTCCCTTATTCTGTGTTGGTTCAGGTGAACTTTCTCAGAATTGTGTTTGGTGGTGACTCAGGGATCCAAAGTAGGAAGTGTGCTACTCATGTGAGGCATGCTGGGATACACCCAGCGCTGTCAAAGGGTCATTTCTCAGCGTTCTGCCAACGTTACCAAAAAGTCCAACATGTTGCGTAACCCTAACCGGCACTCGACAGAGCACCAGCGTCCTTCCCTGTGAGAAAATTAAAAAACATGCCTCAAAGAGGCGACCGCAACATCTGCCACAGTCTTCAGCGAGGATAGGCCCCGCCCCTTTGTTAGCATTTAGCGTTAGCACTCGGGTTGTCTGCCACCATGAACGCTGAGCTGGTAAACTACCTGTGCTGCTGCTGTTAATCACACAGATTCTGAGTTATTTCCACGTCTTCCCTCATTTTGACCTGCGAGCTACATGTTCCCCAAAGCTTTAAACAGGCTCCCAGCAGATCAAACCTGTTTTTGTTTTTTATTA
Source organism: Odontesthes bonariensis (assembly GCF_027942865.1). NCBI lineage: Eukaryota > Metazoa > Chordata > Actinopteri > Atheriniformes > Atherinopsidae > Odontesthes > Odontesthes bonariensis. The sequence continues at coordinate 47,451,948 of NC_134506.1, read as the reverse complement.
TTATTTTTTGGGGCTTTTTATGCCTTTAATGGAAAGTTCAGAGACAGGAAGCAGGGGGCAAAGAGAGGGGGAACAACACGCAGCACAGGGCTGCCTGATGCGGGACTCAAACCGGGGCCAGTTGCAGCGAGGACTATAGCTTCTGTACATGGAGCGCCTGCTCAGCCCACTACGCCACCGACTGCCCCAAACCTTGTTGGGGGACCACCCCAACAAGGTTTGGTGGATGACCAGAGCCTGGATGAGCACCTGTGCTGCCTTGGTGAGGAAGGGGCGAATCCTCCGGATGTTGGAGAGGAGGAATCGGCAGGAACGGGTCACTGATGCCATGTTTGGGGAGAACGACAGTTGGTCGTCCAGGGTCACACCCAGATTCCTCACGGTCCGAGCTGACGTCACCACGGAGACGTCCATGGTGATGGCCAGGTCTCTGAACGGGCAGCCCTTCCCCGGGAGAAACACCAGCTCAGTCTCAGGTTGAACTTAAGGTGGAGCATCCACATCCACCCCGAGATGTCTGCCAGGCACGCAGCAATGCCTCCACTGGGGTGGTCCCCCAACAAGGTTTGGCCTCCTGCGGCTGGAGGCTGGGGCAGGAGGACGGGACGGGGCAGGGCTGTTTCCCTTCGCTCTGGGGATAAATGCCCACCATTAGAGACGGGGGCCGCTCAGACGACACTCCCCCACATCAGTAAAAGTCGTGTTAATGCACTGATGCTGCACACTCATCACCCTGCAGACAGTTCCAGGCTGCGGGGGGCACAGAGGAAGAGAACCCTCCAAGTGAAGAGGCTGGAATCTGAAGAGGCCCGACAGGAAACAGGAGGCTGTGGATGATTTAATCAGAGAGAAGTGATCCTGCTGGTTATCATGGAGTAAAAGAGTCAGACGGGAACAAAACAAGTTCATGTTGCTGTGGAACCACAGAATGATCCAAACTGAACAAGAAGTCCAGTTTCCTGTGAGAGAGAGAAGCCAAAAAAAGTCAAATGTTTGAGGAGAGTTTCAGGGTCGAACCAGAGAACGTTCCCTCGCTGGTTTCTGCTCAGGCTGGGAAAGGTTCTGATGGACCAGATGCTCTGATGGACCTCTGAACCTTTTACAAGAAGAGAGTCCTTCATGTGAATAAAATGTTCTGACTGAGTGGGTCTGATCTGCTGCTGTTTGTACAGGCAGAAACCTCTGGAACTTCTGGAACCTCTGGAACCTCTGGAACTTCTGGAACCTCTGGAACTTCTGGAACCTCTGGAACCTCTGGAACCAACAAAAGAATGAAAACCTTAAAACCAGGTGGAATTCATCACCTCTGCTTCAGCCGCCACTCCTGAGGGTCGGAGCGCTGCGTCAACCGGAGGCTGGAGGCCCGGCGTGTCACGCCCATGGGATTTCTCTCCATGTTTTTAGTTTGGTGTTTTATGTGTTAATCGTGTCTTGGTTTTTAAGTCCATGTTTAGTTGTTAGTTTTGCCATGTTTTAGTTTTGCCTCATGCCTTAGTTTTCTAGTCCAGGTCCAGTATTTTCCCATAGTTTCTGATGCTTTGCCATCACCTTCATTCACTTCACCTGTTTTTCTCCTCAGCTGCACTCACAGTATTTAGTTTCCAGGTTTCCTCATTGTGTTTGCCAGATCATACCCGTCAACATCCCTCATGCCACGCTGAGTTAAGTATTTATCCATGCTATGTCAAGCCTTTTGTTTTGTTTTGTCGCAATTATAATCCAAGTATTTATTCCACAGTTTAAGTTTTTTGATATCCGGCTCAGCCGCGCCGCGCTTTGTTTCTTGTGAATAAAAGGCAAAACTTGGCCTTTTTACATCTGAGTCCGCATCCGTGTCCTACCACCCCTCCCTGACACGGTGCCTGGCTGCGGCTGAAGGCCGGAGGTCCGGCGCCTGGCTGAGGCCCGAAGGCTGGAGGCTGGAGGCTGGAGGCTGGAGGCTGGAGGCTGGAGGCTGGAGGCTGGAGGCTGGAGGCTGGAGGCTGGAGGCTGGAGGCTGGAGGCTGGAGGCTGGAGGCTCGCTGCGGCTGCCTCACAGATGAGGAGGGATGTTGTTTTGATATGAAAGAGGAGAGAGTGACAAAGGAAGAAGAGGAGGGCCAGACTGGGCCAGCTGGGAAAAAGCTCCTCTGAGCTCCTGAGGAGGTTCTGACGGCTCGCCACAAATCACCAACTATTTACAATCCCTCCAAAACAAACCAGAAAATAACTTCCCCGAAGTCCAAGAGCAGGACAAACCTCCTCTGCAGCAGGAAAACAAAGGCTGTGTTTACCGAGCGGACAAACACAGACGGACGCAGTCGCCTCCTTAAACAAAGACACGAAGACGGACGAGTGAGACGAATGATGCGGCTCTCATTACCGTCTGGAAACTTTCTCCTGCACACCAAAGTCACAGGAAAAGCTTTCGCTTCAGGGGAAACCGGGTCCAGTGGAGCCTGTTTGTGAGCCGGATCACTGACTCTGACTTTAAACACAGAGAGGAGGATGCACTATTAAACTGACCGCAGAGCCACCAAACCTGCAGCTCAGCACACATTTGACTTGAACAAAGAGTTAAAGAAAGAGGCACTAAGACTCACTGTGGCTGCAAAGCATTTATTTCTTCTAAAGAAGAGCAATCTTGATGCCACAGTACTGAACAACTACCGGCCCATATCAAACCTGCCATTCTTAGGCAAAGTCCTAGAAAAAGTTGTATACCAACAGCTTAGTGACTTTCTCCTGTCTAACAATGCTTTTGATACTTTCCAATCAGGCTTTAGGCCCCACCACAGCACTGAGACAGCTCTGATCAAGGTGACAAACGACATCCGCCTGAACACAGATGCAAGTAGAGTCACAGTCTTAGTTCTGCTGGACCTGAGTGCTGCCTTTGACACAGTTGACCATGCGATCTTATTACAGAGGTTAGAAGACTGGGTGGGAATCTCTGGTCGTGCTTTAAACTGGTTCAAGTCCTATCTGGAGGACAGGAAATATTTTGTTGAAATTGGTAACTGTGTCTCAGACCAAATGGCTATGACCTGTGGGGTTCCCCAGGGGTCAATCCTGGGACCCGTATTGTTCAATCTGTACATGCTTCCACTAGGCCAGCTAATACGCAGCTATAATGTGTCCTACCACAACTATGCAGATGACACTCAGACCTACGTGTCACTGACGGCAGGAGAACACGGGCCTGTAGATACACTGTGTCGCTGCATCGAACAGATCAGTGTGTGGATGCAAAACAATTTCCTCCAGCTAAACTCAGACAAAACTGAAATCATTGTCTGTGGCCCACAGAAACAAAGAGAAAGTGTTATCAGTCACCTTGAGACTCTCTCTCTAAAACCTGACTATCAAGTTAGAAATCTCGGGGTAATATTGGACAGACCTGAACTTTAACAGCCACATTAAATCTGTAACATCAGCAGCTTTTTACCATCTAAAAAACATTGCCAGAATCAAAGGAATAGTGTCTAAAGCAGACTTAGAGAGACTGATCCATGCGTTTGTCTCCAGCAGGTTAGACTACTGTAACGGCCTGCTCACTGGGCTCTAAACGGGCTGTAAGACAGCTGCAGTACATCCAGAACGCTGCTGCTCGAGTCCTGACCAGAACCAGGAAATACCACCATATTAGTCCAGTGCTCAGGTCTCTGCACTGGCTTCCTGTCGCTCAGAGAATAGACTTTAAAACAGCTCTGCTTGTGTACAAGTCTCTTCACGGTCAAGCGCCAAAGTACATCTCTGACATGTTAGAGCCATATGAACCAACTCGGGCTCTGAGAACCTCAGGGAGGGGTCTGCTGCCCCAGGGAGGGGTCTCCTGCCTCAGGGAGGGGTCTGCTGCCCCAGGGAGGGGTCTCCTGCCCCAGGGAGGGGTCTCCTGCCCCAGGGAGGGGCCTCCTGCTGGTGCCCAGAGTCAGGACTAAACAAGGTGAGGCTGCGTTTCAGTTTTATGCCCCTAAAATCTGGAACAGTCTTCCAGAAGATGTGAGACAGGCCTCAACTCTGACAATGTTTAAATCCAGGCTGAAAACAGTTCTGTTTAGCTGTGCATGTGACACCTGAAAGTATTTTATCTGCACTCTTCACTTTTTAATTACTTAATGATTATTTTAATGGGTTTTAAATTTCTTTCTTTTTTAATTTCTTTCTTTTCTTTTTTTCATTCCTTTTTAATGGTTTTATTGCCTTCTTGTGATTTTATGTAGCTGTAAAGCACTTTGAATTGCCCTGTGTATGAATTGTGCTCTATAAATAAAATTGCCTTGCCTTGCCTTGCCTTGCCTATTTTATTTATTTATCAGCAAACATCCCTCCTGAGCTTCACCTCCTCACTCCCAGCTGGGATGGTGGACATGGACCTGTGGCCGTCCTCCACCTGAACGACTTCTTCCTCCTGATGTTTGCTGTTGGTATTAAAGCAAGTCTAAGCAAGCCTAAGCTGGACCCCTGTGACCTCTGACCCCTCAGACGGCGCTGCATCCAGAACCCTCATTCATCAACAGCTGATAGAAGCACACGGACGAGGGATTACTGTGGGAAACCTTTGTCCAGCACCACGAACCAGAGTTCCATTCCCAGCCTTTACTGTGCAGAGAAGAACCCTGATGTTAGTCTGATGTTAGCCTGATGTTAGCCTGGTGTTAGCCTGATGTTGGCCTGATGTTAACCTGATGTTAGCCTGATGTTAGCCTGATGTTAGCCTGGTGTTGGCCTGATGTTAGCCTGGTGTTAGCCTGATGTTAGCCTGATGTTAGCCTGATGTTAGCCTGGTGTTGGCCTGATGTTAACCTGATGTTAGCCTGGTGTTAGCCTGATGTTAGCCTGGTGTTAGCCTGATGTTAGCCTGATGTTAGCCTGGTGTTAGCCTGGTGTTGGCCTGATGTTAACCTGATGTTAACCTGATGTTAGCCTGGTGTTAGCCTGGTGTTAGCCAGATGTTAGCCTGGTGTTAGCCTGATGTTAGCCTGATGTTAGCCTGATGTTAGCCTGGTGTTAGCCTGGTGTTAGCCTGATGTTAGCCTGATGTTAGCCTGATGTTAGCCTGGTGTTGGCCTGATGTTAACCTAATGTTAACCTAATGTTAGCCTGGTGTTAGCCTGATGTTAGCCTGATGTTAACCTGATGTCAGCCTGCTGTTAGCCTGATCGCTAACAAAATATGTTTCAAACGGATGAAACGATGTTTGTTAACGATGTTTGTTAACGATGTTTGTCAACGACGTTTGTTAACGATGTTTGTTAAAGTTTGAAACAATGTTTGTTAACGATGTTTGTTAAAGCTTGAAACAATGTTTGTTAACGACGTTTGTTAACGACGTTTGTTAACGTTTGAAACTGTGTTTGTTAACGATGTTTGTTAACGATGTTTGTTAACGACGTTTGTTAACATATGAAACGATGTTTGTTAATGATGTTTGTTAACGGATGAAACGATGTTTGTTAATGATGTTTGTTAACGTTTGAAACGATGTTTGTTAACGATGTTTGTTAACGGATGAAACGATGTTTGTTAACGACGTTTGTTAACGACGTTTGTTAACGTTTGAAACTGTGTTTGTTAACGATGTTTGTTAACGATGTTTGTTAACGGCGTTTGTTAACGTATGAAACGATGTTTGTTAATGATGTTTGTTAACGAATGAAACGATGTTTGTTAATGATGTTTGTTAACGTTTGAAACGATGTTTGTTAACGATGTTTGTTAACGGATGAAACGATGTTTGTTAACGGCGTTTGTTAACGTTTGAAACGATGTTTAACGGATGAAACGATGTTTTTTAACGATGTTTGTTAACGTTTGAAACAATGTTTGTTAATGGATGAAACGATGTTTGTTAACGATGTTTGTTAACGTTTGAAACAATGTTTGTTAACGGATGAAACGATATTTGTTAATGGATGAAACGATGTTAGTTAACGATGTTTGTTAACGTTTGAAACGAGTTTGTTAACGATGTTTGTTAACGACGTTTGTTAACGGATGAAACGATGTTTGTTAATGGATGAAACGATGTTAGTTAACGATGTTTGTTAACGTTTGAAACGATGTTTGTTAACGATGTTTGTTAACGTTTGAAACGATGTTTGTTAATGATGTTTGTTAACGACGTTTGTTAACGGATGAAACGATGTTTGTTAACGTTTGAAACGATGTTTAACGGATGAAACGATGTTTCTTAACGATGTTTGTTAACGTTTGAAACAATGTTTGTTAATGGATGAAACGATGTTTGTTAACGATGTTTGTTAACGTTTGAAACAATGTTTGTTAACGGATGAAACGATATTTGTTAATGGATGAAACGATGTTAGTTAACAATGTTTGTTAACGTTTGAAACGAGTTTGTTAACGATGTTTGTTAACGACGTTTGTTAACGGATGAAACGATGTTTGTTAATGGATGAAACGATGTTAGTTAACGATGTTTGTTAACGTTTGAAACGATGTTTGTTAACGATGTTTGTTAACGTTTGAAACGATGTTTAACGGATGAAACGATGTTTGTTAACGATGTTTGTTAACAATGTTTGTTAACAATGTTTGTTAACGTTTGAAACGATGTTTGTTAACGATGTTTGTTAACGATGTTTGTTAACGATGTTTGTTAACGTTTGAAACAATGTTTTTTAACGGATGAAACGATGTTTGTTAACGATGTTTGTTAACGTTTGAAACGATGTTTATTAACGGATGAAACGATATTTGTTAATGGATGAAACGATGTTAGTTAACGATGTTTGTTAACATTTGAAACAATGTTTGTTAACGATGTTTGTTAACGTTTGAAACGATGTTTAACGGATGAAACGATGTTTGTTAACGATGTTTGTTAACGATGTTTGTTAACGATGTTTGTTAACAATGTTTGTTAACGTTTGAAACGATGTTTGTTAACGATGTTTGTTAACGATGTTTGTTAACGATGTTTGTTAACAATGTTTGTTAACGTTTGAAACGATGTTTGAAACGATGTTTGTTAACGATGTTTGTTAACGATGTTTGTTAACGTTTGAAACAATGTTTGTTAACTGATGAAACGATGTTTGTTAATTGATGAAACGATGTTTGTTAACGATGTTTGTTAACGATGTTTGTTAACGATGTTTGTTAACGTTTGAAACAATGTTTGTTAACGGATGAAACGATGTTTGTTAACGATGTTTGTTAACGGATGAAACGATATTTGTTAATGGATGAAACGATGTTAGTTAACGATGTTTGTTAACGTTTGAAACGATGTTTGTTAACGATGTTTTTTAACGACGTTTGTTAACGGATGAAACGATGTTTGTTAACGATGTTTGTTAACGGATGAAACAATGTTTGTTAACAATGTTTTATAACGATGTTTGTTAACGATGTTTGTTAACATTTGAAACGATGTTTGTTAATGATGTTTGTTAACGACGTTTGTTAACGGATGAAACGATGTTTGTTAACAACGTTTGAAACGATGTTTGTTAACGATGTTTGTTAACGATGTTTGTTAACGATGTTTGTTAACGTTTGAAACAATGTTTGTTAATGGATGAAACAATATTTGTTAATGGATGAAACGATGTTAGTTAACGATGTTTGTTAACGTTTGAAACGAGTTTGTTAACGATGTTTGTTAACGACGTTTGTTAACGGATGAAACGATGTTTGTTAATGGATGAAACAATGTTTGTCAACGATGTTTGTTAACGTTTGAATCGAAGTTTAACGGATGAAACGATGTTTGTTAACGATGTTTGTTAACGTTTGAAACGATGTTTTTTAACGATGTTTTTTAACGATGTTTGTTAACGATGTTTGTTAACGTTTGAAACAATGTTTGTTAACGGATGAAACGATGTCTGTTAATGGATGAAACGATGTTTGTTAACGATGTTTGTTAACGTTTGAAACGATGTTTGTTAACGTTTGAAACAATGTTTGTTAACGATGTTTGTTAACGATGTTTGTTAACGATGTTTGTTAACGTTTTAAACAATGTTTGTTAACGGATGAAACGATGTTTGTTAACGACGTTTGTTAACGATATTTGTTAACGATGTTTGTTAACGTTTGAAACGATGTTTGTTAACGATGTTTGTTAACGTTTGAAAAAATGTTTGTTAACGGATGAAACAATGTTTTTTAACGATGTTTGTTAACGTTTGAAACAATGTTTGTTAACGGATGAAACGATGTTAGTTAACGATGTTTGTTAACGTTTGAAACGATGTTTGTTAACGATGTTTGTTAACGACGTTTGTTAACGGATTAAACGATGTTTGTTAACGATGTTTGTTAACGTTTTAAACAATGTTTGTTAACGATGTTTGTTAACGATGTTTGTTAACGATGTTTGTTAACGATGTTTGTTAACGATGTTTGTTAACGTTTGAAACAATGTTTGTTAACGGATGAAACGATGTTTGTTAACGTTTGAAACCATGTTTGTTAACGGATGAAACGATATTTGTTAACGGATGAAACGATGTTTGTTAACGATGTTTGTTAACGTTTGAAACGATGTTTTTTAACGATGTTTTTTAACGATGTTTGTTAACGATGTTTGTTAACGTTTGAAACAATGTTTGTTAACGGATGAAACGATGTCTGTTAATGGATGAAACGATGTTTGTTAACGATGTTTGTTAACGTTTGAAACGATGTTTGTTAACGTTTGAAACAATGTTTGTTAACGATGTTTGTTAACGATGTTTGTTAACGATGTTTGTTAACGTTTTAAACAATGTTTGTTAACGGATGAAACGATGTTTGTTAACGACGTTTGTTAACGATATTTGTTAACGATGTTTGTTAACGTTTGAAACGATGTTTGTTAACGATGTTTGTTAACGTTTGAAAAAATGTTTGTTAACGGATGAAACGATGTTTTTTAACGATGTTTGTTAACGTTTGAAACAATGTTTGTTAACGGATGAAACGATGTTAGTTAACGATGTTTGTTAACGTTTGAAACGATGTTTGTTAACGATGTTTGTTAACGACGTTTGTTAACGGATGAAACGATGTTTGTTAACGGATTAAACGATGTTTGTTAACGATGTTTGTTAACGTTTTAAACAATGTTTGTTAACGATGTTTGTTAACGATGTTTGTTAACGATGTTTGTTAACGTTTGAAACAATGTTTGTTAACGGATGAAACGATGTTTGTTAACGTTTGAAACCATGTTTGTTAACGGATGAAACGATATTTGTTAATGGATGAAACGATGTTAGTTAACGATGTTTGTTTACGTTTGAAACGATATTTGTTAACGACGTTTGTTAACGACGTTTGTTAATGACGTTTGTTAACGACGTTTGTTAACGTTTGAAACGATGTTTGTTAACGATGTTTAACGGATGAAACGATGTTTGTTAATGATGTTTGTTAACGTTTGAAACGATGTTTGTTAACGATGTTTAACGGATGAAACGATGTTTGTTAATGATGTTTGTTAACGTTTGAAACGATGTTTGTTAACGATGTTTAACGGATGAAACGATGTTTGTTAATGACGTTTGTTAACGATGTTTGTTTACGTTTGAAACGATATTTGTTAACGACGTTTGTTAACGACGTTTGTTAATGACGTTTGTTAACGACGTTTGTTAACGTTTGAAACGATGTTTGTTAACGATGTTTAACGGATGAAACGATGTTTGTTAATGATGTTTGTTAACGTTTGAAACGATGTTTGTTAACGATGTTTAACGGATGAAACGATGTTTGTTAATGATGTTTGTTAACGTTTGAAACGATGTTTGTTAACGATGTTTAACGGATGAAACGATGTTTGTTAATGACGTTTGTTAACGACGTTTGTTAACGTTTGAAACGATGTTTGTTAACGATGTTTAACGGATTAAACGATGTTTGTTAATGATGTTTGTTAACGTTTGAAACGATGTTTGTTAACGATGTTTGTTAACGTTTGAAACAATGTTTGTTAACGGATGAAACGATGTTTGTTAATGGATGAAACGATGTTAGTTAACGATGTTTGTTAACGTTTGAAACGATGTTTGTTAACGATGTTTGTTAACGTTTGAAACGATGTTTAACGGATGAAACGATGTTTGTTAACGATGTTTGTTAACAATGTTTGTTAACAATGTTTGTTAACGTTTGAAACGATGTTTGTTAACGATGTTTGTTAACGATGTTTGTTAACGATGTTTGTTAACGTTTGAAACAATGTTTTTTAACGGATGAAACGATATTTGTTAACAATGTTTGTTAACGTTTGAAACGATGTTTGTTAACGGATGAAACGATATTTGTTAATGGATGAAACGATGTTAGTTAACGATGTTTGTTAACGTTTGAAACGATGTTTGTTAACGATGTTTGTTAACGTTTGAAACGATGTTTAACGGATGAAACGATGTTTGTTAACGATGTTTGTTAACAATGTTTGTTAACGTTTGAAACGATGTTTGTTAACGATGTTTGTTAACGATGTTTGTTAACGATGTTTGTTAACAATGTTTGTTAACGTTTGAAACGATGTTTGAAACGATGTTTGTTAACGATGTTTGTTAACGATGTTTGTTAACGTTTGAAACAATGTTTGTTAACTGATGAAACGATGTTTGTTAATCGATGAAACGATGTTTGTTAACGATGTTTGTTAACGATGTTTGTTAACGTTTGAAACAATGTTTGTTAACGGATGAAACGATGTTTGTTAATCGATGAAACGATGTTTGTTAACGATGTTTGTTAACGATGTTTGTTAACGTTTGAAACAATGTTTGTTAACGGATGAAACGATGTTTGTTAACGATGTTTGTTAACGTTTGAAACGATGTTTTTTAACGATGTTTTTTAACGATGTTTGTTAACGATGTTTGTTAACGTTTGAAACAATGTTTGTTAACGGATGAAACGATGTTTGTTAACGACGTTTGTTAACGATATTTGTTAACGATGTTTGTTAACGTTTGAAACGATGTTTGTTAACGATGTTTGTTAACGTTTGAAAAAATGTTTGTTAACGGATGAAACGATGTTTTTAACGATGTTTGTTAACGTTTGAAACAATGTTTGTTAACGGATGAAACGATGTTAGTTAACGATGTTTGTTAACGTTTGAAACTATGTTTGTTAACGATGTTTGTTAACGACGTTTGTTAACGGATGAAACGATGTTTGTTAACGGATTAAACGATGTTTGTTAACGATGTTTGTTAACGTTTTAAACAATGTTTGTTAACGATGTTTGTTAACGATGTTTGTTAACGATGTTTGTTAACGATGTTTGTTAACGATGTTTGTTAACGTTTGAAACAATGTTTGTTAACGGATGAAACGATGTTTGTTAACGTTTGAAACCATGTTTGTTAACGGATGAAACGATATTTGTTAATGGATGAAACGATGTTAGTTAACGATGTTTGTTTACGTTTGAAACGATATTTGTTAACGACGTTTGTTAACGACGTTTGTTAATGACGTTTGTTAACGACGTTTGTTAACGTTTGAAACGATGTTTAACGGATGAAACGATGTTTCTTAACGATGTTTGTTAACGTTTGAAACAATGTTTGTTAATGGATGAAACGATGTTTGTTAACGATGTTTGTTAACGTTTGAAACAATGTTTGTTAACGGATGAAACGATATTTGTTAATGGATGAAACGATGTTAGTTAACGATGTTTGTTAACGTTTGAAACGAGTTTGTTAACGATGTTTGTTAACGACGTTTGTTAACGGATGAAACGATGTTTGTTAATGGATGAAACGATGTTAGTTAACGATGTTTGTTAACGTTTGAAACGATGTTTGTTAACGATGTTTGTTAACGTTTGAAACGATGTTTGTTAACGATGTTTGTTAACGATGTTTGTTAACGATGTTTGTTAACGTTTGAAACAATGTTTTTTAACGGATGAAACGATGTTTGTTAACGATGTTTGTTAACAATGTTTGTTAACAATGTTTGTTAACGTTTGAAACGATGTTTGTTAACGATGTTTGTTAACGATGTTTGTTAACGATGTTTGTTAACGTTTGAAACAATGTTTTTTAACGGATGAAACGATGTTTGTTAACGATGTTTGTTAACGTTTGAAACGATGTTTATTAACGGATGAAACGATATTTGTTAATGGATGAAACGATGTTAGTTAACGATGTTTGTTAACATTTGAAACAATGTTTGTTAACGATGTTTGTTAACGTTTGAAACGATGTTTAACGGATGAAACGATGTTTGTTAACAATGTTTGTTAACGTTTGAAACGATGTTTGTTAACGATGTTTGTTAACGATGTTTGTTAACGATGTTTGTTAACAATGTTTGTTAACGTTTGAAACGATGTTTGAAACGATGTTTGTTAACGATGTTTGTTAACGATGTTTGTTAACGTTTGAAACAATGTTTGTTAACTGATGAAACGATGTTTGTTAATTGATGAAACGATGTTTGTTAACGATGTTTGTTAACGATGTTTGTTAACGTTTGAAACAATGTTTGTTAACGGATGAAACGATGTTTGTTAACGATGTTTGTTAACGATGTTTGTTAACGGATGAAACGATATTTGTTAATGGATGAAACGATGTTAGTTAACGATGTTTGTTAACGTTTGAAACGATGTTTGTTAACGATGTTTTTTAACGACGTTTGTTAACGGATGAAACGATGTTTGTTAACGATGTTTGTTAACGGATGAAACAATGTTTGTTAACAATGTTTTATAACGATGTTTGTTAACGATGTTTGTTAACATTTGAAACGATGTTTGTTAATGATGTTTGTTAACGACGTTTGTTAACGGATGAAACGATGTTTGTTAACAACGGTTGTTAACGTTTGAAACAATGTTTAACGGATGAAACGATGTTTGTTAACGATGTTTGTTAACGTTTGAAACAATGTTTGTTAATGGATGAAACAATATTTGTTAATGGATGAAACGATGTTAGTTAACGATGTTTGTTAACGTTTGAAACGAGTTTGTTAACGATGTTTGTTAACGACGTTTGTTAACGGATGAAACGATGTTTGTTAATGGATGAAACGATGTTTGTTAACGATGTTTGTTAACGTTTGAATCGAAGTTTAACGGATGAAACGATGTTTGTTAACGATGTTTGTTAACGTTTGAAACGATGTTTTTTAACGATGTTTTTTAACGATGTTTGTTAACGATGTTTGTTAACGTTTGAAACAATGTTTGTTAACGGATGAAACGATGTCTGTTAATGGATGAAACGATGTTTGTTAACGATGTTTGTTAACGTTTGAAACGATGTTTGTTAACGTTTGAAACAATGTTTGTTAACGATGTTTGTTAACGATGTTTGTTAACGATGTTTGTTAACGATGTTTGTTAACGTTTTAAACAATGTTTGTTAACGGATGAAACGATGTTTGTTAACGACGTTTGTTAACGATATTTGTTAACGATGTTTGTTAACGTTTGAAACGATGTTTGTTAACGATGTTTGTTAACGTTTGAAAAAATGTTTGTTAACGGATGAAACGATGTTTTTTAACGATGTTTGTTAACGTTTGAAACAATGTTTGTTAACGGATGAAACGATGTTAGTTAACGATGTTTGTTAACGTTTGAAACGATGTTTGTTAACGATGTTTGTTAACGACGTTTGTTAACGGATGAAACGATGTTTGTTAACGGATTAAACGATGTTTGTTAACGATGTTTGTTAACGATGTTTGTTAACGATGTTTGTTAACGATGTTTGTTAACGATGTTTGTTAACGTTTGAAACAATGTTTGTTAACGGATGAAACGATGTTTGTTAACGTTTGAAACCATGTTTGTTAACGGATGAAACGATATTTGTTAATGGATGAAACGATGTTAGTTAACGATGTTTGTTTACGTTTGAAACGATATTTGTTAACGACGTTTGTTAACGACGTTTGTTAATGACGTTTGTTAACGACGTTTGTTAACGTTTGAAACGATGTTTGTTAACGATGTTTAACGGATGAAACGATGTTTGTTAATGATGTTTGTTAACGTTTGAAACGATGTTTGTTAACGATGTTTAACGGATGAAACGATGTTTGTTAATGATGTTTGTTAACGTTTGAAACGATGTTTGTTAACGATGTTTAACGGATGAAACGATGTTTGTTAATGACGTTTGTTAACGATGTTTGTTTACGTTTGAAACGATATTTGTTAACGACGTTTGTTAACGACGTTTGTTAATGACGTTTGTTAACGACGTTTGTTAACGTTTGAAACGATGTTTGTTAACGATGTTTAACGGATGAAACGATGTTTGTTAATGATGTTTGTTAACGTTTGAAATGATGTTTGTTAACGATGTTTAACGGATGAAACGATGTTTGTTAATGATGTTTGTTAACGTTTGAAACGATGTTTGCTAACGATGTTTAACGGATGAAACGATGTTTGTTAATGACGTTTTTTAACGACGTTTGTTAACGTTTGAAACGATGTTTGTTAACGATGTTTAACGGATTAAACGATGTTTGTTAATGATGTTTGTTAACGTTTGAAACGATGTTTGTTAACGATGTTTGTTAACGTTTGAAACAATGTTTGTTAACGGATGAAACGATGTTTGTTAATGGATGAAACGATGTTAGTTAACGATGTTTGTTAACGTTTGAAACGATGTTTGTTAACGATGTTTGTTAACGTTTGAAACGATGTTTAACGGATGAAACGATGTTTGTTAACGATGTTTGTTAACAATGTTTGTTAACAATGTTTGTTAACGTTTGAAACGATGTTTGTTAACGATGTTTGTTAACGATGTTTGTTAACGATGTTTGTTAACGATGTTTGTTAACGTTTGAAACAATGTTTTTTAACGGATGAAACGATGTTTGTTAACGATGTCTGTTAACGTTTGAAACGATGTTTGTTAACGGATGAAACGATATTTGTTAATGGATGAAACGATGTTAGTTAACGATGTTTGTTAACGTTTGAAACGATGTTTAACGGATGAAACGATGTTTGTTAACGATGTTTGTTAACAATGTTTGTTAACGTTTGAAACGATGTTTGTTAACGATGTTTGTTAACGATGTTTGTTAACGATGTTTGTTAACGATGTTTGTTAACAATGTTTGTTAATGTTTGAAACGATGTTTGAAACGATGTTTGTTAACGATGTTTGTTAACGATGTTTGTTAACGATGTTTGTTAACGATGTTTGTTAACGTTTGAAACAATGTTTGTTAACTGATGAAACGATGTTTGGTAATCGATGAAACGATGTTTGTTAACGATGTTTGTTAACGTTTGAAACAATGTTTGTTAACGGATGAAACGATGTTTGTTAACGATGTTTGTTAACGGATGAAACGATATTTGTTAATGGATGAAACGATGTTAGTTAACGATGTTTGTTAACGTTTGAAACGATGTTTGTTAACGATGTTTTTTAACGACGTTTGTTAACGGATGAAACGATGTTTGTTAACGATGTTTGTTAACGGATGAAACAATGTTTGTTAACAATGTTTTATAACGATGTTTGTTAACGATGTTTGTTAACATTTGAAACGATGTTTGTTAATGATGTTTGTTAACGACGTTTGTTAACGGATGAAACGATGTTTGTTAACAACGTTTGTTAACGTTTGAAACGATGTTTAACGGATGAAACGATGTTTGTTAATGATGTTTGTTAACGATGTTTGTTAACGATGTTTGTTAACAACGTTTGTTAACGATGTTTGTTAACGATGTTTGTTAACGTTTGAAACAATGTTTGTTAATGGATGAAACAATATTTGTTAATGGATGAAACGATGTTAGTTAACGATGTTTGTTAACGTTTGAAACGAGTTTGTTAACGACGTTTGTTAACGGATGAAACGATGTTTGTTAATGGATGAAACGATGTTTGTTAACGATGTTTGTTAACGTTTGAATCGATGTTTAACGGATGAAACGATGTTTGTTAACGATGTTTGTTAACGTTTGAAACGATGTTTTTTAACGATGTTTTTTAACGATGTTTGTTAACGATGTTTGTTAACGTTTGAAACAATGTTTGTTAACGGATGAAACGATGTCTGTTAATGGATGAACAGATGTTTGTTAACGATGTTTGTTAACGTTTGAAACGATGTTTGTTAACGTTTGAAACAATGTTTGTTAACGATGTTTGTTAACGATGTTTGTTAACGATGTTTGTTAACGATGTTTGTTAACGTTTTAAACAATGTTTGTTAACGGATGAAACGATGTTTGTTAACGACGTTTGTTAACGATATTTGTTAACGATGTTTGTTAACGTTTGAAACGATGTTTGTTAACGATGTTTGTTAACGTTTGAAAAAATGTTTGTTAACGGATGAAACGATGTTTTTTAACGATGTTTGTTAACGTTTGAAACAATGTTTGTTAACGGATGAAACGATGTTAGTTAACGATGTTTGTTAACGTTTGAAACGATGTTTGTTAACGATGTTTGTTAACGATGTTTGTTAACGACGTTTGTTAACGACGTTTGTTAACGGATGAAACGATGTTTGTTAACGGATTAAACGATGTTTGTTAACGATGTTTGTTAACGGATGTAACGATGTTTGTTAACTATGTTTGTTAACGATGTTTGTTAACGACGTTTGTTAACGACGTTTGTTAACGGATGAAACGATGTTTGTTAACGGATTAAACGATGTTTGTTAACGGTGTTTGTTAACGGATGTAACGATGTTTGTTAACTATGTTTGTTAACGGATGAAACGATGTTTGTTAACGATGTTTGTTAACGATGTTTGTTAATGATGTTTGTTAACGTTTGAAACAATGTTTGTTAACGGACAAAACGATGTTTGTTAATGGATGAAACGATGTTTGTTAACGATGTTTGTTAACGTTTTAAACAATGTTTGTTAACGATGTTTGTTAACGATGTTTGTTAACGATGTTTGTTAACGTTTGAAACAATGTTTGTTAACGGATGAAACGATGTTTGTTAACGTTTGAAACCATGTTTGTTAACGGATGAAACGATATTTGTTAATGGATGAAACGATGTTAGTTAACGATGTTTGTTTACGTTTGAAACGATATTTGTTAACGACGTTTGTTAACGACGTTTGTTAATGACGTTTGTTAACGACGTTTGTTAACGTTTGAAACGATGTTTGTTAACGATGTTTAACGGATGAAACGATGTTTGTTAATGATGTTT